>NC_134407.1:220860498-221192276 GCF_038048845.1 Mixophyes fleayi | reverse complement strand
GGGGAGGTGAGGAGTTCTTATCTAAGCCTGTGTCCTTGTGTCCTCAGTAGAGGTTGTGATACCGTTTCCACTATTTGTTTGCCTGATGCTGCATACTAAATGTCAGTAAATAAGTTCTTTAATTTACTTTCTGGTTGGGCACTGCGATACCACCATCCTGGCGCTCCTCGCCAGTGCGCAGTTCTGTCTCTTCTCTTCTTTCCTTTATTCCAGTTTCTTTATCTTGGCTTGGGGTTTGGGTTGGGACCCTTGGCTGGCCACAGCACTGCTTATAAATTTGTTCCTTGTCCTGGCCAGATACAAGCTTGGCTGTGATCCTTGGCATCCGCACATGTACATAACCTTGAAGGAGGCTGTAAACCTAGAGGAGGTCGTTTAGAGTTGGGAATAAAGTTCTCTAGAAGGTGCACCATGTTCCTCTGCTAGGGGTCGGAGGGTTTAGCACGGTGGATCCCAAACTTTTTCAGTTCAAGGGACCCTTAGGGTCGCCTTAACTTTTTCAAGGCACCCCTAAGCCAAAATAATTACCAAGTAGTCTCCCACCTTGCTTACCACTGGCCCTGGCACCTCTGTGAGATCGCCATGGCACCCCAGGGAGCCCAGGCGCATAGTTTATGAACCATTGGTTTAGCATATGAGGACTGATCATTGTTCTAGTTTGTGTATTTATAAGGAACCACAAAATTCTGCAGCGCCAAACAGTCGGTATAGCAAGTGATCCAAAAATATGTGGCCTGTGGAAACAGAACAAGGTCATACAAGGTTGACGGGAAAGGTGGAGATGTGAGATAGAGTGTAGAGCGTTTATAGGAGGATGAGTGTGTCCTAGCTCAAGTCTAGGTCACTCTAAATGATGGCCAGAATGTATGTTCTCTGCTCGCTTTCTGCTTAATTGTTATAGTCTCCTAATGTCCTAAGGAGGTGACTTCATCTGTTTGTAATCCATTGACTTGATTGAAGAGTTTCTTAACCCGTGTCAAATTCTGGATGCCTTTGCTATAATAGTAATAACGCAATGCATCGCCACCCGCTGCAAATAGCTTAAAAACATTCTGTTGAAGGGTTATTATTGATACAAATGTAACGTTTAGAGGCTTCATATAATTATTACATTAAGTGTGAACTCTGAAGGCTTAAGGCCTGTTGGGGGTAAAGTAACCAGTATTTATGAGAAAATTGAAACGCATTGAAGGGGTGGTCTAATGGGACTTTTCTCCTTTGGATCGCATGAAAATATATAATGAATCACCTTGGTTATAATAAGGTTCTCGGGATAAGAAGAGGGGTGTCTCTGTGTTCCTCACAACCAACATCTCAGATGTTGGACCACCAGGAAATTCACATATCACTAGTATCATGAATGCTGTACATAGATTTTTTTTATTTATTTAATTATTTATTTATTTTAAGTGGTAAATCCAGTGTGATTCTCCGGATGTTTGAATCTGACCTTACAAGGATTATTGTATTGTAGATGTGGGAATCGGGGGAAGTTTCAATTACAGGTTAATTTGTAGAATTGATTTTATTAGTTATTTATAGGTCAATTTTCTAATGACCGAATCTATAACAGGTATAATTCACACAGCCCCTGAGATACGTGGCTGCCCGGTGCTGCTCCGGGGTCCTAAATCTAGGACAGTTTACAACGATTGATTTACTGGTTTTGGACACTCAAGATTGCTTGAAAATAACGGAGATTATTAAAACACGGAGCTGGCCCTAATAAAATACACATCTGTGCGTGAAAAGAGCTGTTCTGGGTCTCGTAAGACCTAGTGGCTGTCCTCGCCGCCAGTGTATCCTAGTGATGGTGCTGCTGCATTTCTTTCAGATCTGGAATTGAGTCCAGTGCATTTGTAGCCCTGAGTGTAATGTAATATCTATGTGGGTGTGACAGGATGGACCTCCTATACCACCCTGTCTGTTGTGCTGCTGGGGAGCAGCTGGGCTTGCCTTCCCACTCTCCCTTTATCTATAATATAAATGCTTAGTGGCGTGTGTTAGTCTCTCTGTGTGTGTAGAAAAAATTCAGAAAGGGCTGAAATTTGGTATACTAAGATGTTTTTAATTTGTTAATTTAATTTGTTAATTGTTAAAAGTGTTTATAAAGATTTAAAAAAATTATATATATATTTCTTGAAGGAGAAGTGACAGTTGGGAGTGGTTGGTGGTTGCCGGGGGGTGACAGAGTGAGAGGACTGTGATACTCAGGACCGCTGAGAGAGATCCCTGTGTCTTGATAGACATCTGGATAGATGTGGCGATGAAAATGAAGGATGAGGTGATGGAGAAGCATGATGAGGTGGTGACATGTGGACAAAACCACGTTAAAAAAGGGCGCTTACGTCGGGAAGTAACGCTCTTCCCCTGAGGAGGCCTGGGCTATGGCCCAAATGCATGACAAGAACCTTTTTAACACCTTAAGTAGCTTGATTTGACTAGAATGCATGAGTATCATGCACGGGTTGACTTGTACCAAATGTGCCCTCTAACTGCAGTAGGAGGAGCCTGCTACTACCACTAGGCTCCTACACCAAGTGACTCTTGCTGCTGGTGAACCCCCTCACTGGGCACCTGGGCTGGTACCCCTGACCTCTTCCATCAGATCAGGGTTTATGTGGATGGTTCCCCCTGGACATCACACCCGCCAGAGCTGCAGGTAGAAGGCAGAGCGTTGGTACTGGAATGGAATGCTGGGTCCCAACCTCAGAACATCCAGATAACAGATTCGATTTGGTCTAATCTGTAGGTCACAGGAATTGCTGCAAGTAAGTAGGCCTCGAAGCAGGTTTCTTCAGCAGTGATGTTTTATTAGCTCATGTAGACCTTATAAGGACAGCTACACGCCAGTCTGTGGTACTAGCGATCTTTCCAGAAGCTACAGATGGTATAATACATTACATGGTAAGACTGCTTCTTTTATACACATTCTGCCACTCATGTTAGTAGGGGGTAACACTGCCCCCTGATCCTCGATGGATCAGCAAAGACTGAGATATTACATCTGATATTTAGTATCAGGATCCAATATGTTCTCCAAACATAGATTTAAATGCAATACAAAGTTAACAAAAATTTACAATAATCTGTTATATCCTAAAACATGCTGGTTGCATTATTCAGACAGGTTCTAAGATAAAGGATGAAAACTACACATGAAAGGAAGGTAATGACCTCTGCGGTGCATTCAGGGTAAAAACACATGTCGGTCACTTACTTCACATGAAAATAATAAATTTTATGAGGCTTCCTTTAGAAAACCAATTTCCTCCCCTGGTATACTGTCTCAGCAATCAATGCATTTCCTATATCGAAAAACAAACAATATAAAAAAAAATCAGTACCTTTGCAATTACATAAATTAACGCCCCCTGCGCTATTAATTTAAATAAATGTGTTCAATAAGTTATTTATAACTGATCCAGCCACAGTGGGTCTAAAGAAACGTTGTGACGTTCACCAGAAGTCTGCCCGCTCCCAGTGCAGATTGATGGGGTCTCTAGAGGTTGTGGTTTCAGGGCTTACAAAAAGCCAGTTCTGATCATTTGATCATTGATTTGCTTTCATGTCTTTCCATGACAAGAACAGCATTATGCCTTCGAAAGATCAATGTGAATTGAAAATAATTTTGCTATTCCAGAATTTAGCTTTGACCATCAACCTACACGTAGTAAAGCCCAATATGTGTGCAGAAACACCCAAAGTGGACAAGGGGGACTGTCTGCGTTCCCTCTCCTAAAGCAGTAGGCTGTTTTATGCCTGACATTTGTGGTTCAGCGGCTCTGTCATGGGCATTCGGTACCTTTACGCTGGGATCTGTCAGAGCTCAATGGGTCTAGATCTTCAGTACCTCCAAAGGGGACAGAGGGTGGAAGCCCCAGGGCTAAACTACCTCCCCTTAGATCTTGTGAACAAAGTCTATAAAGGCCATCTGCACCCCCCCCCCCCCCCCCCCCAAAAAAAAAGGCAAGTAAGGGCAGTGCATCCAGAAATCATGAAAGGCAGTGAAAGTTGACAAATGCACAAGGGCAAGAGTCCGTGCCATGTAAGATGACCCTAGGATGTCCGTGCGGGGCACATAGTACCACTGGTCTCTTCGTAGAGGGCCAAGAAATATTGTCAATTATTAGGTGGGTTGCCACTCCATCCTAGGTCAGCAGTACTCCACATCATTGCCTATAGCCAAGGCATCCACGCCTAGTAGACATACCATTGGTAATATTAAGAATATATGTAAATAGTGTAGGTGATGGGCTGAGAAATGTACACAGAATTACACAGCGGCTTATACAAGATAATTATAATGCTATAGGCTTGGGCCACAGCATGTTACTGCTTCTAGTGTTTTCAGTTCAGACAGTATCTTTTTGGTAGTAATATTTGTTAATGTCATTTGTTTAATTTGTAGGACTATAAGGCGGTGAAGATGTCTGGTGAGCAGCCCACAACCATCAGCAGCCCTTGTGTGTCAGGAGTATTGAGCGGATCCCAGAGTCCCATCACGGTGCCTCCGACTCGCTCACCGATACTTGAGAGAAACAATGACCGGAAGATCCTGGAGCTCACCAACAAGATCATACATCTTCTGACTGGAGAGGTGACTGCTGGGAATGGGACATTATACAGTAACACCATTGGGTGGTCTGGGACCATTGTGTGTGTCAGGGTCCTGTAAGGTGTGTTGATGACATTGTCTATTTCTCCAGGTGTGGAAGTACTTGGGAAACGCCTCTCTGCACAATGACACAATGATGGAGAATCGCCAAGTAAGGACATTACCAGGTAAAAGGAGGTTTAATCTCTTCTTAATACTTTTGTACAATTGGTAGATTCTGCTCACTCTGGATTGTAGTACGTAATGGTGGAGTAAAGATGACTGGAGGATAGTTTGGTTCTCCTACTGCGCAAACCAAAGTGAAATTGCAGACCACAGGAGATTCCAGATGGATATCTGGCAAGGAACGTAAAAGAAAATAAATGATGGAAGTCACTACTAGGTGTTACTGGTAGGAAATTAGATTTATCTATAGGAGATTTTTGTGGCATTGTGCAAAATGTAATTTTTTTTTAGGGGATTGCAAATGGTACCATACAGTGCACCAATAGTTAGCAGGGCATTGTCTGAGAGCGAGACCCCGATTAGATTAACAATATCTACGTAAAGCAGATCATTTTTAAAAGGGGTCTTCTAGAATCCCTCTATTACAACCCCAAAAAAAATCAGTACTAAATATATTATTTAATACCGATATTTATCCCTTTGGTGCAGGATGAGAGGGCCTCGTTCTTCCTACACAGGGTCAAATAAGTTAAAATTATATATTTACCTGCCCCCTACAGCTATTACCTGTTGGTCAGTGGAGGCAGGGCTTAATTTTAATAACATCCTTAAGTCGCAGCTCCTCATCCGTTGCTTATAGAAAAATTCCGAAGAGCCAAAGAATAGGTGAGGGCACTAAAAGTGTTGTAGCTGCTTCTTCGTGGCACCTACACATTTAGGGGAACCCTCGTTTGACAGAGGGGAGACTCCACTTTGAAGTAAGTTGTCCCCGTTGTGGTTATATACTGGCGATCACCAGTCAATAAATACTCAACACTACAGGCTTCAATAAACTCAGGGTTACCCTTATTGAATGTGGTAGATCTATGCGGTCTAGTTTTCAGAATGGTTTGCCTTGTTTGGCTAACCATGTTGTTCTTATTCATTCAAGACAATGCCAACTTGGCAAAAAAATACCTTTTTCATAATAAAATCTCAACGTTAAAATGATAAACTATGTTTAATCCTCTAAAACAACATATGATATATAGGTGATTGGCGCTCCCACGTATAAACAATTGCCACTAGATATATGCACACTAGCTTGATGGTATAATCAAAAGCATAAACTCAAATATACATCCATGAAACAGTATCTTAACTTATTGTCTTTAGTCCTTTGTTACATATCGTGAAGTATCGACCAGAAATACCACACTCTTTTCAATCAATCCTATTTTGTAAGTGCTCAAAACCAGTTAAAAAAACAAACAAAAAACCCCCAATAAAATCTTTAGAACTGATTATAGCAAAAATATCCATTAATGCAAACGCAGTGCTTCTGGTGATAAATAAAGTGTAGCGTCCATACCTCCCAATAAGTGGTATAATTGGTGTATCCAAAACTTAACACCTGAGAAAATATTCCTCTTGCACATCCATCTGGGGGACACTGCTGACCATCCCTTCCCTCTATGCCCCCTGTACGGAGACATATCAGTTTTTTTAGAGTGCCTATGGAGTAGGACACATTTTTGTAATGTTCTTACAATTCTTTTAATTTTTTTTATGTAAAACATCAGTGTTTATCACAGCGGTTGAGAGGGGATATGAACGCCTCCAGCGCTGTTTTGTCGTGTTCCTCTCAAGGATGGGGCTCCCGGAAAAGGGTCACCCGGACACCTGAGGTGTATCCAGGGCCCCAGGAACTGAGGCTGAGACGGGACCTATTGCGGTCATCACCGGCTGCCTATAGGAGGGCACAGAAAGCATGGGAGACCAAGGTAGCCAGGTGCCAAGCTTAGTAGGGGGCTGTCATGTTTGCAGCTCCTACTAGTCCTATGCAAGTGAATTGGGCAGCCCTCTTCTTCATGAAGGGGTGGCCCCTCCCCACCACTGTCTGGGCTTCTTCTGTGTAAAAGCCTCTCTCACTGCTCCCTCTTTTCAGATGCTGCCTAGGAGTTTTCCACTTGTTTTCCTTGGAGGAATGATTGTTTCTGCTGTCTGGTTTTGTAAATCTTAATAACAACTTTACTGTGCTATTGCTGTACTCTTGTACTCTTAAGGATTCTGAGTATCATTTACAGACAGAGAGACCATTTGTATTTTCAGTACACTTTCTCTAGGATATAGATTAGATGCTGACATTCCACTATTTAGTACTGTACCCTGGATTCAGCTATACAGACTATTTTGCACACACAATATGCTAAGCAGCAACATATTTTGTGTTAAAGAATATATATATCTTGTTGTGTATTATTGATTGGCATATTACTACAGGGGTAAAACAAACTGTTAGAAAATATCTATGACAGAGATTGATCTATTTTCGTACTATGTATCCTGTAAAAAAAAAAAAAGGGAATACCAGCAGGTCCAAAGCTGCAGGGGCCAGCTTGGTAAAGCACTTTGTCTGTTCAAGGTGTCAAGTAAAATGGCCAAGTAGACAGTCTGAATCCGGATGCCAGATGCACTGCTTGTGAATCTGAGGGACAGCTGGTTACCTGTGGAGAGCGTGGAAAGGTCTGTTCAGGGTTTGGCTACGGTGTCTTCCTCCCTAGAGAAATTGCTGTGGTCATTGGCATCCAATAGACACAGCAAATGCCAGGGACAATTCCAGGTACAGGGAATGGTGGACTCTGATTCTGACCATTCCCTTCAGGGGGGGGGGGGGGAACAACCTCTGATGATGGGGTGGTAACCAGCGGATCATAAAAGTATTCATAACAGTGGGCACCCCACAATGGTTCAATCCGAGGCACCGTGGTTTTGAGAAAATAAAGAAATGGACTTGTGACATCTTACATTTCATATATTTGAATATAAAATAATATGGGACATGTGGCAGAATGAATAAAATGTAACATGATTGTAACACAGGAAAAATGTAAACTGGAACTCTTAGATGTACCAGGGCAATACAAGTGAAGGGATGTATTTTAAATGTTTTTAAGATCTTGCTTCACTTGAGTTAAAAGGTTTTATGATATTAAAATTAAGTTTATGGCTCTTCTGTGGACATCTAGTGGACACCTTAGATGCCTTGAACGGTTTACCTTGGAATTGGGATAATACTCGTAGATTTGCCTCCGAAAAGAATAACCTTATTATATTCCTGTGCTTTGAAAGGGTCGGAGCCTCCAATACACGGAGCCTTTTGTTTTTTAAGCAACTTTGTAAAGTGGATTTTATTTTTGTGTCTTTTGAATTTTTTTTTTTTTTTTTTTTTTATTAAATGTAATAATAATATTTTGTTGGCTGCAACAGTTATATCCATGATAGGATCTGATGATCTACACTTGGTGGTGCCTTCCGTATTTGTTTTTTCACTACACACATAAACATAAATGAAACGTTTGGAATGAGCTCTGCAAACAGGTGAACGTAAACTGTGTGTTATGAGGGTAACTAGCAGAAGTGGAGTGATCTATAGGATGGCCAAAGGGCTGCTCCACCTGCAGTTTATTTTAGTCTTTTCTTTCCTGTTTTAGCACATTATTTAATATAACATTTCTATACAGACAAAACATTATTATCGGAGCAAAGGTAATAAATGTGTAGTAAAGAGGAGATACAATTTAACTTTTAGTAGATAAACCCTGTAATGTATTATCCTCTTTTAATTGCACAATTTTATTATTTTAGGTTGACACCCAATTTTAGTTCTAAATAAAAGTTTGTTTATTTTTACTTGTAAACAGGGTCTTCAGAATGTATTCAGACCGAGAACACGTCTACTGAAATTAAAAATGAATCGATCTCCTACGAAGAAGGAAATATGACAGAGGCTGAAATGAATGTACTGTCATATACACACACACAGCGTGCGGATAGGCATGACGAGAACGAACCTAGTTCTTCTGAAGAAGGGACCCTGGCAGACAATGCCATCCGTATCACTACAGGGTGTACATCGACACAGACTGCATCTCGTATCAAGGCGGAATCTATCGCCTGTGAAGATGGAGACCTCGAAGACCCTGACATTTATACCCCCACAAATCCTACACAAACGCAACATATATCTGACCATCTAAAGGGCGAATCCATTCTATGCGAAGAAGGAAGTCCTGATGACCTTGACATTAATATCCTTGTGGATAATACACAATACACCTCTGCTCATATTAAGGAGGAATCTGTCTCCTGTGAGGGAAGAAATGTCCCAGTTCCTGACCTTCATAGACCCACAAATCGTACATCTAATCGGCCTATTCATATTAAGGAGGAATTTGTATCCTCTAACGATGATGTCTCCCACACTGACCATTTTAAATCCATTGATTATTCTGTCCCACACGATGATGAATGCAGCAGAGAGGACAGTACTTTAGAAGGAATAGAAGGGATTTCCTCGGTGATAGTGACTGATTACGATGAACAGTCATGTAATGAATCGTTTTCTCTGCCTCTCCAAACACACCCTAACAAAAGGCGACATCAATGTACAGAGTGTGAGAAAACTTTTACTAGAAACTCTGATTTACTTAAACATCAGAAGGCTCATGGAAGATCACAATCCATTATATGTTCCGACTGTGGCAGATGTTTTACCAAAAACTCTATGTATATCAGACATCAGAGAGTTCACACCGGGGAGAAACCTTTTTCATGTTCTGATTGCGGCAAATGTTTTGCAGTTGGCGCACACCTGGCTACCCATAGGAGAATTCACACAGGGGAGAAACCCTTCGAGTGTTCGGATTGTGGGAAAACGTTCAACCAGAAAGCATCGCTTGTTAAACACCGGAGGACTCACACTGGGGAGAAACCCTTTGTGTGTTCCGATTGTGGCAAGTGTTTCACAAGTAGCGCAAACCTTACCTTACATCAGAGGATTCACACTGGAGAGAAGCCCTATTCTTGCTCTGTATGCGGGAAGTGTTTTAGAAGTAGCCCAAATCTTATTTCGCATCACAGAATCCACACAGGAGAGAAACCATACTCTTGCTCTCAATGTGGTAAATTTTTCACAAACAGCTCCGTACTGGTCCGACATCTGAGAACTCACACAGGAGAGAAACCGTATTTATGTTCCGAGTGTGGGAAGAGTTTTACTCGAAACTCCCTACTTATAAAACATCAGATGATTCATGCGGGAAAGAGACCATATTCTAGCTCATAATGACGAAAGAAGCAAAAATCTGTTAACATTTTGTTTTATGAATATATATTTCAGTATTATTTTTTTTTAAGTTGTACTCTAGAATAACAGCTTGCTGACTTATGAAATGCATGTACATAAATAATGAAATGTTCCATTAAGAAACTGATATAAAATATGTAAATATAATAAAGAAATCTCATATAGAAATTGAGCCTTGTTGTCTTTTTATACAGTTTCTAAATATAATGCTGTTTTGGGATGGCCAGCAAAGGTTTGTGAGCCATTTAAGACAGCAGTTTTCATTAATATTTTAGGTGTTTTATTTACTCAGACATGTAGAGTAAAGCAGATTACATCTTGATCACTGTGACTGGATGGACCGCCTATGCCACCCTGTCTGTTACTGCTGGGAATCGGCTGGGCTTTTGCCACCGTTCCCTTTCGTTATCCCAAATGCGCCCTCTTGCCGCAGTAGGAGGGGTTTAAAAATACTGCCATCACTGGACTTCTTCCCGGCATCCAGAACTGGGTTTCTTCTGGGTAACTGACGCTGCAAATGTTCCCCGTTACTGGTGTACCTGGGCTGGTAGTGCTGACCTCTTCCTATAGATCATGGTTGCTGTGGATGGATCCCCCTATCACACTGACCAGGGCTGCTGGGTAGCAGGCAGAGCGGTGGTACTGGAAAAGCTCGGTCCAACCTCAGAAACAGACGGAGAACGGATTAGATTTAGGGTCTATTCTGCAGGTCACAGGAATACAGCAATATTGAAGATATTTTCAAGCAGGTCTTTTGATGTTTATTTGCTCTCGCACTGGTTGAAGGTACCAGTGCTAAGGTCAGATTAAATCAGAAGAACAACTTTTCTATACAAGCCAGTGCCTTTTATACAGTTTGGACACAGGCTATTTTTAGATTCGGGAAGTAATATATTTACACAAACATGGATTTACATGCATTGCAAAGCCAACAATATTTACACTTATCTATGAAATTCTAGAGACGCTGTGATGTTCTGCATAACATGCTGTTTACAATGTTCAGAAAGTTTTGAACACTCTGACAAAATGCCACACAGTAACGACCCCCCCCCCAGAGCTGGATTAAGGCTCTGGGGGGCCCAGGGCACTTTAGGCAGGGGGGCCCCTATGATGTAACATGGTTATCATTTTAGACAAACACACAGGCAATGCTGTGTGCACTGCTGTTAGGTGCACGCAGCTCTGCCTTCACAAGCAGTACAAGGTGAAGCAGGACATACCTCCCAACTGTCCTTGTAGTCGGACCCAATCCTGACTACGCTGAGACAGTCACCCAAATTCAGGACTGTCCGACCAGATTCAGGACAGTTGGCAGAATGCCCTGCTCTCTCCTACCTGTTCTTGTCATTTTCTCCACCTGTGGCTGCTGGTGTCTTTAGCTCAGTTGCTGCTTGTCTGGATACTGGAATGATGTGGGCCCTATTTGGAAAAAATGGGTACATGAAAATTAGAAAATTCCAACCAACCCCAGCATTAAATCAATAGTATTCCCATTTAATATATAAACATATTTCCCTCCCTCGAAACAGCCCTATCAATAAATTTAATGGCATTTATGTTTAAAAATTATAACCATTTTGCACAATCATCCACTGCATTAAATAATTCATATCCACATTTAATAAACAGACCTAATTTTCCCCAAACAGCCCCACATTCATTTATGATCTTCCAAACCACCCCAGCATCAAATTTAAAGGTCCAATCACCCCATCTTAAATTGATAGCCCACACTATTACATTAAATTGCCCCACCATCACTCCACAAATAAAATAGCACCCATTAAATAATTAGCATCTACCTGCAATCCAAGATTAAATTAAGAACCCCCCTTCCCTCCCACATTATATTAAAAACCCCCCTTCCCTCACACATTATATTAAAAACCCCCCTTCCCTCACACATTATATTAACATACTACACCCCTCACACACACATTATATTAACATACTACCCCCTCACACACACACATTATATTAACATACTACCCCCTCACACACACACACACATTATATTAACATACTACCCCCCTCACACACACATTATATTAACATACTACCCCCCTCACACACACATTATATTAACATACTACCCCCACTAACTTTGTTTTATCTGCACCCTGTATGGCCTTGTTTCTCTTCACAAATGGGACGGCACCTGTCACGTGGTGCACGTCCCTGACAACAATAGCAGCCACACATAGGGGAAGGGGGGAACGGATTGTAAGAATCTGCAGCCAGTGACAGAACGTGGCTGGTCTCGGGGAAGGGGCCATCCACCAAGTAATAGAGACTTGGGCCATTGCAGGGACCGGCCCAAAATAGTCTTTTTTATTCTTCCCGCCCCAGCCCGCCTCAGAAAATAGTACTGATACTGCACATTAAAAAAAAAACACTGATAAAATTACATCAGTTTTAACTTATATATATATATATCAAACTTATTGACATGTTATAAATGTTTCTTTCTTTTTAATGTGCGGTATCATTGCTCTTTATGTATGTGTATAAATGTATATATATGTATACATATAAATACACATACATAAAGAGCAATGATGCCGCACATTAAAATGAAAGAAACATTTATAACATGTCAATAAGTTTGATATATCTATCTATCTACATATATATATATATATATATATAATATATGTATGTATATACATAGGCACACACAACAAATATGTTATGGGATCCCCTATTTTGTCAGTAATTATTAAAGTAATTATGCCTCTTCTATTAAAGGTTCAATTAACATATACATACACATATTATAATATATATATATATTTATGTGTATATGTATTTATGTGTAATATATATATATATAATATATATTACACATATACACATACATACACACATACATACTCCAAGTGAAAGTGGGACTTACCTAGGAACCCACGTTCAGCACAGCATCCCAGACAGTCTCTTCTGGTATTGCATTAGAGGAGCTGCTGCTGCACATGCGCAGCAGCTCTATTTCGGCCATCTTAGAATAGCCTAATGTACAGCAGCACCGCGACTGCTGTACATCAGGACAGCTGTCAAATTTTGCGGGGGGTGGTGCGCCTGCGTCAGGGGGGCCCCACAGCCGCAAAGCAAAAGCAACAGAATTGGATCACCAACTGACAGGTGATCCGATCAGATGGCGGCTGGCGGCGGGGGGCCCGGGGCACGTGCCCCCTGTGCCCCCCCTTAATCCGGCTATGCCCCCCCCCCCTTAGTTAGCAATTCCCGCTATCGGACTCCCTCCTCATATGCCTAATTGGATGTTTCCACTAGCAACCTTTCAAACCCCCCAAACAATGGCACTTCCATCCAAAACATCCCAATACACAAAAGACCTCTATCCACAAAGGCTGTTTGTATCCGATTTATACATCAGAAGTAAGGCATTTCCTTTAGAAAAGTTAAAACAGTAAAAACAAATTTCTACCATGGTCTCAGAAATAACGATTTCCTATCTCAAAATATACACAATATCTAAAATAAGTGCATGCGCTATTTCCTTTAAATCAATTTATACCAGAAGTAATTTATACGTGCTGAAGTCACAATCATATTACAGTGTTTTGTCTGTTTTAGGCACTGTAACACTTAGATATCTGATGGTCAAATTTCAATCCGCTGATCAGGCGCCCACTCTTGCCTTCCATGATATCCACAAGTCTTGATGCATTGTTGACTCCAGACAAGGTGTGATCAGATCATCACAAACAGAACTCTTCATAGGATATATTTTGACTATCTCAGTGGCACACCTTATTTTTGTTATTTGCATCCTTATTTCAATTAACTGGTCTAAAAACAACATTGCATATAAAACTAAATAGCAATGTTGCTACCAAATTTTATTATAGAAACCTAAATGGATGTACTTAAAAAAGAGGCACCATGCGATGCAAAGTGCCCAAAAAAATCGTTGGTGAGTTCTCGTTGCCCTATCTGCGCTTAATGTGCTTTTCATAATTAATGCCTGAAGACCACTTTAAAAAAAAAAAAATAAGAAAAAAAACATTATATATATATATATATATATATATATATATAATGATAGTGTGGCAATGGGAGTGGTTTTCCTCAGGCCTCTAATAGTGGAATTAGCTATGGTGCTAACTGTCTGCAGGTAAAAGGCTGCAGACCAAGTTATATACAGGTGTAGCACTGGGCTTAAGTTCAGTAATGTACAGGTCAGAGACATGTTGTAAAGTAAATGTAAAAAGTAATTTACTTGCATGCTTTAACGTGTCTGTATCCACAGAGCTGATGGGGGTGGCTGTGCTGATTAGGCGTTACAGAACACCTGAGGAGCCATCCTTTAAAGACAAGGTGGGAGTGTCACCTGTCAGTCATCCAAGCCTGTGGGAGGAGACATCTGTATTTAACATGGAGTTGTGCTCTTGTCAAATGTGACTGACGCTGAACTAGTTGGCCAGTCAGTAGTGAGCTGGGCTATGTCTAGTTAGTGTTTAGGGTCACCAGGAGGTGCAAGTAAAGGTATTGCTGGTGTCATCCTGACAGAAGTGTTATTTATTGTGATGCCAACAATAAATATGTTTGATTGAAAACAAGAAGTTTCGTGTTGCTGATGTCTACTGGGTATTCTTGCAACAGAAGGTGACAAGAGTGCCAAGAGAAGGGTGCAGTTTTGTTACAATAGATATATATATATATATATATATATATATATATATATATATATATATATATATATAACCAACCAAGCACAGCATCAATACCAAGTCAATCTGGGGAGGGGTCTACAATATTTAAGTCTTAGGGTAAGAAAACCCAATTTAAAAAAAAAAAAAAAAATTCTATTAAAGGAAATAGATATTTTTATTATAGTTTTTTTACTGGTTCCTTTCTTTAAAAAAAATGTTTTTCAATTCAGCTGGAAAAAAAATTAAGAAACAATTGACTACATAACTACGTACTCTATAAGTGACTTGTTGCAATAACGTTGTAGCTTTATAAAATATGGAGTACGTAGATGGATAGATCTAAGGACAGCTTGGGGCTGTTATGATTTAAATGCCTTAGTCAGTATTTGCACAGGCTTACCTAGGGCGCGGAGTCTAACGGCCTTCCGGTCTTCACCAAGAACCACCGCAAGGTAGTGTGGTCTTTGCTGCCGAAGAACCGCAGGTCGCGGCCCCCAGGTTAGCCTACTGACGTAAGGGAGAAGGTTCTAAGTGATGGATAGTCAGACAGGCAATATGACAAGTGATGTAAGTACAGGCACTAACCGTGAATTCCAGGGTTTGAAGGTCTGGAGCAGTAAGCGGTAGATGCACGGGTCGGTACACAGGAGATATCAGGTATACAGTGCCAGAGGGAAATCCAGAGAGTAGTTGATGACACAGCCGGGTCGGTACACAGGGAAGACAGTCCAATACGTGGTGCCAGGAATAAGCCAAAGAATAGTCAGGTCACAGCCAGGTTTGTACACAGGAGTAGGAGGAATAAAGGAGTACACAGGGAGTAGGTTCACAGGAGTCAGGAACACAGGAACTGTTAGCCAGGAACAGGAAACACATTGCTCTGACACATAGCGTGTCAGAGCAGGAATAAGTAGTTTTTGAATTCCCCGCCCAGAGTCACATGACCCCTGCTGCGAGAATCCGGAAGTACAGCGGCGCCATCAGGGAGAGCGCTCACCGCTGAAGATGACAAGCTGCCAGACCCGACAGCGCAGCGGAGCGGGGAACAGGTAAGATCCTAACAGTACCCCTCCCCTCAAGGGTGGCCTCCGGACAACCTATAAGGCTTTTGAGGGAACTTGGCATGGAAGTTTTTTAACAAGTTTGGAGCATGAAGATCTCTTGCAGGAATCCAAGAACGTTCCTCCGGGCCGTATCCTTTCCAATCAACCAGGAACTGTAAGGAACCTCTGGAGATACGAGAGTTTAGAATCTCTTTAACCTCGAATTCCTGATCTGGCGTAGAGGTGGCAGCAGGAGGTCTTGGTAAAGAGAAAAATTTGTTAATAACAAGTGGCTTGAGAAGGGAAATGTGGAACACATTGGGAATCCTCAAGGTAGGAGGTAACTTTAATCTAAAGGCCACCGGATTAATGACCTCTATGATCTTGAAGGGACCAATAAATCGGGGAGCGAATTTCCTAGAGGGGACCAACAAGCGAAGATTCTTCGTAGACAACCATACTTTGTCACCAGGAGTAAGTAGTGGAGATGGTCTTCTTCTTTTGTCAAATGCTCTTTTACTGATAGCAGAGGTGGGAAGCAATTTGCGTTTAATAAGATCCCACCTAGCCGAGAAGTCCAATAGAAGAAAATCAACTGCAGGAACTCCAGTAGCGGTTAAATCTTTGAAGGGTGGAACTTTAGGATGAAACCCCTGAAGAGCAAAAAAGGGAGAAGTGGAGGTAGAATCATGTGAATTATTATTGTGAGCGAATTCTGCCCAAGGTAATAAATCGACCCAATCATCATGTTTAGCTGAAATGAAACATTGAGGAATTTCTCCAATTCTTGATTCGTCCTTTCAGTGAGACCATTACTTTGAGGATGATATGCAGAAGAGAAATTTAACTTGATTCCACAAAGACGAGAAAAAGCCCTCCAAAATCTTGCAACGAACTGAGTTCCCCGATCAGAAACAATAACATCTGGACAGCCATGTAGGCGGAAAATCTCTTTAATGGAGAGTTGAGCCAGAACAGGAGCAGAAGGGAGACCTTTTAATGCCACAAAATGAGCGGCCCGGGAAAGGCGATCAGTGACCACCCACACTACTAAGAACCCTCTGGAGGAGGGTAAATCTGTGATAAAATCCATGGAAAGATGACTCCAAGGTCGATCCGGAATTGGTAGAGGTTGCAGCAGACCGTATGAAGCTTGACGAGGGACTTTGTTTTGAGCAGAAGTGGAACACGCCATCACAAACTGTCGAACGTCTGAGTGGATAGATGGCCACCAATAACCACGGGAGATAAATTCCAAGTTTTTTTTTATACCGGCATGACCAGAAAAACGGGAGGCATGAGCCCATTTAAGGAGGTTTGATTGGAGATGTGGAGGAACCAAAGTTTTCCCGTGAGGAATAATAAAGTGAGTGGGAGTAGCAGCCAAAATACATTCTGGATCTAGGATGGGTCTAGAACCCTCTTCTTCTGTATCCATGGAGTCAAAGGAACGAGAGAGAGCGTCAGCCTTCTTGTTTTTGGACCCTGGTCTGAAGGTAATGATCATATCAAAGCGGGAGAAAAACAGGGACCATCTGGCCTGACGAGGATTGAGGCAAGATGCAGTTTGTAAATACAGTAAGTTCTTGTGATTGTAAAAATGGTAACAGGAAACCTGGCTCCTTCCAAATGGTGTCTCCAAGCTTCCAGGGCCAGTTTGATAGCGATAAGCTCTCTATCTCCAATGCCATAGTTTTTTTTCGGTAGGCGAAAATTTGCGAGAAAAGAAACCACAGGGAGAAAATTTTCCAGTAGAATTTTTCTGAGACAAGATGGCTCCCACTCCAGTAGAGGATGCGTCCACCTCAAGGAAAAAAGGGAAGGAAGGATCTGGTTGCTGAAGAATGGGAGCCGAGATGAAAGCTTCTTTAAGGTACTTGAAGGCTTCCACGGCCTCCTGAGGCCAAGTTTTAGCGTTGGCGGACTTCTTGGTCAAGGAGGTGAAAGGTGCAATCACGGAAGAAAACCCCTTGATAAAGTGGCGGTAGTAGTTAGAGAACCCCACAAAACGCTGGATGGCTTTGAGACCTACTGGTTGGGGCCAATCAGAAATTGCCTTTAACTTCTCGGGGTCCATCCATAATCCGGAGCCAGAAACCACATGACCAAGAAAAGGAAGACACGTTTTTTCAAAGACACATTTGTCCAATTTACAATATAGATGATGTGAGCGAAGGCGTTGAAGAACTAAGGAGACATGATGGCAATGAGTAACCATATCAGGAGAAAAAATCAGGATATCATCCAGATAAATCACCACAAATCGATACAGGAAGTCTTGAAAAATCTTATTGATTAAGCTTTAAAAAAACGGCAGGGGCGTTGCAAAGTCCAAATGGCATGACTAAGTATTCGAAGTGCCCATCATGCGTATTAAACGCTGTTTTCCATTCATCACCTTGTTTGATACGGATTAGGTTGTAAGCCCCTTTCAAGTCAAGTTTAGAAAATATAGAAGCTCCCTTGACCCTATCAAAGAGTTCAGAGATTAATGGCAAGGGATACCGGTTCTTCTTAGTCATGGCGTTGAGACCACGATAGTCTATACAAGGACGCAGTCCACCGTCTTTTTTTTTTTTTTACAAAAAAGAAACCGGCTCCTGCTGGTGACGAGGAATTCCAGATAAAACCCCTGTTCAAATTCTCTTTGATATATAGGGACATAGCATCAGATTCGGGTAAAGATAAAGGAAATACACGTCCTCTGGGTGGTATCTTGTCCGGCATCAAATCAATGGCGCAATCCCAAGGTCTGTGTGGGGGTAACTTGGAAGCCTCCTTTTCACAAAAGACGTCAGAAAATGAACAATATTGAGGAGGTATACCGGAGGATGTGGGAGAACCGGCCATAGCGGGTTTATGAATCCTGGGAAGACATCTGGAATGACATCCTGGACCCCATGCAAGAATCTCAGGCTTCTGACAATCCAGAGTGGGAGAGTGAAGTCTGAGCCAAGGAAGGCCTAGAATCACAGGGTTGATGGCCTTTGGGATGACTAGAAAGGAGATTTCTTCAGTGTGTAAGGCTCCGATGCGTAGAGAAAGGTTGACAGTTCTGTTCTTAATGGATCCTCCAATAATACGGCTGCCGTCTATAGCTGTAATTGCGACAGGTGGATCCAATGGTTGCATGGGTAACGACAACCTCTCTACGATGTCAGCTCGTAGAAAATTCCCTGCTGCTCCGGAGTCAATGAGAGCTGGAAAAGACAGTTGTTTATCAATATATCGCAGAAGGACTTGAATAGAAAAACTAGAATCCACAGGAGAGGGAATAGACCTACCTAACTTAGCCTCTCCAACGTCAGTTAGGTCCGGTCGTTTCCCGGACGCCTTCCACACTGGCTTAAAACATGACCGGGTTCTCCGCAATAGAGGCACAAACGGTTCTTGAATCGCCTTTTCTTTCCTCCTGGGATAAACGTGCCCTTCCCAACTGCATAGGCTCTTCCTCAGGCATAATTGGGCTTTGAAATCGGGGTGCCAAGCGGAATGTAGATCGGCGGGAACTTTCTCTCTCTTGAGTGCGTTCTCGGAACCGGATATCAATCTGATTACAGAGGGAAATCAATTCGTCCAGAGTAGTGGGTAACTCTCGGGCTGCTAACTCGTCCTTAATACGATCTGACAAGCCTTGCCAAAACGTGGCCACCAAAGCTTCATTGTTCCATCGTAGCTCAGCTGCCATAGTGCGAAATTGGAGAGCGTACTGGCCCAGAGTAAGAGTACCTTGACGTAGACGGAGAAGTCCAGAAGCAGCACTGGAGACCCGTCCAGGTTCATCAAAGATGCGTCTGAAGGTTTCCAAAAAGATGGCACTATTATGAAAACTAGGGTCATCATGTTCCCAAAGGGGAGAAGCCAAGGCAAGCGCTTGACCAGACAATAAGGAGATTATATAAGCAACTTTAGTTTTCTCTGTAGGAAAGTTTCCAGGCTGAAGTTCAAATTGAATAGCACATTGGTTCAAGAACCCTCTGCATTCCTTGGGGTCCCCATTGAACTTAGGTGGGTTAGGTATGCAGAGTTGAGAGGGTGCTGGAGCAGATACAGCAGGGCTGCTCTGGGCGGGGGCAGGTTGTGGAGCCGGAACAGGCGGAGGAGTTGGAGCTGCCACCTGAGCTGCTTGAAGCGTATCCAACCTATTAGAGAGAGTCTGCAGAATCTGTAATAATTGTTCTTGATTCTTCCCCTGGTCTTCAACCTGGGCCGCTAGGTGATCCAGTACTACCCTAGCGGTGGGATTCCCTGACGCATCCATCAGTTAGATAGCGGGGTCAGAGCAAACTGTTACGATTTAAATTAATTTAAATGCCTTAGTCAGTATTTGCACAGGCTTACCTAGGGCGCGGAGTCTAACGGCCTTCCGGTCTTCACCAAGAACCACCGCAAGGTAGTGTGCTCTTTGCTGCCGAAGAACCGCAGGTCGCGGCCCCCAGGTTAGCCTACTGACGTAAGGGAGAAGGTTCTAAGTGATGGATAGTCAGACAGGCAATATGACAAGTGATGTAAGTACAGGCACTAACCGTGGATTCCAGGGTTTGAAGGTCTGGAGCAGTAAGCGGTAGATGCACGGAGTTAATGAGTGCGTAGCAGGAGATGGGTCCAGGAACACAGCCGGGTCGGTACACAGGGAAGACAGTCCAATACATGGTGCCAGGAATAAGCCAAAGAATAGTCAGGTCACAGCCAGGTTGGTACACAGGAGTAGGAGGAATAAAGGAGTACACGGAGCAGGGTCACAGGAGTCAGGAACACAGGAACTGTTAGCCAGGAACAGGAAACACATTGCTCTGACACAGATAGCGTGTCAGAGCCGGAATAAGTAGTTTTTGAATTCCCCGCCCAGAGTCACATGACCCCTGCTGCGAGAATCCGGAAGTGCAGCGGCGCCATCAGGGAGATCGCTCACCGCTGAAGATGACAAGCTGCCAGACCCGACAGCGCAGCGGGGAACAGGTAAGATCCTAACAGGGGCACAGCTTCCATTCTTGTTTACTACAATATAACCCCCATTAGGTTTCTGAAATGCAAAGAAAATATGTCAAACAGTAGAGGGAGATGCAGTTCTGCAACCGATAATATCCAGCAGAGTGATGTGGTAAATGTTTTTAATCCAGTTCTGATACAGATGTAGAACAATTAAAGTGTGCATTTTTTAAGTTAAAAAAAAATAAAACAACTTTTATTTTTGCAAAAAAGTACAAAAAGAACCCCCAGCCATAAGACATTACAGTGTACTGTGTGTTGCAGAGCAGCTGAAAGCACAATATTCAGTGAAACTTAATCAGACATACTTTATTGTATAATACAGGACATATAGCTCCAGATATGACATCCTACGCTATACATCAAGTACTGCATACTTCCCAACATTTACAATCCTGAAAGAGGTTCAAAATAAGCCCCGCCCTGGTCCACAAAACTCCACCCACAAACATACAGGCATATAAAGCCCCACCCACTTTAATGATAAGCCCCACCCCTTTTGTCTATGAATCGGGTTGTCTTGTCAAAATCGGGACAGTCGGGAGGCATGTTTAAGGGTACAGGGTTATGTAGAAGGGGATACATTATGAGTAGAGAATATAGATGGGGTACAGGGGGATTTAGCAGGAGCCGGGATACATTAGAGATGCCAGACATATTAGGAGTATAGGGGAATATAATAGGAATACAGGGGTATGTATCATGGGATATATTAGGAGTACAGAATATATTTAGTAGGGGTACATGACGAGGGGCACAGAGGGATATAGCAGGGGTGTGATAGATTAGGTGTACAGAATATAGATGGGGTACAGGGGGATATAGCAGGAGTGAGACACATTGGGGGTACAGGCAGAGTGCAGGGGTCCCTGTGCAGCTGGGTCAGGACTACATCTACTGGCACTCTGCGATGCGGGCCAGATGTGGCGCTGATTGGTGGGCGGGCCGACCAGTGAGAGCGCTCAGTGCTGGAGGGTGCAGCAGCAGTGACAATACAACAAGATGGTGCTATGGTGTGCACACATACTTTACACACACACACACACCCTCTGCACACATAATTTATACACACAGGCGTCCTCTGTACACATGCATTACACACACATGCCCCTCTGCACACATGCATCACACACATGCCCCCTCTGCAAGCATGCATTACACACACATGCTTTACACACACATGTCCCCTCTGCACACATGCTTTACACACATGCACACCCTCTGCACACATGCATTACACACATGCGCCCTCTGCACGCATGCAGTACGCACACGCTCAACTTCTGTACGCATGCATTACACACGCGCCCCTCTGCACACATGCATTACACACGCATGCCCTTCTGCACACATGCATTACACAGACCCCCTCTGCACACATGCATTACACACACATGCATTAAACACACGCCCCCTCTGCACACATGCATTACACACACACACGCCCCCCTGCACACATGCCCTATCTGCAGAGAAGCATTAGACACACACAGGCCCACTCTGCACACATGCTTTACACGCACACAGGCCCACTCTGCACACATTCTTTACACACACACACACACACACAGGCCCACTCTGCACACATGCATTATACACACACACACACACACACAGGCCCCCTCTGCACACATCCATTACACACACGCCTTCTGCCCGCATGCATTACACACATGCCCTCTGCACGCATGCATAACACACGCCCTCTGCACGCATGCATTACATACACGCCCCTCTGCACACATGCATTACACACACGCCCCCTCTGCACACATGCATTACACATATGCCCCGTGCACACATGCCCTCTCTGCAGAGAAGCATTAGACACACAGGCCCACTCTGCACACATGCTTTACACACACATACTTTACACACACACATGCCCCCTCTACACACATGCCCACTTGGCACACATGCTTTGCACACACATGCTTCCTCTGCACACATGCTTTACACACATGCCCACTCGGCACACATGCTTTACACACACATGTCCCCTCTGCACACATGCTTTACACACACGTGCCCTCTGCACGCATGCAGTACGCACACGCTCAACTTCTGCACGCATGCATTACACACGCGCCCCTCTGCATGCATGCATTACACACGCGCGTCCTTCTGCACACATGCATTACACAGACCCCCTCTGCACACATGCATAACACACATGCATTACACACACACACACACGCCCCCTCTGCACACATGCATTACACACACACACGCCCCCCTGCACACATGCCCTATCTGCAGAGAAGCATTAGACACACACAGGCCCACTCTGCACACATGCTTTACACGCACACACACACACACACACACACACAGGCCCACTCTGCACACATTCTTTACACACACACACACAGGCCCACTCTGCACACATTCTTTACACACACACACACACACACACACAGGCCCACTCTGCACACATTCTTTACACACACACACACAGGCCCACTCTGCACACATGCATTACACACACACACACAGGCCCCCTCTGCACACATCCATTACACACACAGGCCCCCTCTGCACACATGCATTACACACACAGGCCCACTCTGCACACATGCATTAGACACACATGCCCCCCTATGCACACATGCTTTACACACACACACACACACACACACACAGTCCCACTCTGCACACATGCTTCACTCACACACACACAGGCCCCCTCTGCACACATGCATTACACACACACACACACGCCCCCTCTGCACACATGCATTACACACAAATGCCCTCTGCACACATACATTACACATACATGCCCCCTCTGCACACATGCATTACACACACGCCCCCTCTGCACACATGCTTTACACACACACACACACACACACACACACACACACACACACACACACACACACACAGGCCCACTCTGCACACATGCATTACACACACGTGCCCTCTGCACACATGCATTACACACACATGCCCCCTCTGCACACATTCGTTACACACACATGTGCCCTCTGCACACATGCATTACACACACGCCCCCTCTGCACACATGCTTTACACACACACACACACACACACACAGGCCCACTCTGCACACATGCATTACACACACGTGCCCTCTGCACACATGCATTACACACATGCCCCCTCTGCACACATTCGTTACACACACACATGTGCCCTCTGCACACATGCATTACACACACGCCCCCTCTGCACACATGCTTTACACACACACATGCTCACTCGGCACACATGCTTTACATACACACGCGCCCTCTGCATGCATGCATTACACACACACACACACACACCCTCTGCAGGCATGCATTACACACACACACGCCCCCTCTGCACGCATGCCCTCTCTGCAGACAAGCATTAAACACACACAGGCCCCCTTTGCACACATGCGTTACACACACACACACCCTCTGCACGCATGCATTACACACATATGCCCCCCTGCACACATGCTTTACACACACACACACACAGGCCCACTCTGCACACATGCTTTACACACACACACACACACAGGCCCACTCTGCACACGTGCTTTACACACACACACACACACACACACACACACACACACACAGAGGCCACTCTGCACACATGCTTTACAAAGACACAGAGGCTCACTCTGCACACATGGTTTACATACACACAGAGGCCCACTGTGCACACATGCTTTACACACACACGCCCCCTCGGCGCACACGCGTTGCACACACACGCCCCCTCCTCATTACATTACCCTTCTTATTACCTTTTTCTTCACCAGTGACCGTTCCAGTTACACAGCAGTAAGAGTTCTAGCAGCCCGTCTGCAGTGTGTACCATGTGACTGCTGAAGCCACATGACCTGGTGATGTCACAGGAAAGTTGCTTAACAACAGCTACACTGAAAAAAATAAAGAACCCAAAAAACGCTCTCCAATATTGGGACAAACTGTAAGTTGGGAGGATCAGCGGGACTGACCCTCTGAAATTGGGATGGTTGGGAGCTATGTGTATTGCACTAGCCATGCATCACTTTAACAAGGCAATAGATTCAACAAGCAGTGGATGTAGGGGGGGGGGGTGATCACAGGCCCAAAGCTTTATTGATAGGCACATATAACGCAAGACAGTTAACAAAGTTCAAGCAGTGTGATGAGGAAGTGAGTGGGAGTCAAAGGCCCAAAGCTTTATTGAAAAACAGAGATACAGAGGAGAGGAGAGGTTTTTCATTCCTCCTCTTCCTCAGGACTGTCCTTGATGGAAAAATTCAACAATTTGTGACACCTGAGGTCATTAAGGCAACTATGCAAATTGCAAATAAACATACATTGCTTACATTCTATGCTCATGACCAAACCATCCAAGTAAATTTAAGATGATTGGATTAGCCCATGTCCAGCACAAACTTGGTGATGTCCTATGGGAGAAGAGGATTTTCTTATTTGCCAATCCAACCGAGGGGTGATCTTGACCTGCACATCATCCTGAGACTCCTCTTGGTGAGGGAAATAGTTTACACCAGTAGTTAAATGTCCACCTCATCAGCAAGAGGTTTAGACAGCTAGAAACTGTCAGAGAAAAGTACAAATATGCCATGCTTTGTATCAAGATGACTTTATAATAATTATTTGGACTGTCTACATTAATAAGTGACGCAAGCTTTTTCCTAGTGTAATCACAGAGAGAAATTGAGCATCTCCTGAGCTCTTCTTTACTTCCTCCTCCTGCCAAATGTTAATTGTCTTATTGCTCTTTTAATGGGGAACTCTTCTGGGATGACTACAATAATTACGGTTATAATTTCTGTGTTGAAAATAGTGACTCCAAATACTTAATAAGCATCACCAGCTCACCATTGGTATGATTGTGTACAGATAGGTTGTAGTTATCTATTCATTCAGTGTACCAAGGGAACGAGGGGCCGGCGGAGTGACTATAATATGGCACCCCTCCACCATAGCTGAAAGTCTTATTGCCATTGATAAACCCCAATTTCACCAGCGAAAAATGGGTTTTTCCCACTTTTATAATAGGCCCTTATGATAAGTTACTAGGAGATAGATCCAGTGATGTAACGTATTAAAGGAAGCACTGTTCATTCAGGATTAGGATAAAGGTCAGTTGAGCACTCTCTTGTCCAGCTTCAAACGGGCCTTTAAAAACCCACCTCTTCCTCAAAGCCTTCCAGTCCCCCACCTAACCGACCTCCTTCCAGCCTCCCACCTACCGCCCTCCCTATCCTGCCCCCCTCCTCGTCATTCTCCTCTCCCCCCTCTCCCTCTCTGCATTATCCCCTTTCCTCCTCCTACCCTTGTGTCTCTGTCCGTCCTACCCTCCCCTTGGATTGTACGCTTCTTCGAGCAGGGCCTCCTCTCCTCCTGTTCTCCACCACCTTAACTCTGCTCTCCAGCTCCTTGTCTCCTCCGTGAGGTCCTCCTGCCCTTCTGCCCCTCTAGCTTCACCGCTGGGGGCTCTCACCTTTTATCTAGCTGTACATTGAGCTTCTGAGTTACTGTGCTTTTTGTTAACTGTACCGTGCTGTCTCACCCTGTATCGTGTTTCTGTATGTCCCTGTACGGCGCTACGGATACCTAGTGGAAATTACCTAAAAATTAATAATAATACACACTTCTTTCTTATCTATACACTAATCTTTGGTCTTTAGTTTTATATTTTGCTCTTTTTAACTATGGGTCTGCAATAATTTTTGAAGCACATCAGTAAATTTTGGTGTTTTTTTCGAATATACTGATCCGTGAATGTGCACCCTGACGAGACACCCGCTTTGTTCTTGGTTGTTTTTCTAATCAGACTCGCACATAGCACTCATGGCCACCCTTAGACTCTCCTCAGGATTCCGTGAGCGCCCAATTTGTTTCTCAGCCTCAGTGTTCTTGTCATGCACTGATGTGACTGTTTTGGAGATGTCAGACCTACACTGAGAACAAGAAGGTGGTGCATGGGAAGTTACAGAAGATGCATGACAATTATGGGCACTCGCTTTTGCAATGGGCATTCTAGTATGTGTAAGAGAGGTGGCAGAACCACTACTAGCAAAAAGCGACCATGGTCTGAGCCTTTTCTTCCCACTGTGGGTGGTGGGTGTATGGATTGCCTTTTTCACCCTCTACAACCCAATTTACGAGCACACAATTCTAGCAGTGATCCTCCCCACATGCTATCACTTCTAAAATGGCAGCTGAGAACAGGAGAGGGCTATAAATAGAAGATCTCAATCCAAAACATGCAAGATCTGACATTTTCCCCGGAAGTTACATTTTGCTTTGTTTTCAGATCCGTATTTGGTAAGGGAAACTTAGTCAAGGCTCTGTTTGACTCAGTACCCCCAAAAAAAATCGGTTCTATCTGCTTTCTCTGAATCCGAACCACTCGTCATTAATAAACACGCACATTTCTTATTTCATATCTTTTATTGCCACCTCTCCAGTTTTGTTTGACAGATGTTATAGCCATAAATTTTAAACCTACAGGGTTACAGTTATGATGTTCACAAAAATGCTTAGAAACACTATGGGGTGCAAATCCCTTCCTAATGTTTCTTATATGTTCCCCAATTCGTACCTTTAACTTGCATATGGAACGATCTACATACAGGATCTTGCAGGGGAATTCTAATAAATAAATAACATTCTGGGAAACGCAAGTTAAACGACTATTAACAGTAAAAGTCTCCCTTGTTTGATAAGATGTAAATGTACATATGGATTTATTTGTCCGATAACCCAATGTTTTGCAACTAATACAATTACCACAATGGTAAAACCCGTTCTTGGGAATTAATTCAGATAACCACGTATGAGGATGTGACTTCACCACTAAATGGTTGTGTGTCAATTTTGGGTTGTTGTGTGAGCTAATTATGATGATGATGACTAGATGCTAAAATGTACCCATTGACGTCCACTGGCTTCATGTAGGTTTTCGTTTTAATATCTTTCCCCTCTACATAAATTTCTAAATCCAGATAATTTTTCTAAATAAAATACTTGTTGGCAAAAGAACTGATGATCTACATCCTTATTGATTTCAGTCTCAAACTGAATAACTGTGTAATTAATGTCTGTCTATTTTGAAGATCAAATAGGGATGTCATGTTTTATAATAAAAAACGAAATAGTGACAAAAGAAATATTAACCATGTAATGGTATTAGCCGATAGAGCATGCTGCTGAGGTCTAGGGGAAAAAGAAATTCTAATAGGCAAAAGATTACCACAGCGCACCAACTCTGCAGCCAATACTAAACTGGCGTACTGCTATTAGTGGAGGTTCCCAACCTCACAAATATATACAAAAAAACAGCAATACTGCAGCGCACAGCCAGTTTGCACAAGGTATGATTGAAAATGATTGATCGGAAATATATGTAGGGATGACAACTAGACCAATGAAGAAGTGAATCTTGGAACACTTAACGAATATAAGGAATGCTGAAAATGACCGTACAAGACCTTAACAACAGTGGCGAAACACTATTTGGAGAAACAAAATATCAATCCAAATGTTCTAAAGGCATTTGGTATAGACAAACTACCATTTGATATTAGAGGTGGTAATATTAAAGTAGAACTCCTCAAGCGAGAGAGTCGTTGGACCTTCCGTTTAGGGAGTGTTGCAACATATGTTCTCAATGAGAATATAAGTTATGTGGTATTTCTGTAGAACAAGATTACATAGGTGTTTAAAGGACTTAATTGTAGTTATACATACATGATGTAAGGGATTATAACTAAGATTAGAACAAGAAATAAGAATTTTGTCCACTATGGATTCTTGTTAAATATTGATAATTGAGATCTACAGTAAGAAGAAATTTAATAATAAAAATACTTACCAGAAGACATGTTGATGTTCCATGTGTAAGATCCGTATAGGAGTTGATATGAATGAAGTATTTATTTTTATATTCTTTTGTTTTTTATTTAATTATTATTCTATTGTATATTTTAATAATTTTATTTTCATTTTATTTTTAAAATATATATATAAAAAAAAATCCTTTTTGAATTATTAAACAATTTAATATAAGAAATTAATATGATTAATCCTTAATATATCACAACTTACTACCATGCACCAATTTAAATAAACGTTAAGATTTAGTTATGAGATTATTCTCCTTAAAAAAATATCACATTTTATTATCACACATTATAATTACCATCATAAGTTTAAATTAGTTTTTCTCTCACGTTATATTTTCAATTTTATTATTAATAACATAATTTTCACAGTATTAGTATATTTTAATATCTTATTTTCACAACTTTATTTCACTCAATGGATTCGTTATATACAACATATAGGGTAGAATGCTTTGTTTTTTATTAGTTTAATATTAAGTATATGAAATAACACTTACAATAAATAACAGGTCAACTTATGAATAATTATATTTGGCAAATTCTGCATGTCTGCAAAATACTGATCTTAGAGAACAACTATTAATCCTTACCTCATTTTGTATGTATAACGGAGAGAAATTTTATAAGTCTGGATTGGCTACTTGAGGTGCCGATCAATAGATGAATAGTGTGATTGGTCAAAATCAGTTTAAATACTTCCTAGCACTAATGATCTGGTTAACTCCTGGATAAATCGTTGAGTGAAACGCGCATCAGGGCACGGCGTCTAAGTACGCCGACAAATGTGATTATCACTAGATTGAGTTTAGTCTTGGGTTCAAAAGTTGTTTTAACAACTGGTATTTAAAGCAAAGATTCAACAGGCTTAATAATCTGCCCACAGAAAATTACTCTATGATAGCGGTCATATAACAAGCGAATATGCTGTTTATTTAATATCCCTATGATATTTTTATTTTATTTATATTTTCTTTCACTCACTAATACTATTTTTGTAATAATTCACTCATAAGGTGTTTTAATATACACAATAATAAAGATATTATTTTAATTAATTCATGAACCTTAGAGTTCACCCATATGGGAGAGTCTTTCTTCTCTTTTTCTACACAGGATGCAATAGTCTGTGGACCGATACACAGGAGAGACTGGAAACAGGACGTGAACTGTGGGTGCTGTCATAAAGTTGAGTCAGGGGTCACAGGAAGAGATGCCAAAATGGAGGGACAAGCAGAGGTCAAAACCAGGAAGTCAAACAAGGATAACTCACAGGAGAACCAGCAGAGTTCAAGGCAATAGATGAACTGGCAAAGGCTGCTAGGACAGGCAGGTTTATATAGGCCAGGAACAGGTGCTAAGCATCCAGGAGTAATGAGCCTAACTCTGGCATGTAGGAGAGATGTCTAAGTACCACAGTGGCCCCTTTGGTGGAACAGTGGAACTGCAAGCTGGATACCTATAAATGCAAAGTCCAACATAGCTCTTGCCAGACAGGAGCTGCAGGAGGCAGATCGTGATAGTGTGGAAGGGAGGGACCTCTATTCCAGCACTATAACATCTTGGAGAAAACCTATGCGGCATCTATAAGATGAAATCCCGGGAAAATAACATCTGAAATTTACTTATATGCTGCCCATATGATTCCTCTTGCTGGTAGGAGTACACTTGTGCACCTTATCTAGAAGCTTATTTTCAGTATTTTTGATGTGAGTGTAGTTTTTTTGTAATAAAGAAGGTTTTAAGAAAAACAACATTACGCTAGATTTCTCCATTTCTTTTTACTCTTTTGGGTATAATTTGGAATATAACCCTGAGATGTAACATTTGAGATGTCACCATCTGGAGAGAATTATAGAAAGAAACCACTACAGGCTTCCACTGAAAACATTTTCTAGTACATGTGTTACCATTAGAGGGCCACGGGTGAACCATATTTCCTTCATTTGCACAAATAGAAAAGGTTAATAGTGAAGAAAACTTCCAGTAAGCCTTCCTTTCACAAGGATTTCATCACTTGTTCTATTTGGATGATTGACCATTATTAAGACATAATTCTTAATTTTATATACGTTTATGTTTATGTTTTTTCCATGTACAGTGGCATTATGAATCTTAAGTGGAATTATGAATGAAGATTTCAGCATATATTAGACTAGGCATACGTCACATTTTGTATTACTATACCTTGAGGTAGGATTAGCACTGAACCATTTCCAAAAAACCCTTGTCTTTTATATGTTTGAATTTTAGATGTGTCTATTATCTAGCTAGAAATTAGTTTTGGCTGCTTTTAAATCCTGGAGCTCCAATAGTGTTTCATAAATCTTATTTACCATTTTATGATAGAAAGGTGTCAAGACACACAGTGCATTGCAGCCAAAGTGCCTATGATGACCCCTGCCCACCTCCAAAAGCGACTGCAATGGGTACGTAAGCGCCAGAACTAGACATGGAACATTGGGAGAAGGTGGCCTGGTGTCATGAATCAAATCTTCTTTTACATCATTTGGATGGCCTGGTGCGTGGGCGTTGTTTACCCGGGGAAGGGATGGCACCAAGATGCATTATGGGAAGAAATCAAGCTGGCAGAGGCAGTGTGATCCTCTGGACAAAGTTCTGTTGGGAAGCCTTGCATTCATGTGGATGTTATTTATAAATCATCATCACCATCTATTTATATAGCGCCACTGATTCCGCAGCGCTATACAGAGAACTCACTCACATCAGTCCCTGCCCCATTGGAGCTTACAGTCTAAATTCCCTAACACACACACACAGACACAGAGAGAGAGACTAGGGTCAATTTTGATAGCAGCCAATTAACCTACCAGTATGTTTCTTTGCAGTGTGGGAGGAAACCGGAGCACCCGGAGGAAACCCACGCAAACACGGGGAGAACATACAAACACCACACAGATAAGGCCATGGTCGGAAATTGAACTCATGACCCCAGCGCTGTGAGGCAGAAGTGCTAAACACTTAGCCACCATACAATTGTATCTTTCATCGTCCGTTCATTGTAATTATATAAAGTTGCTATTTCTGGCCTAAATAAATAGAATCAAAACAAGATTCCTATATTGAATAAATCACCTTTCATTCAGTGCGTGTCTGTGTTAAAACTAGTTACCTTGAATGGTAATTAAGGGTCTTATTTATAATCTGTGAAACTAATCTATCTTAAACCCAGTGTAAACATAAGTAAGATACAAATACAATACTGAATAGATTTCCATATTCATCTAACACCCAGGGGCAAACGCAGGATTTGTAGAGGGGGGTTTCCACATCATGCCACCAGTGGGCGTGACCAGCGTGCATGGGAGCATAGCTATAATATTAGACAGTGCTTGGCTGCTCTCCAACTCTTCCTATCCCTATAATATACATGGGCAATGCTGCGTACACTACTATTAGGTGCACTCAGCTCTCCCTTTTCAAGCAGAGCCGTATGAACCGGGGGCAGGGCCCAGCCACCTCAAGTATACAGTGCCCCAGGCTTGGAGGGGGTTTCCAGGCACAAGGAAACCCCCTCTCGGTTTGCCTATGACACCCACAAGCATTAAAGTTCACTGCATTGTTTACAATGATTAGGGGAGACCAAGTTTGCCTTTACAAGCCATTGCTGCTATAAATTTACCTGCAAATTTGCCGATTTCCGGCGACTTGCAGAAATCGCACTGTCATACGTTTACCCCATAGAGTTTTTGGAAATGTCACTATCATATCTGGTGTGAAATCCTTATTAATTGAAGACAAACTATGACTTCACTAATTGTAATATTTCTATTTAAAATTTACGTCTAATTAATTGACCAAAGATCCAGATGTCAACATTGCCTGAGGGACCAAAGCAGACACCATTCCATCCGCCGAGAGACAGAACTTAATGCATATTTTAATTAACTTCTTTTTTGAACCATCGTATAACATTGTCATAATTTATGTATAATTGTGAGCTGATCTCATTGTTAAAATAGTATAACACCTTCAGTTTCCTGCAATGTTTATAGTGCTCAGTAATGAAACGCTAGGTTAACATTAGCAGCGCTACGCAATTCAATTTTAAACTGGTTTATTAAATGTAAGCAACCGGATCGGATAATCAATTATTTTCCACTTTTAAACCAGATAGCCAGTATACATGACAATATGGAATTCCAGGAAACAAAACAATATAGGAACCTGATAGCAGACCACTAAAAGGAATAGTAAATCAACTGACATGGGAGCTTCCCTTACACACACAATCACCCTCCCTTCCATACTGGCTATTCCTTTATCAGCTGCTTCCTACCATTTTTACATAATCTTAAGAAAAACAAGAAATCAACTTGGTTGGTAATTATTGCTTTTATTACCTTATTTGTGTACTGACCACATAAGTGTAGGTTGTGTCCATATATGAACTGGACTGTTATTTCATCTACTTATTCACTATATAAAAAATAAAAAAAAGTATAGATATAAAGTCAAACAAAAACATATTCCATTAGTCACTGTGCAAACTACTGTATACAATATGAGTCATTATAAAACAATATCTAGCAATAACTTGTATAGAGAGAGCATCAATTATAGAACTCTAAACATATTCTAATGTTAAGGAGTTACAAATATTTATATCAATTAAAGAGTTGTCACTGACATACAGAGCAGACAGACATTTTGTGGGAATTCTTTAGAATACAGCAATTGATTCATGAAGTATCTCAGCGACATCAGTGGTTCCTATAGAATCACTAGTATGTATTCTCATGGAGGTTGTTCCAGCCCACAAGATAGCAGCATCCTCTGTTAATTTTCAGAGGAGCCATCATACATTTACAATGATCATTATTTTTTGTATAAAACACCAACATATTACTCAGCACTGTGCAATGAGGGGATTGTGATACACATAACATACAATGACATGAAAGAGAAGGTAAAGATGACCCTGCCTAATGGAGCTTACAATCTAAGTGATGTGTCGTGTATGATGCATTTTTTGTCTTATTAATCTGTACTCTGCCAAAGAGTCTCCATATGGGTTGTATCTGTGGACAAAAAACCAACATCTCCTTAATTAAACATCTATTGCAATTAAAGGATCACTGCAGGGAACCCTCCTCCGTGACCTAATTATATGAACCGTCTCCTTTTCAATCACAGAATATGACAAAACATAATGTAAGTCCAACATTATACCTCCTGACCACTGTCGGAAATATATAATACTTAGGACACTATATAATAATAATGTGGTCTGTTATTACTATGTAGAGAGATGCCAATATCTAATGAAAAAGTAAACCGCAATAAAATGAGCAATATATTCCTATTCCTAAAAGACATTTCACCTATGTCTGTGGATGATAATTATTGTCTGACTGAAGCTTTCATATGTCTATAAGATATTAGAAGAGGAGAAAACAAGTTAGTCTGTGGGCGTTCCATTGACAATTAGCTTTATCTAGGTCTTTGGCTAGACAAAGCGAATTGTCAGTGAGACGCACGTTGGTGTTTTCCTGGCTACATTTCTTCATTGTCAATAGAGAATGAGGTTCTCGTTATTCACACAGACTAGTCCCCACTAGTCCGGAGCTAGCATAGAACATTTTAGATGATAGGCAGTGAGCTGTACGCACTAGATTGTTTGCCGCATTAGCGTTTCCCCACTCCCAGCTAGATCGGCAAACTCAGGAGGCAGTTAGCTACTCACCCCATCACATCTAGAAATAAGATGGTACAGGTCTCTGTTATTTTCAGGGAAAGGTTTCAGTATGCATGAGAGAGTATATGCATGTTATACAATAGAGCACTCCTGGGCAGCGATCCAATAGAGGGACTACTATTAGCCACAAACTATAAAACTAGTACTGAGCAGCAACATAGTAACTATTCAGCCATGTAATGTCAAGATATTGAGGACTACAGCAAGACTTCATCTACAGAGATTATAACTGTACAAAAGGGAGTTATTTATCCCTACGGGAAAAATTTAATTTCAGGATCTTGAATATATATTTCTATCATTTGAGTATAAAATCTTCAATTTATTCAAGAGGCAATTGAAGTGTGTCCAGCAATTTTAAATGCACATTTTGTTTAATCACTTACTTATTTTTTTCTTTACATTTCACTGTCTTTTATGATTCTAATTTTAACAATAATAAAAGTTAGTTTTTTAAAAAAAAAAAAAAATCATAAGACAATGCAAATAACTAGCCATTTAAATAAGGAAGCTTTCAGTGCACCACTTCTAAACAAACTTATTTTCTCTTTTAATGATATTAAGTTAATGATTGCACCCCACAGCTAATGAAAGAGTATTAACTCGGGATGTGTGACTGAGGACAAGTTAACTCCCAACAATTGGTGTGATAGTACGTCCCTTCTTATGCTTGATATATGTCTATCAGCTCACAGTAATAGTTTCTCACCTATGTGAGTGCTCTGATGTTTTAGGAGACCTGATTTATATATAAAACACTTCGCACACTCAGAACATGGAAACGGTTTCTCACCAGTGTGAATTTTCCAATGTTTGAAAAGATCAGATTTATGTGCAAAACGTTTCCCACACTCAGAACATGGAAACGGTTTCTCACCTGTGTGACTTTTCTGGTGTTTAAGAAGACCAGATTTCTGTGTAAAACATTTCCCACACTCAGAACATAGAAACGGTTTCTCACCTGTGTGAATTTTCTGATGTTGATGAAGACATGATTTCTCTGTAAAACATTTCCCACACTCAGAACAAGTAAATGGTTTCTCACCTATGTGAATTTTCTGATGTTTAATAAGACCAGATTTCTGTGTAAAACATTTCCCACACTCAGAACATGGAAACGGTTTCTCACCTGTGTGAGTTATTTGATGTCGAAGAAGATTTAATTTGTGTGTAAAACATTTCCCACACTCAGAACACGTAAATGGTTTCTCACCTGTGTGAATTTTCACATGTTGAAGAAGATATGATTTTTGGGTAAAACATTTCCCACACTCAGAACAAGTAAATGGTTTCTCACCCGTGTGAATTTTCTGATGTTGAAAAAGATTTGAATTCTGTGTAAAACATTTCCCACACTCAGAACACGTAAATGGTTTCTCAACTGTGTGAATTTTCTCATGTTTAATAAGACCAGATTTATATTTAAAACATTTCCCACACTCAGAACATGGAAACGGTTTCTCTCCTGTGTGCGTTATCTGATGTTGAAGAAGATAAAATTTACGTGTAAAACATTTCCCACACTCCGAACACATAAATGGTCTCTCACCTGTGTGAATTTTCTGATGTTTAATAAGACCATTTCTCTGTGTAAAACACTTCCCACATTCAGAGCACGGAAAAGGTTTCTCACCCGTGTGAGTCATATGATGTTGAAAAAGGTATGATTTCTGTGTAAAACATTTCCCACACTCAGAACACTTAAATGGTTTCTCACCTGCGTGAATTTTCTGATGTTGAAAAAGACCATATTTCCGTGTAAAACATTTACCACATTCAGAACAGGAAAATATTGCGTCACCTGTATGAGTTGTACTATGTAATGCAATAACCATATTATCAGAACATTTCTTATGATCAGAGGGATCAGATGATATATCTGCACTATGAAGTACTGGATTTATATTTAAGGTAATTGTATTTTCTGCTGGAGAATCGCGTGTGATGTTGTTATCTTCTATTTTAAATTCTGGAGACAAAATGAGATATCCCTCCAAGGTCTTCCTGCTTTTGTGTCCATATGCTGGAAAAAAAAATAAATATATGGATTTAGAAATCTATTTTTGCATTAAGGGGCAAAATGGAATAGTATTAGTGACCTTAATTGACGCTTAGTTGTTAAATTTCAATTTCCAAACTAAAAACTTTATTACAATTATAAATATATAAACAACAAATGTGATTCTTCTGTGGAACAGATAAAACATGGTCTTAAAATATAACCCAAACAAGGATGTCACCCTTGACTCCTCCCTCTCTATTGCCCCCCACATTCAATCCCTTGCCTAATCCTGTTGCTTCCAACTACGCAACATCACCCGCATCTGGCTCTTCCTATCTCATGATGTACCCAAATCCATGGTCCATGCACTCATCATTTCCCGACTAGATTACTGCAACCTTCTTTGCACTGGCCTCCTACACTCCCACCTCACCCACCTTTGTTCTATACTCAATGCTGCGAGACTTAACTTCCTTTCTCGCCAATCCTCTTATGCTTCCCTTCTCTGCTTTGCCTTACACTGGCTCCCTTTCCCCTACAGAATCCTCTTTAAACTTCTTTCCCTCACCTACAAGGCCCTCTCCCCCTCTACGGCCTCTTATATCTCCAATCTCCTCTCCGTCCCTTTCCCTGCCAATGACCGTCGCCTCTCCTCCACTCTGATCAGGTCATCCCATTCCAGAATCCAAGACTTCTCCCGAGCTGCCCACTTGCACTGGATTGACCTCCCACGCTCCATCTGATTGTCCCCTAATCCAGTGGTTCCCAAAGTGTGCGCCGCAGCTCCCTGGGGGGTGCCGGGGCGCTGTCACAGGGATGCTGCGATCGCCCTCCCAAAAAAATAATAAAAAAAAAAATTACCCATACAGCGCTGGATCCTCCTCCTCGCTGTTCTCACTGACTGCCGGGCGTGACGTCATCGCGTCCGACAGTGTCAGTGAGGAGCAGCAGCAGAGAGGACATCAGCACAGAAGACAGCGGAACATGAAGAAAGAAGGTAGGTAAAGGAACGGAAAGTGAAGGGGGTCAGAGAGAGAGAGAGAGACGCTGAGCGAGGAGGGACACAGGGTGTGAGACGGCGAAGAGGGGGACACAGGGTGTGAGACGGCGAACAGGGGGACACAGGGTGCGAGACGGCGAACAGGGGGACACAGGGTGGGAGACGGCGAACAGGGGGACACAGGGTGGGAGACGGCGAACAGGGGGACACAGGGTGGGAGACGGCGAACAGGGGGACACAGGGTGGGAGACGGCGAACAGGGGGACACAGGGTGGGAGACGGCGAACAGGGGGACACAGGGTGGGAGACGGCGAACAGGGGGACACAGGGTGGGAGACGGCGAAGAGGATGACACAGGGTGTGAGACGGCGAAGAGGATGACACAGGGTGTGAGACGGCGAAGAGGGGGACACAGGGTGTGAGACGGCGAAGAGGGGGACACAGGGTGTGAGACGGCGAAGAGGGAGACACAGGGTGTGAGATGGCGAAGGGGATACAGAGTGATATGCTGAACAGGCGCAGTGATATGATGAAGGGGCACAATGTGATGGTGAAGGGGTCTAAATACATCTTACGTCATTTAGACCCAACTACTTAAAAAACAGGACTACCTGGTAATTATTTTTGCTATGGGGTGCCTTGGAAAAATTATGGTGACACTAAGGGTGCCTCGAACTGAGAAAGTTGGGAACCACTGCCCTAATCTGTGCTCCTTCAAAACAGGCACTCAAAACTCATCTCTTCCTCAAAGCCTACCAGTTCTCCACTTAACCCTCTCTCCATGCTCGCACTCATCACCTCGCATCTCCTGCGCTTGTTCCCCTCCTCTGACTCTCTTTGTGCAAATTGTCTGTTTGCCCTCACTTTAGGATGTAAGCTCTTATGAGCAGGGCCATCTTCCCTTCTGTCTCTCTACCTACTGTTCTGCTTCAATTTCACTATAATTGCTATGTCTGGAGCCTCTGAAATCATAGTATTACTCATTTTTTGTTCTGTACTCCACTGATACTATCTCTCCGCCCAACTCGCTCAATGTGTTCTATGGTGTGGTTCGACAGATTCCAGAGTATGGTCTAAATTCGAGGCTGAGGGTTTGGGACTGCTCTCACTCTCTTCTCTCCTTTGGCTCTTAAGGTCTTGTTGTCCTAAACGTTCTTTACTCCATCCAGTCATTTTATACTCCCTTTCCATTTGGGACTTCTCTCAAAAATATGGCCTTTCACCTCATACTTCACCTGTCATACCATTAATTCCTCAGATTTTTCCCCGGGACTTCATTTTATCCATGACACTGGCAGGGAATCAGATATCTCAATCATCAAATGTCTTCCACGACTTTTCCCCAATTTTCTGATATCCAAGCTCGCTTCCATATCCCCTCAAGACACTTCTACCAGTTTTTTCAACTACGCCATCTGTTTACGTCAATCTTCAACAAAAGGTCTCATCTCCACATTGTACTATGAGCTTGCTCCCTCTACCATGGGCCTTCTGGACCCCCACAAAGGAGCCTGGGAACGGGACCTTAAAGAGGTGTTACTAGATGAGCAATGGTCTGAGATCCATGAAAATGCTGCCTCCAGTTCTATCTGTGTTAAGGAGAATATTTATAAGGTGCTATACCGATGGTACTATGTGCCTTCACGACTCGTAGAATCCTCCTCGTAGAACTCCTCTAATCGGTGCAGAGAGGGTGCTCCCATGAAGCATATTCCTTCATATTCGATGGACATGCCCAAATCTGATAAGTTTCTGGATTGAGATCAAACAATTGAACCAATCAATTCTTCAGGTGGACATTCCCTTGGAACCCAAATTCTTTCTTCTTTCTCTGGAGGCTCCCTCAGCAAACCGTCATCAGAATAAACTAATTAGACACATTCTCTTGTCGGCTACTTGCCAAATCGCAGCAGACTGGTGGCAGCAATCTCCCCCTCCTTGCAGATCATAGTTACCAGAGTTTGTCAGTCCCAGCAGATGGGAGTATCATCATCATAATCACCATTTATATAGCGTCACAAATTCCGCAGAGCTGTACAGAGAACTCATTCACATCAGTCCCTGCCCCATTGGAGCTTTCAGTTTAAATTCCCTAACATACAGACAGACAGAGACACTAGGTTCAATTTGATAGCAGCCAATTAACCTACTAGTATATTTTTTTGGATTGTGGGAGGAAAAAGGAGCACCCGGAGGAAACCCACGCAAACATGGGGAGAACATACAAACTCCACACAGAGAAAGCCATGGTCGGGAATTGAACTCATGACCCCAGTGCTGTGAGGCAGATGTGCTAACCACTTAGCCACCATGCTGCCCAACTAGTATGATCCGCAACTCCTCGAGCCTTCACCAAGGTTTGGGACTTGTGGCTTTCCTTTTTCCAGGTTCGCTCACCCTTCATATAACTAAGTATCATCATTTCTTTCCCCTCCATCGAATTTTTCACCCCTCATATTGGATCTAGCCACTTTTCGCCTCTCCCTCTATAAGTTTTTCTTTCTTTCCCAATTCTTTGTCTCTTCCTTCTGTACTGAAAACTCTTGTTCATTCTTTCTTTGTATTTATAAATATATGGTTGACATGCTGAATTCTATTTTCTACGCTGGTTGTAGACTTTATCTGTTAATTACAATCTGTGTATTCACAGTAAGTTGTAAACTATTGCTCATGTGACCTTACAAAAAAAAAAGAGAATGGAACAGGACACAGACAGCAGAGAGAATCCAAGCACAGAGATTGGAGGGGAGCTATGGTACAATGATGAGTGTGTGATTATAATGCTGTATGTGTGACAATGTTATTGCAATGTTAATATACACATATTGAGAAGCAAATACATACAGTGAAGATAATGGGTAATGTCACATATGGTAGTGCAAAGGGAGGATCATGGATAATGTCACAGTGATTGAATCAATGACCAGCAGCCCAAAATGACTTATGATTTAAAAGCTGGGAACTACAAACAGTTGTCTGCCAAATATAAATTGCATGCTTTGTCTGTGCTGGCATACAGGCTGTGGTGCAGGAAGGGGGTGGGTGGGGGCGTCGGTGGTAGCCAGAGCCGCTGAGCAATCAGCTGTGCATATTAAACAATACAGAATGAAGGTACTTTTATTGATATGGGTGTGAGTCATCACTAGTGCCCAGCAAGCCTCAGCCGCTATATTAACATGGCCACTGTAATGCTGTAATGTCCGTTTCTATCGTCACCAGTAAAGATTGTCTGAAGCGATTAATGTGGTTCCAATGCACAAGAGATTTAATAGCAAAATATATTAAAGTGTAACAAAATACAGGAAAGTATAACCGATACATTACGCTTGTGCACTGAATCCAGTAACAGTCATCATTCAATCCTGAAGTCTGTGGTCAAAGAGTGAGTGATACTGTCCAGCGGCTTTTTATGCAGTTTGAGTTGACAAAAAAATAGTGATGATGTCACAATGTACTCAAAGATAACTAAAAGAGTTCTTCATTGGTTCAGGGTTTATGATGTTCCAGTAAAATGCTGGTCATAGGTCAGTTCAAACGATCCTTCTCCAAAATTGGGGGCAACTCACTCTAACAGCTGCATATGCGTCTTCCTGCCAAAAATATGGTTTAACCTAACCCATTAGCAGAGAATTTATGAGAATTAATCTTATACTAATCATAACTAGCAATCGCTATGTGCAATCGCTTCTCCAATGATACCAGATTCCTGTTGGTAAAATGTGGATTAATATAAGACCAAACACCATACATTTCTTAGGACCTGAACCATATATACTTTTAATGTAGGTTTATCTTTGTGTAAATAATCTCTATTTATTAATAATTCAAAAAAAAAAAAGGGGGTTGAATCTGAACTATTTAGAAACGTAGGTGTGAATGTAAGTGTATTTGCTTTTTTTACCTGTGCGATTGCGTAATTAATCCTGGTATGACATAGCGTACTAATCGCACCCACATAGAAAACTATTGTAAATCAATATTTATTAATTTAGAATGACTTCATCCAATTATTCGACTCTGACACTACAGGGCAGATTACTGTGTCTGCACCAGTATCATGTTATGTCTCACTTGCTTCACCGTGTACCAAAACCTTTCACTAACCTCTGACAACGAAACCAGTTGCTTTCCAATACTTTTGCATACTGAATCATGTGCATTAACCCCCGATTTGCTGACAAACATCTTGAACTCAATCCTGTACCCTGACATCCTGGCTTTGATCCTGAGGATTGTTCCTGACCAGACTTACATTACTCTATGTACCAGACCTACGGCTGTGACCCTGATCACAACCAATTAACCCTTAGCAACCTGTTCTGCTCACAGCTCCGCATCAGACACAATTGTATGCTGGGAGTTGGATTGTGATGCCGGTTTCCTATGTTAAATTAGAGACAGTACAGTCAGTGTGGCCTATGACTATCATCCTATTCCAGAAACTTATCCTATGTCTGCTGAAAACACTTTTGAGCAATAAAATTAAGTTTTCATCATTTAAACACAGTTGTTGTCAGAGTGGTCACCAGCCACCGGGGTCCATCCTCAAAGCCACTAACAGCACAACCTAGTTGCACCGACTATTACAGACGTCCCTTGTACTGATGTATGAGAATCACCAGAGAGTGTGAGGAGGAGACTGGTCAGATATCATAGCCCACAATGATTTCCCTCATTACTTTGTACTGACAGAGGAGGGTGTAGAATAAGAGATTGTTGTAGTGATTGAACACTAGAATATGTGACTATTCTGTAATAAGTGTTTATTACTCACCTGTGCTGATATCTGTAGGGATTTCCTCCTCCTTACACTGCTGATCACCCCTCACATACATCTCTTCTTCTCCCTCTATAACTTCTACCTTAATATTAGTCAGATCTTCACCCTAAATAACCAATAGAATAACACTTTAATAATATCTGATTTCATTAATCAAGATTAGACAGAATAATATCAGTGTAAAAGACACACACAGCTTCTCTACAGATCATATAGAGAAATGTCACTTTGATATTATGGTATATGGAGAGAATCTACAGTCCATCTACCTGACACTTCTGTGGGACCCTGTGATTTTCCTCTGTACAATCCTGTGAATAAAGAGGACGGGGACATCTCTCTGGGGAAGTTCTGTTACTGGATCCATCTGTAGGAAACACACAGTGACTGAATATGTTGTATTTTTAAGTGATTATCAAATGATGTTCGTACATTAACCTACACAACCTATAACTTGATAGGGAAAGCAGGAATGACTCTATATCTGTAAATAAGTGGATAAACATCTAGTAATATTGTTTGATTTTAGGACTTTCCCAAATGATATAGAACAATGTATTTCTAGAATCTCCACATATCCAGCAGTGACACAAAGCAAAGGGAAACCGTTTGTGTTTATCTGAGTAAGTCTCCAGTAATAACGTGTTCCCACTGCTTAACACAATTCAGTAACAGCTGCACAAATCCCAAAACATCCCACAGAGGAGGGTCTGATCCCATACATAGAGCTCACAATGAGTCTGAGGATGGGAAACATTTTCTTGTTTAGAAGAAAGGACAGAAAATTCTTCACTTGATCACAAAAATAGGAAATAAGTAGAAGGGAACCTACCAGGTGACTGTGGGCAGATGATGTGTAAGATCTGCCTCAGTATAAGTAGATAAATTTCAGTGTAAAGTTGGGATAGGTCACATGATGTCTGTGTTCCCAAGTACCTCACTGACTGCCTGGACCAAATGTAGTAAAAGGAGGAAGACACATAGGAAACTGGAGAAGTCGGTGAGTAATGTAAAAAGCTTGAAGCTAAACCATTGCAATAGTAGAATAAACCACGGGGTAATTCCATTTATATATAGAAGTTTTTTAAGTCAAAACTTTGCCCACTAGGTTTTAAGAGCGTGACGCACTTTTGTACCATCACAGAATATCAAATTTCATCATTGTTTGGGGTTCTCGGTGTAAGATATAATATTCTTGTCATCATGTGTAGTGCTATAAAGACACGGCAACAACCAAGATAAAGATGGAGTGAGATAACGGTCAGCCCTGTCTGGTTCAGATCACAAATATCCTCCTGAGCAGGACGGTTCTTCTGGGTAATAAGATTTGGTTTCACTTAGTAGCTTTGCCCATGATCTGAAAATATCCTGTTAAATATGCTGCATGTATTAACTCAAACATCTTGTGATCTCACAGCTCACATCCTATCACATAACCACAACATGCATAATTTTACATGTAATAAGATAGGACATTGTAATGCTATAAACAGCTTGCTTTAAATAAACTGAAGAAAATGTAATCATTACTGTATACCACATTTACAAATAGTATAACTATTAGTGCACAGGGAGGATCATGGGTAATGTCACATGTGGTCTTATTCCATTGATCAGTGATGGAATCACTATGACAACGTCCATTGTACTGATGTATGAGAATCACCAGAGAGTGTGGGGAGGAGACTGGTCAGATCTCTGGGCTGGTAGGACACAAATGATTTGAGAGGGAGAGCGGAAGTCTGATAAGAGGGTTCCTCATCAGAATACGAGATTGTTGTAGTGACTGAACAAGGAGAATATGTGACTCTGTTCTGTAATAAGTGTGTATTACTCACCTGTGCTGATATCTGTAGGGATTTCCTCCTCCTTACACTGCTGATCACCCCTCACATACATCTCTTCTTCTTTCTCTAGAACACCTACCTTAATATTAGTCGGATCTTCACCCTAAATAATTCAAGAATAATTAAAAACCACTTTAATAATGTCTGATTTCATTAATTGAGATTAAACAAATGAATATCAGTGTGTTGTTCTAAAGAACATATAGTGAAATGTAATTTGGTATTTGATGGGCCCCTAAATTCCATACACCTAATACTCCTGTGGGATACTGTGAATGAAGAGGGACGGGGACATCTCTCTGGGATATTTCTGATACTGGATCCATCTGTAACAGATACCCAGTGACTGAATACATTGTTCATATGTGGTTATTGGATCATTTGTGTATCTAGGTGGCATCAAAACTGCTTTCCCTTAGTCTCCTCTTACCTAGTGAGGGTGAGAGCAGGAGAGTGAAGCGTTATATACACTCTACTAGACAGGTGTTATAGGAAACAGTCACCAGTAGGGGATGTATTTGTAATGTAAGCTCTTCTCTTCACTTTCAATTCAAACATTTATTAATCCTAAGAATATAGCACAAGCTGTAAACATACACATACATGAAATTTACAGTAGTGTACAGTACACAATGGGCAACAATCCATAGTACATTACATAATACATTATTAGACTAAACATAATAATACAAAGACCAGACATCTACTGGTTAACAGCTTACACAGATAACCTGATAAAACAAGTCAAGTGAGAGTGATGGTAATGTCCAATGTGAAGTCAGCCTGGGCTCAAGAAAACAGGTTTAGAGGTACAGAGGGTGACACAAAAATACAATGAGAATACGAGAAAAGAGGGCCATGCTCATAAGACCTGAAGAGAAGGGGAAGAACCAAATAGGGTGTGTGGCAGGATGGACTGCCTATGCCACCCTGTCTGTTGTTGTTGGGAACCGGCTGGGCTTCCTTTGCCACCGTCCCCTTTCGTTATTCCGAATACGGCCCTCCTGCCGGAGTAGGAGGAACCTGCTGCCACCACTGGGCTCCTTTATGGCGCCCAGAACCACGTTCCTTCTGGGTAACTGTCATGGCTAGTGTACTCCTCTGCTAGTACACTTGGGCTGGTACCCCTGACATCACACTGACCAGTGCTGCAGGGTAGCGGGCTTAGCAGTGGTACTAGGAGCTGAGTCCAAACCTCAGAAACAGCCGGTGGACGGATTAGATTTAGGGTCTAATCTGTAGGTCACAGGATTACAGCAATATTGAAGAAGTTGTCAAGCAGGGTCTTGAAGCAGAGAGTGATGTTTATTTCGCTCAAGGACAGTTCCACTGAATAAAAGTATCAGTGGTTAGGTCAGAACATCAGAATGATACAATTAAGTTTACAAGGGCTCCCTTTTTATACTATTTTCGACACAACCTTACAGGCTATTTTTAGAAACAGGATGTAACCTGTTTACCAAAACATAGATTTCATGCATTGCAAAGCCAACAATATTTATGTTTATCTGTGATATCTTAAAACCTTGCTGTGATATCCTGCATCTTAATTTAGACACAGTTGACATCTGACAGCAAGTCTAATTACATCTTCCTATGACCCTCACACATCAAAAGGTCTAATTAGCATTAGATTAACATGAGTGCTTTCTTCCAACAGTTACAGAATACACATTTCCTCCAAAGAAAAAAAATCCCCAAGAAAAGTTGAAAACCCCAAACAAGACATTTCCTTACACAGAGATACATAGGCTTTCTAAACAAATGCTTATTGTATCAGATAGGTTAAAACAGAAAAAAAATAAATTCTACCCTGGTCTCAGAAATAACGATCTCCTATTTCAAAATATACACAATATCAAAAATAAGTGCATTGGCAATTATATAAATAAGCGCCCTGCGCTATTTACTTTAACTAATTTTATACCATAAGTTATTTATAAGTGATCCAGTCACACGGTGGTACTGAGTGGGGACAAGAGGTGATAGTAGAGGCAAAGGAGTTAGAAGAGGTCTGATAACCACGCTTGAAGCATGGGGAGTTAGAGACTAGTCTGATAGGGTGTAGGGCATTATTCCACAGCTGGGGAGCAGTCCAAGCAAAGTCCTGGAGGCAGGAGTGAGAAGAGTTAGTCAGTGTGGTAGTAAGGCGGCGGTCGTTGGCAGAGCAGAGGGGTCGGGAAGGGGTGTGAGTAGAGATAAATTTGGAGATGTAATGGTGGGGGCTACGTAGGTGAGGATAAGGAGTTTAAAACTAATTCTGTAGGAGGAGCCAGTGTAATGACTGGCAGAGAGCGACAGCAGAGACAGAGCAGCGACATTGAGGACTGACTGATGAGGGGCTAGGAAATGAAAATAATGTGGCTATAAGCTGCATAGGGAGAACATTATGATGCTGCAAGGTGAGCATCAGGGAGCTGTGAAATGGGCATTATGAGGATACCAATTGAGCACTGGGTCATTCCATGTCAGTTCAACCAGGGGTGTCCACCACCCATCTCAGGTTTGTTTGATTTTTTTTTTAGTTAAGAGAGGATGTCAAAATAACTGTTTCTGCCAAATATCTCAACTGTCTGACAATTAGTTGATTAAATATTGATTTTTTTCAATGTATTAAATAAATTATTAATCACAGCTTCTTTATCCAGTTTATTTGAAGTATCGCGGGTGTTTATTAAGGAATCACCACAAAATTTGGACCCCGAAGGTAACTTTTTCTTCCCGGATCCAAAAATCCAAACCAAATTACTTGATCTGCCTCACGTTTTCCGTCACTGCAAAAACGCACGTTTTTCAATGGAATTAAGACTGCTAGGTTAAATCAACATTAGGGATCCCTTTTTGTTTTGTTTTTGGGGGGGGGTTAAAAAAGGTATAAATTACAACCACAAACAAAATCAGCAGGGTACTCTGTTTCCTAGCGGAGAAGAAGAATAATACACCAGTCGGCTCCCCCTGTATTATAATTACATGACACGGGTCTGCACCCCCTGTATTATAATTACATGACACCAGTCTGCTCCCCCGTATTATAATTACATGACACGGGTCTGCTCCCCCTGTATTATAATTACATGACACCGGTCTGCTCCCCCGTATTATAATTACATGACACGGGTCTGCTCCCCCTGTATTATAATTACATGACACCGGTCTGCTCCCTGTATTATAATTACATGACACCAGAGTCTGCTCCCCTGTATTATAATTACATGACACCAGTCTGCTCCTCTGTATTATAATTACATGACACCAGTCTTCTCCACCTGTATTATAATTACATGACACCAGAGTCTGCTCCCCTGTATTATAATTACATGACACCAGTCTTCTCCACCTGTATTATAATTACATGACACCAGAGTCTGCTCCCCTGTATTATAATTACATGACGCCAGTCTGCTCCCCTGTATTATAATTACATGACACCAGTCTTCTCCACCTGTATTATAATTACATGACACCAGAGTCTGCTCCCCTGTATTATAATTACATGACACCGGTCTGCTCCCCCTGTATTATAATTACATGACACCGGTCTGCTCCCCCTGTATTATAATTACATGACACCGGTCTGCTCCCCCTGTATTATAATTACATGACACCGGTCTGCTCCCCCTGTATTATAATTACATGACACCGGTCTGCTCCCCCGTATTATAATTACATGACACCAGTCTGCTCCCCCGTATTATAATTACATGACACCAGAGTCTGCTCCCCTGTATTATAATTACATGACACCGGTCTGCTCCCCCTATATTATAATTACATGACACCGGTCCGCTCCCCCTGTATTATAATTACATGACAGCAGTCCGCTCCCCCTGTATTATAATTACATGACACCAGTCTGCTCCCCCTGTATTATAATTACATGACACCAGTCTGCTCCCCCTGTATTATAATTACATGACACCAGAGTCTGCTCCCCTGTATTATAATTACATGACACCGGTCTGCTCCCCTGTATTATAATTACATGACACCGGTCTGCTCCCCCTGTATTATAATTACATGACACCGGTCTGCTCCCCCTGTATTATAATTACATGACACCGGTCTGCTCCCCCTGTATTATAATTACATGACACCGGTCTGCTCCCCCTGTATTATAATTACATGACACCGGTCTGCTCCCCCGTATTATAATTACATGACACCAGTCTGCTCCCCCTGTATTATAATTACATGACACCAGTCTGCTCCCCCGTATTATAATTACATGACACCAGAGTCTGCTCCCCTGTATTATAATTACATGACACCGGTCTGCTCCCCCTGTATTATAATTACATGACACCAGTCTGCTCCCTGTATTATAATTACATGACACCAGTCTGCTCCCCTGTATTATAATTACATGACACCAGTCTGCTCCCCTGTATTATAATTACATGACACCAGTCTGCTCCCCCTGTAGTATAATTACATGACACCAGTCTGCTCCCCCTGTATTATAATTACATGACACCAGTCTGCTCCCCCTGTATTATAATTACATGACACCAGTCTGCTCCCCTGTATTATAATTACATGACACCAGTCTGCTCCCCTGTATTATAATTACATGACACCAGTCTGCTCCCCTGTATTATAATTACATGACACCAGTCTGCTCCCCTGTATTATAATTACATGACACCAGTCTGCTCTCCCTGTATTATAATAATATCATTACCAGCTGCCAGACACTGCAATGTCTCCTCTCTGCTTCCTCCTACACTCAGCAGAAACCTGAAGTAGTATCGAAGGACCGCATAGACCGGATGTAGCGTCTGTGGAACGCACAGACCAGAAGTTGGAAGTATGCTGGAACGCAGGAACAGGAAGTGAATGCAGTGGAACGCAAAGACAGGAAGTCGGTTTGACCACACAAGCCGGAAGTTGGGTGTGTTACATTCTCCGGGTGAGAGCAGACAGGAGATAGGAGGTGAGTACATAGATATTTAATGTAATATAATGATAAACATATAACATAGATAATATGTAATATATATGCCCGGATTATGGCTTTGTTAGGTGAGCATTATGCGGCTGTGAAACTAGAAAGCTCTCACCTCATAAATGCCTTAATACCCATCATTCTTTCCTTTTCACATACTAATAGTAGCCACTACAGTGTCACACTTGAAAACCTCATAAAAGTCTCCAGATATCCTCTGTATAACCTCTGTATACCTACCTCATATCGTCCTAATCCTGCCTCATACTCTGCACCCCTGATATCCTCCTAATGCCCACTGTATAACCTCTATACCTACCTCATATCATCCTAATCCTGCCTCATACTCTGCTCCTCTGATATCCTCCTAATGTCCACTGTATAACCTCTATATACCTACCTCATATCATCCTAATCCTACCTCATACTCTGCACCCCTGATATCCTCCTAATGCCCACTGTATAACCTCTATATACCTCATATCATCCTAATCCTGCCTCATACTCTGCTCCTCTGATATCCTCCTAATGTCCACTGTATAACCTCTATATACCTACCTCATATCATCCTAATCCTGCCTCATACTCTGCTCCCCGATATCCTCCTAATGTCCACTGTATAACCTCTATATACCTACCTCATATCATCCTAATCCTGCCTCATACTCTGCTCCTCTGATATCCTCCTAATGCCCACTGTATAACCTCTATATACCTACCTCATATCATCCTAATCCTGCCTCATACTCTGCTCCCCGATATCCTCCTAATGTCCACTGTATAACCTCTATATACCTACCTCATATCATCCTAATCCTGCCCCATACTCTGCTCCCCTGATATCCTCCTAATGTCCACTGTATAACCTCTATATACCTACCTCATATCGTCCTAATCCTGCCTCATACTCTGCACCCCTGATATCCTCCTAATGTCCACTGTATGACCTCTATATACCTACCTCATATCATCCTAATCCTGCCTCATACTCTGCTCCTCTGATATCCTCCTAATGTCCACTGTATGACCTCTATATACCTACCTCATATCATCCTAATCCTGCCTCATACTCTGCTCCCCTGATATCCTCCTAATGCCCACTGTATAACCTCTATATACCTACCTCATATCATCCTAATCCTGCCTCATACTCTGCACCCCTGATATCCTCCTAATGTCCACTGTATGACCTCTATATACCTACCTCATATCATCCTAATCCTGCCCCATACTCTGCTCCTCTGATATCCTCCTAATGTCCACTGTATAACCTCTATATACCTACCTCATATCATCCTAATCCTGCCTCATACTCTGCACCCCTGATATCCTCCTAATGTCCACTGTATGACCTCTATATACCTACCTCATATCATCCTAATCCTGCCCCATACTCTGCACCCCTGATATCCTCCTAATGTCCACTGTATGACCTCTATATACCTACCTCATATCATCCTAATCCTGCCTCATACTCTGCTCCTCTGATATCCTCCTAATGTCCACTGTATGACCTCTATATACCTACCTCATATCATCCTAATCCTGCCTCATACTCTGCTCCCCTGATATCCTCCTAATGCCCACTGTATAACCTCTATATACCTACCTCATATCATCCTAATCCTGCCTCATACTCTGCACCCCTGATATCCTCCTAATGTCCACTGTATGACCTCTATATACCTACCTCATATCATCCTAATCCTGCCTCATACTCTGCTCCTCTGATATCCTCCTAATGTCCACTGTATAACCTCTATATACCTACCTCATATCATCCTAATCCTGCCCCATACTCTGCTCCCCTGATATCCTCCTAATGCCCAATTCATAGCCTCATAATCCCACTAATGTTCCACCTGGTATCCTCACATTTTGCACCATATACTCCTATATTGATATATATGCACCACCTCTTTTTTTAAATGTATTCTTCCCATGAGCCTCTCCTCTCTGGCTCACAGGATGATGTCAGCTCTCAGTTTGGCACTTTCTGCTCTCACCCTCACTAGGTAAGAGGAGATTAAGGGAGAGCAGTTTTGATGCCACCTAGATACACAAATGATCTGATAACCACATATGAACAATGTATTCAGTCACTGGGTGTCTCGTACAGATGGATCCAGTATCCGAAATATCCCAGAGAGATGTCCCCGTCCTCTTCATTCACTGTATCCCACAGGAGTATCAGGTGAATGGAGTTTAGGATTTCATCAAATACCAAAATTAAATTTCACTATATGATCTTTAGAGCAACACACTGATATTCATCTGTTTAATCTTAGTGAATGAAATCAGACATTATTAAAGTGTTATTTTATTGTGTTTGAATTATTTAGGGTGAAGTTCCGACTAATATTAAGGTATACGTTATAGAGAAAGAAGAAGAGATGTATGTGAGGGGTGATCAGCAGTGTAAGGAGGAGGAAATCCCTACAGATATCAGCACAGGTGAGTAATAAACACTTATTACAGAACAGAGTCACATATTCTCCTTGTTCAGTGACTACAACAATCTCTTATTCTGATGAGGAACCCTCTTATCAGACTTCCGCTCCCCCTCTCAAATCATTTAATTGTGTCCTATCAGCCCAGAGATCTGACCAGTCTCCTCCCCACACTCTGGTGATTCTCATACTTCAGTACAATGGACGTTGTCATAGTGATTCCATCACTGATCAATGGAATGAGACCACATGTGACATTACCCATGATCCTCCCTGTGCACTAATAGTAATACTATTTGTAAATGCGGTATACAGTAATGATTACATTCTCTTCAGTTTATTTGGAGCAAGCTGTTTACTAGCATTACAACCTCCTTTTCCCTTTAAACGGCTTAGCAGTGTTTGCTGATAACTGAGGAAGATATTTGGACTTTTGCTGGCTTCCTACCAAGAAAAACTGAACATTTCATAAAGAGGCCGTTAACGCTCACAAAGTAGAAATGTCTCCGCTTTGAAGAACTAGAGTAATAATGGGCGCTAGGTGATCTAAAATTATTAACAGTATACACAGTTGACCACTGCTACCACTGGTCAGATATCTGGTTCTAACACAGCAATATATATGGAAAAATTAGAGGAAAAGCGCTGGTTCAACTGTAACGATTTAATTGATATAAACAATTTATAGCGTATAAGGCATTCACATAATAACACCACAACTGACTAGCATACATACGCTGTTTCCCAATCCAATAAAAATGGGGAGTAACACCACCAGTAGGTTGACACAATAAGGTTGAATAAACTGGTGCACCAGTATATATAATAGAGATGAGCGGGCTCGGATTTACGAAATCCGAGCCCACCCGAACAGTGCGGATCCGACGGGATCCGAGCACTGTTCGGGAACTTCCGGGCGCCAAACCGAGGCTATGACATCCAAGTCTCGCGTCGGATCTCGCGAGACTCGGATGTCATAAATTCAGCGCTAGCGGCCGCCATCTTCACTCTGGCTGCGATCACTTGTGAGAGAGGTTGCAGTTAGGGAGCTCCTGTCCTAGTTTTAAGTATTAGTGTAGCTTTGCTGCTTTGTCCAGTGCTCTGTCCTGCTGAGTCCAGTGGTGCTGTGTCCTGTGCTCTGTCCTGCTGAGTCCAGTGGTGCTGCCTGTGTCCTGTGCTCTGTTCTGCTAAGGGCATTGTTATTTCAAAATTATCCAAAAGTTCTTAAAAAATAAAAAATAAATTATAAAAAAATTATAAAAAAATAATAAAAAAAATATATAAAAAAATTATAAAAAATTTATCCAAAAATAATTGTAAAAAAATTAGTTTAAAAATACTAGGTAGTGCTGTATAACTCCAGTCCAGTGGTACTCTCCTGTGCCGCAGATAATTTGTAAAGGCTTTGCCGAGTGTGTGTGGTTTAGGGGTACGCTCTCTTGTGCTGCATATAATGGAGTACAAAAATTTGGAGCATAAAGTAGGGAAAGATCAAGACCCACTTCCTCCTAATGCTGAAGCTGCTGCCACTAGTCATGACATAGACGATGAAATGCCATCAACGTCGTCTGCCAAGGGCGATGCCCAATCTTCAACACCTGTGGCTGCGAGGAAAAAGCTCAGTTTTCCTAAAAGACCTGCTGGCGGGGATGCTGAGAACATCTGGTCTGGACTGAAGGACCTGCCAACCATTGCAGACATGTCTACTGTTGCTGCATTGGATGCTGTCACAATTGAAAAAATGGTGGAGGATTACTTTGCTGACACCATCCAAGTAGACATGTCACACAGTCCATATTCTTACTGGCAGGAAAAAAAGGCAGTTCGGAAGCCCCTGTACAAACTGGCTCTATTTTACCTGAGTTGTCCCCCCCTCCAGTGTGTACTCGGAAAGAGTTTTTAGTGCAGCGGGGAACCTGGTCAGTGAGCGGCGAAGGAGGTTGCTTCCTCAGAATGTTGAAAAAATGAATTATCAATTCCTTAATCCAAGTACAGCACTGCCCTCCAGATAATACAGAGGGACCTGTGGTTGTGGAGTCCAGCGGGGACGAATTGATAATGTGTGAGGATGAGGAAGTACACACTGAAGGGGGCCAGGAATCAGAGGATGAGGATGAGGACGACATCTTGCCTCAGTAGAGCCTGTTTAGTTTGTACAGGGAGAGATGAATTGTTTTTTTGGTGTGGGGGCCCAAACAAACTAATCATTTCAGCCACAGTAGTTTGGTAGGCCCTGTCGCTGAAATGATTGGTCTGTTAAAGTGTGCATGTCCTATTTCAACAACATCAGGGTGGGTGGGAGGGCCCAAGGACAGTTCCATCTTGCAACTCTTTTTTTGGCATTATGTGCTCTTTGGGGCCTAGATCTATCTCCATCAGAGATATTCCTGCAGGCCATGTCACCGGAACAGCTATGTTGGTTTTACACGTGCGTCCGGTGTCCGCCATCTGTGCAGTGGAATTTAGACTAGTTGAAGGAGGTAGGAGCAGGCAGCTGTGCAGTGGAATTCAGACCTGTTGAGGGTGATATATTGTGGCCACTCCACTACGCAGTCCAGATAGATGCGTATCAGATATTAAACTACATTCAGTGTTGGGGGCAAATCCAAAAATAATTAAAATGCACTGTCATGATCGAAAACAAGAGGTATTGACACGCTAGAACTCCACCCTCTATATGCTGCAGAGGATGGAGGAGCAGCCATATGTGCAGTGGAATTGAGACCAGTTGGAGGAGGTATTGTGGCCCCGGTACCAAATTGGGTACCGGGGCCACTCCACCACGCAGTAAAGAAAGCTACCTCGGTGCAACGCTTTGGACTAAAAACAATATTGTGAGGTATTCAGAATAGACTGGAAATTAGTGGAAATGATTGTTATTGAATGTTATTGAGGTTAATAATAGCGTAGGAGTGTAAAAAAAACAAAAAAAAATGGATTTTAGCGCCTTTTTATGCTTTTTTAAAAATAAATCAGAACCCAGAACCCTAAATCAGAACCAAAACCTTTCGTCAGGTGTTTTGGCAAAACAAATCAGAACCCAAAACCTCAAGCTAATCAGAACCCAAAACACTAAAAGTGCCCGGTGCACACCCCTAATACATAAGAGTAACTTGTTATTCAGAGCATATCGTACAGATTTATAACACACTATGGTCCGGACCGTCACATTAAATCAGTCAAACAGGTGGGTGTAAAAACACAACAGAAACTCCTAAACAAGGTAAATGCACTCCGACTGTGTGAAAACATAAATCATGGCAGGCGTAATAAAAAAGTTCTCATTCAAGAGAAAACCAAAAGAATGATCAACGAAGGCGTTAGTCCGATAAAACGCTAATGAGCGTGTTGATTAGCCGACTAAAGTAGATAAGTTGAAGTAGGTTCTTACACATGGGGTAAGGCAACAGTTGTCAATATGCCGGTATTAAAAAACAGGTCAGTAAGTAATCACCAGTTTAGGCATACAGCCATTCATCACCTATATAGAAATTGAATAGGTAAAAACCTGCTTATCTGGCAATCAAATATAGTGGCCGTCTGGCTCCTCCACACAATTTAATGAACCGTCCGTGGTAGGCTATGTTTAGAAACACGTTAATAAAGTAGCCGATAAACTCGGACTTCCAGATGCTTGTATCAAGCTGGTAAATGAGTTTACTTAGCTTTTAGCGACCTTCCGGAGTTGGCACTTTAGTATACATCAATCGGTGACTCCGTAGGAAGAAAATAGTTCAGTAGTCCAGCGCACAATACCCCGGGGTAAGGCAGGGCGTGGTCAGCTAGTCAGCTGATGATAGAGTAGCCAAATCCTGACGCGTTTCTCCGTGTAATCCGGCTTTGTCAGAGGAATAATGATTATTGCAAAGGCGTGTTTATTTATAGTTGAATTGAGTCACATGACCAAAAGTAATATAACAAAAAATGATTCAGATTGTTTTCACGTAAACCTGGCTAGATAACCGCCAGACAATCATAACACTCCAAAATAGGAGTGAGTGAACGCGACTAATTAAAAAAACTAAGTGTATATACACCTTCATTTATTATCTTAAACAAGACATTGTACGTAAAACTTAAATAAAAACAAAGAACTTAGAAACAAAAAATGTATAAATATAAAAATATGCTATTGCAGTACATAAAAAATTAAAATAATAATGTCGCAATCCCATTTTAGATAAAGCCCCTAAAAAATAATAATAAATAAATATATTGAGCTAATACCCAAGTCTCAGAAATAATCTGGAGAAATAATAACGGTATTGTTAGAAAGGATGACTATTTTTGATGAAGCAACAAAACAATTGTCACACCTTATATAGTATTCAATTCGATACTCTCATTCAGCCCGTGAGGTACAAGAGTATCCAGCCTAAATATCCAATAGGCCTCCCTCCTGGAGAGTGAATTGAATCTATCACCTCCTCGAGGGGTAGCCTTCACCTGTTCAATAGCTCTCACTTGAAGTTTGCTCAAACCCCCTATCTTGCAGGAGTTCACATGAAAGGATAGGCTGTGTGATTTTAAATTTTTAAGAATATTGCGGCGATGATCAGTAAAACGTGATGCTAAGGGACGAATTGTTCGTCCCACGTATTGTTGTCCGCACCAACAGTTAATAAGGTAAATGACAAAATTAGACTGGCAGTTCAAATACTGTTCGATGGCAAACGTATCTCTAGAGTGGAAGGATGTAAAGGACATACATTTGTGTTCAGCAAAATTACATGTAAGGCATCTTGTTCTACCACATTTATAGAATCCCTTAGGTTTTATCTTCAACCAATTGTTCAAGGGTATAGCGTCTGATAGTGTGGCAGATTTCTCGAGTCTAAAGAAACTCGGTGCCAGATGTTCCTTCAGATTACGGGCTCTTCTAAAGATAACATTATTACCCTGACTTAATAACGGACCCAACAGATTATCAGACCCAAGCATTGCAGAATTCTTTTTAATAATGTTCTTAATTTGACGTGCATAACTGTTATGTTGAGTGATGAAGACCAAGGCTTTATCTTCCTGATGTCTAGCTCTATCTTTTTTGAGCCTTCTTGGTGACTGTGACAGGAGATCCTCCCTATCAAGTACACTGACCTCATTAATGGCTTTGTTTAATACCTCAGCCGGATATCCTTGTTCTACGAACGAATGATATAGAGTCATTCAATGTTTCTCAAAGTCCCCTTGAGTTGTACAATTTCTTTTCATTCTTAAAAACTGACCTTTGGGAATATTATTCCTCCAGGCCCTAGAGTGGTCAGTCTCATAATGAAGGAAACTATGTGCATCCATGGGTTTCGAAAAAGTTTCCGTTTGAATTATATTATCTATTATACTGAGTGTAACATCTAGAAAATTTATAGCTGTATAGCTATGATTGCTCGTGAACCGGAGACCAAATTCATTATTATTAAGGTGAGTGAGAAAAGAAGATATAGAAAAATCATCCCCATCCCAAATAAAAAATAAGTTGTCACTATATCTGCCATAGAGGACCAGGTTCGCCCCAAATGTGGAACTCCACACAAACTGGTCTTCAAATTGTCCCATATATAGATTTGCAAAACTTGGGGCAAACCTGGTCCCCATGGCTGTGCCGAGTGTCTGTAGAAAAAATTGATTATTAAAAAAAAAATAATTGTGTTTCAGAATAAATCTAATTGACGACAAAATAAATTCACATAGCAGGCGATCCATATCTGAAGCCAGAAGAAAACTAGACACTGCTTTGATGCCCTTGTCGTGTGGGATGTTCGAGTACAATGACTCGACATCACACGTTAGGAATTGATATGTCTTATTCCAACGTATCCCTTGTAAAAGTTTGAGAAAGGACATGGTATCCCTGATATGTGATTTAAGAGAACAAACAAAAGGTTGAAGGTGTGAGTCAACAAAATAGGATAGATTACTAGTCAGAGACCCTACACCAGAAATAATCGGGGGTTTGTGAAGGGATTTGTGGATTTTCGGTAAATGATAATAGGTTGGGATCACCGGGTATTGTGAAAACAAAAAACAAAATGTCTCCTTGGAAATAACATGATCAGACAATGCCAAATCCAAATGATCACGTAGTTCTTGTTGAAATCTGGATGTGGGATTGTCTGATAATTGAATGTAAAATTTGGTGTCTGTAAGCTGTCTCGTGGCCTCCAGCATATAGTCATCTGTGTCTTGGATGACTACCCCACCCCCCTTATCGGCCGGCTTAATTATAATACCTGGATCCCGCATTAGGTCTTTAATGGCCTTTCTTTCCAGGGGGGATAGGTTATCTCTCAAGAGACCCTATTGGCTTTATCACATAGTCTTTTGAAGTCATCCACAAGTTACTCTTATATATACTGGTGCACCAGTTTATTCAACCTTATTGTGTCAACCTACAGGTGGTGTTACTCCCCATTTTTATTGGATTGGGAAACAGCGTATGTATGCTAGTCAGTTGTGGTGTTTTTATGTTAATGCCTTATAGGCTATAAATTGTTTATATCAATTAAATCGTTACAGTTGAACCAGCGCTTTTCCTCTATTTTTTCCGCTTTGAAGAGATCACCATAAATTTATACACACGATCCGTGGGATTATGGGGACACGTGAGACTTTCGAAGATGGTGTCCCCTCTTTTCATAAAGCAGCAGAGGTACAAATAATTTACATTCACACATCTGCATTTTGACGACTTGGAAACCGGCACAGATTGAACAATATTATTGTGTGAAGGCTTCTTATATCTATGTATGTGGAAGGTTTGGTCTCTTCCTATTGAGCATGTTTAACCTCCTGTAAAACAAGATGGTCACTACAAAGACAGATTGACTGGTCCCACAATTATTACTGTGATATGATTTTCCATTTTTTATCTCCTGACCTGCAGAATTGGTGACAGCTATTCTGACACCACCACCCATTATTCACTTGGATCAGTTGGGATTTGTTACCTTCAGATAAACATAGGTTATCATCTATAAAGCACTTAGTCTAATCTACCTAGCTTCTTCATGGGGCCTCCTGCAATATTGCTTTGTACTCATGCAGAGAAGTTCTTTGATCGTAGACTGGGCCTTTTCTGAGCCCACTAAGACAAATGCTCACTCACCTCACCGTGAGTATGAGTAAATGACAGCCTTTCAGATAAAGTGCAGATCCGCTATGTTACCAGACAGGGCTGCCTGATATCTCACATGATGACCAGAATATTGTGTCTTGTACAGAGAACCCCAAACAATGATGAAAGCGGCTGTCTGTAATTTGATATTCTGTGATGGTACAAAAGTGCGTCGCTCTCTAAGTACCTAGTGGGTAAAGGTTTGACCTAACAATCTGTTATATGTGAATGGAATTACCCCGTGGTGTATTCTACTATTGCAATCGTTTAACTTCAAGCTTTTTACATTACTCACCGACTTCTCCAGTTTCCTATATGTCTTCCTCACTTTATTACATTTGGTCCAGGCAGTCAGTGAGGTACTTGGGCACATAGACATCATGTGACCTATCCCAACTTTACACTGTAATCTATCTACTCAGCTCTTCCCTGGGTGAACTCATCAGCTCCTATGGCCTCAACTACCACCTCTACGTCGACGACACTCAACTATACCTCTCCTCTCCTAATCTCTCTCCCTCCCTCCTCTCTAGGGTGTCCGCCTGCCTCTCTGCCATCTCCTCCTGGATGTCCTCTCGATTCCTCAAACTTAACCTCGCCAAAACTGAACTCATAGTCTTTCCTCCCCCTCACACCTCGCCCCCTTCTGACCTCTCTATCACTGTCGACAACACCTCTATCTCCCCTGTCCCCCAACTTCGCTGCCTCGGTGTCATCCTCGACTCCTCTCTCTCCTTTGGCCCCCACATTCTCTCTCTTGCTAAATCCTGCCGCTTCCAGCTGTGTAACATCACTCGCATCCGGCCCTTCCTCTCCCAAGATGCCACCAAATGTCTTATTCACTCTCTGATCATCTCCCGCTTGGACTACTGTAACCTCCTCCTCACTGGCCTCCCCCAATCTCATCTTGCTCCCCTTCGATCTGTTCTTAACGCAGCCGCTAGGCTCATCTTCCTCTCTCGCCGCTCCTCGTCGGTCTCCCACCCTCTACCAATCCCTTCACTGGCTCCCCTTCCCCTTCAGAATCCACTTCAAGCTCCTCACTCTTACTTACAAGGCCCTCGCCAACTCCACTGCACCCTACATCTCCACCCTCCTCTCTATTCATGCTCCTTCCTGCCCTCTCCGATCTGCCAATGACCGTCGCCTCTCTTCTCCCCTGATCACCTCCTCCCAGGCGCGTATCCAAGACTTCGCCCGTGCTGCCCCCCTCCACTGGAACAAGCTCCCTCCCTTCATCAGAACTTCCCCTAATCTGTCCAGTTTCAAACGGGCTTTAAAAACCCACCTTTTTCCTAAAGCCTTCCAGTCTCCCACTTAATTACCTACCTTTTCTTCTGCCTCTTCCCCTTCATTCCCCTTCCCCTATCCTCCATTCCTCCCTCTCTCTCCCGTGTCTCTCTGTCTGTCTACCTCACCCCTTAGATTGTACGCTCCTTTGAGCAGGGTCACCTCTCCTCCTGTCTCACCACTGTTAACTCTGCTCTCCAGCAACCTTGCCATCCTCCTCGAGGACCCTCTTCCCCCTGTCCCCTCCCGCTCCCTCTTCTCCCCCCCGGGGGTCTCCCTATAATCCGTGCCCTCCCTCTTGGGCTCCGTCGTATGCAGACCTTCCCCTCTCCCCTCCCCTTGCTGTGCTTTGAGCTCACGGAGTTACTGTGCTTATTGTTTACTGTACTGTGCTGTCTCTCCTTGTATTGTAATTTCATTTGTCCCTGAACGGCGCTACGGACACCTAGTGGCGCCCTATAAATAAAAATTGATAATAATAATACTCATACTGAGGTAGGATCCCTTCTACTTATTTCCTATTTTTGTGATCAAGTGAAGCATTTTCTGTCCTCTCCTAAACAAGAAGTTGTTTCCCATTCTCAGACTCATTGTGAGCTCTATGTATGGGATCAGACCCTCCTCTGTGGGATGTTTTGGGATTTGTGCAGCTGTTACTGAATTGTGTTAAGCAGTGGGAACACGTTATTACTGGAGACTTACTCAGATAAACACAAACTGGTTCCCTTTGCTTTGTGTCACTGCTGGATATGTGGAGATTCTAGAAATACATTGTTCTATATCATTTGGGAAAGTCCTAAAATCAAACAATATTGCTAGTTGTCTATCCCTTTATTTACAGAGGTTACTGGTGTTGACATTTCCCATTGATCCTCCTGTTTATTGCTGTATTACAATAACTTTATGGTTGGAACATATACAAGATGCCTCCTTATATACTGTTATATGGAGTCATTCCTGCTTTCCCTATCAAGTTATAGGTTGTGTAGGTTAATGTACGAACATCATTTGATCACTTTAAAAAACAACATATTCAGTCACTGTGTGTTTCCTACAGATGGATCCAGTAACAGAACTTCCCCAGAGAGTTGTCCCCGTCCTCTTTATTCACAGGATTGTACAGAGGAAAATCACAAGGTCCCACAGGAGTGTCAGGTAGATGGAATGTAGATTCTCTCCATATACCATAATATCAAAGTGACATTTCTCTATATGATCTGTAGAGAAGCTGTGTATTACACTGATATTATTCTGTCTAATCTTGATTAATGAAATCAGGTATTATTAAAGTGTTATTTTATTGGTTATTTAGGGTGAAGATCTGACTAATATTAAGGTAGAAGTTATAGAGGGAGAAGAAGAGATGTATGTGAGGGGTGATCAGCAGTGTAAGGAGGAGGAAATCCCTACAGATATCAGCACAGGTGAGTAATAAACACTTATTACAGATAATAGTCACATATTCTTGTGTTCAGTCACTACAACAATCTCTTATTCTACACCCTCCTCTGTCAGTACAAAGTAATGAGGGAAATCATTGTGGGCTATGACATCTGACCAGTCTCCTCCTCACACTCTCTGGTGATTCTCATACATCAGTACAAGGGACGTCTGTAATAGTCTGTGCAACTAGGTTGTACTGTTAGTGGCTTTTAGGATGGACCCCGGTGGCTGGTGACCACTCTGACAACAACTGTGCTTAAATGATGAAAACTTAATTTTATTGCTCAAAAGTGTTTTCAGTAGACATAGGATAGGGGGCACTCGCATCAGAGATAGGGCGAGAGAGAAGGAACGACCAGGGAGATCCTTAGTGACCTGTTGCTCAGATATAGAATTAATAAGTGCAAGGGATTATACAGGGGCAAGTCCACCATATATGTAGCATTGTGCCTTTCTGGCCACATTCCCGCCAACAGCTCGGAGTAGCGGTGGGAAACATTCTAGATAACCTATCTGGGGTATAGTACCACCTATAGTACAGATTGTATGCAGTTTCTTTAATAAGTGTGGATAATGAGCTCTTGGCAATCCCCTCTTTGACCTCCTCCCAACAAGACTCATCACGGGGGGGGGGTGTCCCCAGATCTCTCTGCCATTCCCGTTTGTGCTGCCCCGGAACGTCAAAGGTGATCTCTACTAGCCAATTATAAATTCTCAAAGTCATCCCTTTGGTAAGTGGTGAATGCAAACACGTACTCAAAGAGAGTGAAGGGCCGAAGAGTATCAGAGGCGGGCATGGACATAGCGAAGTGTCGGACCTAGAAGTACTGAAAGAAAAGCAGACGGAAAGGTTCAAACTTGTGATGGAGATCTGACAAAGAAGCCCAAGTTCCATTGAACACCAGGTTCGAGACCACGCGTATCTCCCCACGTATCCATGGTTGAATTGCTGTAACTGACCCCCAGGGGGAAAATTTGGGTTGCTCCAGTGGGCAGTTAGAGGGGAAATAAGGGAGGATAGTTTGTGCTTGAGCCGGCACGAGTCCCATAGGGACAAACTAAATTTGAGAGATTGGAGTGTGGAGACCCCTGGTGGTCTGTCCTGTCTGAAGAGGCCCCATAGGGATGCCAAAAAGGGGACTCCCATAAAATGGGTTTCCAAATCCACCCACGCTACTGTCCAGTTTGGGACACAAGTAACCGCAACCTGGGTCAGATGAGCCGCCAAGTAATAGAGTTTAACATCTGGAAAGCCTCTTCCTCCTCGAGCCCTGGGCTGCTTTTTTTTTTACTGCTACCGAGATTCTAGGGTTCTTACCGCGCCATACAAATTTGAGGAATGCAAGTCCCGAAATACAAGATCCAGCACCTTCACTGGGAGAGTCTGGAAGAGGTAGAGAAGTTTAGGGATCAATTTCATCTTAACAGCAATGATCCTGCACAGCCACAATATAACAAAACTCCTCCATATAGCTAGATCCTTTTTTATTTTAATTAGAAGGGAAGAAACATTTTCTCGGTATAGTCGGTCATAAGAAGAGGTGATATAGACACCAAGATACTTGAGCTTGTTCGCCTGCCAGGGCAAGGCAAAATTATCCTATAGGCTGGCACGGAGGGGAGGGGGAGCGTGGAGGAGCATGGTCTCAGATTTATTAAAATTGATTTTATAGCCTGAGAGAAGACCATACTCCTCTATGAGCATGTACAGAGCGAGTAGAGAGTCTCGGGGGTTCGTGAGAGAAAGAAGTATGTCGTTTGCAAAGAGGGAGACCTTGAATTCCCAGGGTCCCACCTCCACACCCGTTATCAAAGCCGACTGCCTAATCATTGCCGCCAAAGTTTCTATAACCAATGCAAAAATTAAAAGTGATAGGGTGCATCCCTGTCTCGTCCCATCAGAAAGGGAGAGGGGGTTGGATAGCGAGCCATTGACCAATACCCTTGCGGTGGGAGAATTGTAAAGAGCAGATACCCCCATCAGGAATTCAGCCGAGAAGCCAAACGTTTTCAGAGTGTGAAACAAAAAGTCCCACGAGATCCATTCTAATGTCTTCTCAGCGTCCAAAGAGAGCAACATATCTGGGAGACGCCTCTGGTTAAATATTTGAACTAAAATCTATTGCGCGATGAGTATTATCTCTGGCTTGACGACCTAGAATAAATCCTACCTGATCATAATGGAGCAGACCAGGAAGGACACCATTCACCCAAGTGCCTAGAATTTTTGCATAAATCTTGACATCAACATTAAGGAGGCAGATAAGGTGGTAGCTTGCACAGTCACTAGGGTCCTTCCCCTTCTTGTGTATAACTACTATGCGTTCTTTCAGCATCGATTTCGGGAATGGGGCTCCTTACAAGACCGCATTGAACAGGGTGCGGAGGTGGGGTACCAGGGTCTGGGAAAATCTCTTATAGTAGGCCGGGGTGAAGACGTCTGGGCCCGGGGCCTTAGAGGCCTTTTGTGCTTTGATAACAGCCAGTTTTTCCTTTGACGAGATTTCCTCATTTAGTTGTTGGACCGAATCACAGGAGAGAGTGGGGAGGTTTGCTTGTTTCAAAAACGCCTTTATGGTTTCAGCTGGGGGGGTACTTCCAGGATTTGAGCTATCTAAATTATACAAAGCGGAATAAAACTTCTGAAACTCTCATCCTATTTGGTCAGGGCTGTGAATGGGGGAGCCCAAGGCAGATTTCAGAGCCATAACGTTGTTTCTCTTTAATCCAGTCTGGGGGACACTGCTTACCATGGGTTGTGGAGGGGAGCACGGGAGTTGGCAACTAGCTAGTTAATCTTTAGCACTGCTGACAGACCCCTCCCCTCTACAATCCCCCCGCCTCTTCCTCCTCAGTTTTTTTTAGGTGCCCATGGAGTTGGGCAGTGTTTTAGCTTCTGCATGTATTTTTTACTTTGATTTTATTTTATTTCATTTTATTTCTCTTTTATCCAGGTGGCAGACATGGGAGTGTGTTCTATTATAGAGAACACACTCCCAGCATAGCAGCGCAGGCACTACCCTGTCAGATGAGAGCCAGAGGCTCTCACTGACAGAGAGAGAAGAATAGGGTGCCTGAATAGTGAGTGACAAGCGGTCTCTCCGGACCAGTCACTCCTGGAGCCTCCCTGATAACCGGCGCTGCCACTGCAGGCATAGAGCGCCGGTTATCGGAGATTACAAATGCCGGCGGCCATCTTGGATCCGCGGAGGAGCGAGGAGAAGGGGGCCATACCAAGATCCCCCCTCATGCATAGGAGGGGGCATCGGGGTGCTAACCACTGCGGAGACCTCAACTCTTGAGGTCTCCACTTCTCTGCCACATGCCATTTTTTTTTTTTATTCAAAAAACGGAGCAAGCTGTAAGAGAGTATCAGGGGGGGGGGGAGCTAAGACATAGAGCTCCCCCGCCCTCCAGAGAGAAGTGGATTAGCCCGGTCTTCTAGCGCCAAGGAGAAGCCCGGGAAAAGGACACAGATCAGAGGGAGCAGGCACCAGGACACTGCTGTTGGACTTCTCCCCTGTTTGGCCTATGGGCTAAGTATCTGACTTATTTAAACACATATTACTGTATTTGCTGTCTACAAAGTGGGCTAGTAGGGGTTATATTGTAGTTCTCCTACTTGCCAAAATATTATATTGTGTTATAAAAAATTACAAGTACAACTTTTATGTCAGATTAGTTGATTACTTGTTTTTTCCCACTATTCTCTCTACACACTCTCTCTCTCTCTCTCAGCTAAATCTAACAATTTAAGTCTGTGTGTTTGGTGTGCCTTCCTTTATAAAATGACAGATAAAGGAAAGGGCCCTATGGCAAAGTATTTCACATGTTCAAGATGTAATGTAAAATTACCTTGTGGGCAGAAAGACCCGTTGGCGCTCTGCTCTGTCTGCTCAGGTCCCCCCTGCGCAAACCCATCATATTTTAGCCCCACTGACGGAGGAACCGGCCCGAGTGGCCTCCCTGACACAGTCGGTTTCCTCTTTAGCACAGATGGTTTTACAATCCAATCAGTTGCTATCTAGTGTGGCAGCCTCGGTGGCTATTAATGCTAGTACACCTTTGGGCCTCCCTGCTACCTCAGGTTCTATTGGAACGTCTATACCAGGACCTTCTTCATTGCTTACGGACCAGGCCCCTGTTTCCACAGAACCGGCATGGTCCGCAGCATTTATAAAGGGTTTGGATAAACTAAACCAGTTACTTGAATCCCCAAACATCCTGCCTGCTAAAAGGAAGCGGCGTAGATCCGCTAATACCCTTATGGTCCTTTCAGACTGAGGGGTTTTCAGAGGAGGAGGGGGAAATAAATTCTGATCCTGAACAGGAAGACAACACTAAAAGCCGATTTATTGATGATTTGGTTTTAGCGGTGAGACAAGCGTTGGACCTCCCAGAACCGGAGGATCCTACTCCTAGAGACAGAAGTCACTTTAAGAAGGCCAAAAGGAAGGCGATCCGTTTTCCCCCTTCTGTAGAACTCAGAGATATTGCAGAGGGAGCCTGGAAACAGCCTGATAGAAGGTTCTCTGTTCCCAGAAGGTTCTCTTCCCTGTATCCATTGCAGGAGGAAGACGTGGCTTGCTGGGAGAGTATTCCTAAGGTGGATATTACAGTAGCCCGTTTGGCCAGACACACTTCACTACCAGTCCCAGGTTCAGCAACTCTGCAGGATGCCAATGATCGCAGAGTGGAATCCTAGATGAAATCTATATTTGTGGCTGCGGGTTCTTCCTTTAGACCCACATTTGCTTCAGCTTGGGTTGCTAGAGCCATGGAAGCATGGGCAGACCAACTGGCAGAGGCCTTACAGGACTCTGATTTACTTCCCCTGGCTTTGCATTTGAAAGAGGCATCGGGGTACCTTTATGAGGCGGCCCAAAACACAGCGTCTGTGTCTTCTATTCAGGCTGCATCTATTTCAGCAAGAAGAACGTTATGGCTGAAATCCTGGGAAGGAGATGCGGATTTAAAAAAGTCAGTTGAAACCATTCCTTTTTCAGCAGCAGGTTTGTTCGGGCCGGAACTGGATACTATGATTTCCCAGGCAACAGGGAGCAAAAGCACTTCTTTGCCAGTATTCTCAAGTAGGGTCCGGACTCCTCGGGTCAGCTCCTTTCGCCAGCCCTTTAGGGGGATCTCCTTGCCTAGAGGACAGTCATTTAGAGGTAGACAACCAAATGCTCGAGGCTCCTCTGTCAGGGGTAGATCCTCGTTTGCAGCTAGGCGCCAGACCTCCAAGACACAGGAGAAGCCTGCGTCCTGACGACCACTCTACTCTGCCGGAGCTGGCGCCAGTGGGGGGACGTCTGTCTTTGTTTCGGGAACAATGGGCAGAGTCATCCCAAGACCCTTGGATTCGGGGCATTATATCAAGTGGGTACATGATAGACCTGCTGGGTCCGGTACCACATCGTTTCTTTGTAAACCTGCTACCCCGAGATCCAACAAGAAGACAGGCGATACAGGCTTGTGTCGCCTCTCTTCTTTCGCAAAGAGTCATCTGCAGGGTCCCAGACAACCAGAAGGGACAGGGGTTTTATTCAAATCTGTTTCTGGTCAAGAAGCCGGACGGGTCCTTTCGACCCATTTTAAACCTAAAGAACCTCAATGTGCACTTACGGGTGGACAGATTTCGGATGGAATCCCTGAGGTCGGTAATAAACGGCTTAGTGAAGGATCGGTTTATGACTTCCATAGACATAAAGGACGCATACCTCCACGTTCCCATTTGGAGCGACCATCAATCTCTCCTAAGATTCACAGTGGGGTCCTCCCACTATCAGTTTCGGGCCCTTCCCTTCGGCCTCTCCACAGCTCCGAGGGTCTTCACGAAGATCATGTCGGTCATGGCAGCGTGTCTTCACTTAAAGGGAGTTTATTTGGACGATCTGCTCATCAAATCCTCCTCAGAGATTTGCTAACGTCAGCACTTATCCCTCACCTTGGCAGTCCTCGAGAGCCATGGGTGGCTGATAAACTTAAAGAAATCCCAGATGGTTCTGTGTCAACGCATGGTCTTCCTGGGGCTTATCATGGATACCAGTTGGCAGAAGGTGTTCCTGCTTACGGAGAAGATCAGTTCAATCCGGGCTATAACACCTCAGGTCTTGTCCTCTCCCAATCCCTCAATTCATTTATGCATGCGGCTGCTTGGGAAGGTGGTGGCCTCCTTCGGTCGGGCTCATTCTCGATGCTTCCAGTAGGATCTGTTACGGAAATGGTCAGGATCCCACATACACTTGGATCTCCAGAGGATCTCGCTGTCTCCGGAGAGAATCACTGTCTCTGGAGAGAATCGCTCCAGTGGTGGCTGAATCAGGATCACATGTCGGTGGGCAGGTCTTTCGCTCCATGGTCATGCATCATAGCCACGGCAGATGCCAGCCTGAGAGGTTGGGGGGCGGTAATCCTGCACCTCAGGCTCCAGGGACTTTGGTCGGTTCAGGAATCAGCCTTATCAATAAACGTGTTGGAGTTGAAGGCAATTCTTGCAGCCCTTCGGGGGGCCCAGTCCCTCCTCCAGGGCCTCAGGGCCACCCTGTCAGAGTTCAGTCCGACTATGTCAACAGGCAGGGAGGAACCAGGAGTGCAGCTGCAATGGAAATTGCAGCTCAGATTTTTGTTTGGGCAGAACAGTATGTTCCAGCAGTATTCATTCCAGGAATAAAGAATTGGGAGGCCGACTACCTAAGTCGAAATCAAATGATGCCGGGGGAGTGGTCACTCCATCCGGAAGTATTTCAGTCTCTTGTTCTTACGTGGGGTCTTCCGGATATAGATCTCATGGCCTCCAGAAACAACAAAAAAGTTCACAGGTTTTGCGCAAGGGCAAGGGACCCCTTAGCGGTGGCTGTGGACGTCATGACGATGTCATGGGAGTTCAGGTTGGGATACCCGTTTCCCCCGATTCCCATGCTTCCTCGCGTGCTCAGACGAGTAACACAAGGCAGTCTGCCAGTAATTCTAATAGCTCCCTCATTGCCACGCCGAGTGTGGTACGCGGACATAATCTCTATGGCGGTAGGACAAGGATTTCATCTTCCATCACGAGACGACCTTCTTCAAGGTCCCTTCCGTCACCAGAATTTACCTCAGCTCAGTTTAATGGCATGGCTGTTGAAGTCAGCCTCTGGAGGGCTTAGGGGTTTTTCCTCCAGTGTAGTGAACACTATGATGCGAGCTCGAAAGCCAGTTTCGGCTCGCATCTATCATCGGATTTGGAGAGCCTATATCAGATGGTGTGAAAATAGGACATGTCACACATCCTCCTTTCGTGTCCCTCGCTTATTGGCTTTTCTTCAGGATGGGCTGGAAGCAGGGCTTCGTTTAGGTTCCCTAAAAGTTCAGTTATTGGCACTTTCAGTCTTTTTTCACCTGAAATTAGCGGATTTGCCAGATATCAAGACTTTTCTTCAGGGGGTCTTACATATTCAACCTCCCTATGTTCCGCCTACAGCACCATGGGATCTTAACCTGGTACTGGACATGCTTAAAAGGCCTCCTTTTGAGCCTTTACTTGAGGCAGATTTTAGGTGTTTGACCTAGAAGGTTGTTTTTCTTTTGGCAATTGCATCGGCACGTAGGGTGTCGGAATTGGGAGCTCTGTCTTGCCGGGAACCATATCTGTTTTTTCACGAGGACAGAGCGGTTTTGAGAACACTCCCCTCTTTTGTTCCAAAAGTGGTGTCCTCCTTCCATTTGAACCAGGAAATTGTAGTTCCGGTTTTTTCATCTACTTCTCAGTCTGATCTGCAGTCTATGGAAAAGTTAGATGTGGTTAGGGCTCTCCGTATTTATGTCAAAAGAACATCTCAAATTAGACAAACCGATTCCCTGTTTGTCCTCTATGATTCTAACAAAAGAGGCTGGCCAACCTCTAAACAGTCCATTGCAAGATGGATTACGTCAACTATTAAGCAGGTTTACATAAGAGCTAACCTTCCTGTGCCAGAGAGACTTACGGCCCATTCCACCAGATCGGTAGGGGCGTCATTGGGCAGCAAGAAATGGGGCTTCTGCTGACCAGCTTTGCAGGGCAGCCACCTGGTCTTCTGTCCACACATTTACCAAATTCTATCAATTTAATGTATTCGCATCCGCGGATGCAAATTTCGCTCGTAGTGCTCTATGAGCGGGGCTTTCAGAGCGGTCCCACCCTTAGGGGGCTGCTTTAGAATGTCCCCATGGTAAGCAGTGTCCCCCAGACTGGATGAAAGAGAAAAGAGGATTTATATACTTACGTTAAATCCGTTTCTCTGATTCCGTCTGGGGGACACTGCGATCCCTCCCTTCTGCCTTTCCTCTGTATGCTCTTGGTTGATTGACCTATCTCCTTGGGGCTTTTTGAATTAACTAAGGAGGAAGAGGCGGGGGGATTGTAGAGGGGAGGGGTCTGTCAGCAGTGCTAAAGATTAACTAGCTAGGTGCCAACTCCCATGCTCCCCTCGACAACCCATGGTAAGCAGTGTCCCCCAGACGGAATCAGAGAAACGGATTTAACATAAGTATATAAATCCTCTTTTTTGGAGGTTTAAGCCCTCAAAGAGGCGGTCAAGATCCTGTCTACTTTGTCTCCTTTCTCGTAAAATGTCTGTTTTAGCCGTTTCAGGGCCGTGGCTGTGGACTCCGAAAGGAGAAGATTCAAATAAATCAGACAGTACTTTTATGAGTTTGTTCAAAGTAGCTTCATCTGGGGAAGTTTATGTCATTACAGGGTCTGAAGTTGAATGGCTAGCGAAGTGCGTTTAGAAATGATTAGTTTCCTATGGCGTGAGGCCATGCTAATCAGATGACCCCGTATCACCGCCTTATGGGCTTCCCAGAGGGTCGTGGGGGGCATGTCTGGAAGGTCACTTAGGAGGAAATATTCATCTTACAGGGTCTGCAAGTCGCGGATCGTTGCCAGGATGTCTCTGGTGAAACAGTCCGGTCAATCTAGAGGCATGGACATTTTCTGCAGGCTCCCACGAATTTTCTTCTTGACCATATCCCCTCCATTTTACCTAATATTATCTATTTCTGTGTGTTCTGGAGTCCAGGATCTCTTCAACAATAAACTCTTCTTCTCCTTCCACCATGACTGGTGTTGGTGGGGCTGAAATCCGTCCAGGGAAGGGGTTGTCTCGAAATGGTTTGAGCAGGGAAGTATGGAATACCGGATGTATTTTCATAGACGCAGGAAGATCTAAGCGGAAGGCAACTTGACCAATTTGGGATAGAATTTTGAATGGCCCAATAAACTTTCGACCCAATTTTGGTGAGGGTATCCGCTGTTTAAGGTTTTTAATGGATAGCCAGACCTCGTCTCCAACATGAAAATTGGGTACAGCTCTACGGTGTCTGTTGGCAGCTTGTCTGTAATGTTCCTGGGCTTCTCTCAAATTTTCAATAAGCCTTTTTTGAACTTCTTGTAATGTTCTGATTCTATCTGTCACCGTTGGAATTGATGTGGAAACTGGGAGATTTGTAATAAACATTGGATGGAGTTCAAAGTTGGCAAAGAAAGGTGTCTGGGAAATTGAACTGTGTTCAGAGTTATTGTAAGAAAATTCAGCAGTGGGTAGAAAATTCATCCAATCATCTTGAAGGTAACTAATAAAACATCTTAAATATTGTTCAAGTGCCTGATTAGTCCTTTGTCTGTCCATTAGACTGTGGGTGGAAAGCCGAGGACAGATTACATTTTATTCCCAAAGTGGTGCAAAAACTTTTCCAGAGATTAGAAGTGAACTAAACACCTCGATCAGAGACTATGTCATCAGGGATGCCATGAAGCCTAAATATTTCCTGAATTAGAAGCTCTGCAGTCTGTTCAGCAGTGGGTACTCCTCTACTCTAGGAGGAATAAAATGAGCCATTTTAGTTAGACGGTCCACTACCACAAGAATTGTTGCCATCCCTTTCGAAGGAGGTAGATCAATTATGAAATCTATAGAGATAGAGCTCCAGGGACAAGATGGAATGGGAAGAGATTGTAGCAAACCTATTGGTGAGGAGCGAGGAGTCTTGTTTTGGGCACATGTCAGACACGATGAAACATATTTTTTAACATCGCTTTTACACTTTGGCCACCAAAAGGAACATGTCAACAATTCTTCAGTCCTGTACACTCCTAAATGTCCAGCGGGTTTGGAATCATGGACTAATTTCAATACTTCAATTCGTACTGACTCGGGTACATCAAGGCAATGAAGCTGAGTGCAGTAGCCATAATGTAAAGTTAAATTAACATCTGAAGAAGGACTTCTGTGGAAAGGATCAGTGTCATAACGTTTCTTCAAAAGAGAGAGTAAATCCGTAGGAACAGTTGCCCCTGAGAAGTTGTGCTTAGGTAGAATAGTCTTTCTAGAATTTTCTTTTAGATGTGGCTCGGAGAACATTCTGAAAATCCGGTCAAACAGTAAGAGACAGGGCAGTAGTAAAACCAATTTCTAAAATAAAAGGCAGAGGGAGGTGGCTTGGCGGCTATTGTCACCATTGTCCACTCGGTAGTCGGGAGCTTCCTTGGAGGGAAGGGTGAGAACAGGGCACCCGGGCCTTGAGCCGGAGGATGAGTAGGGGGGGACGAGGCATGAAGTCCCAAAGTCTCAAGAAGGCAGACTGCGTCCGCCATTGTCCGAGCCAAGTGGAGCTTGTTATGATGCCAGAGGAGAAGACGAAACGGGAATCCCCAGCGGTATCGAATGTTGTTATCTCTGAGGATCGTTGTCACTGGTTTTAATTCACGCCTCTTGAGGAGGGTGATCGGAGCAATGTCCTGGTAGATTTGCAGGGAAGCATAGGATAGTGTCAGACTTACAAGATTCCCGCAGAATTGCCTCCTTAGTAGTCTAATAATGACATCTGAGGATGACATTCCGGGGCTGGGAAAGTTGCTGAGACCTAAGGCGTAGAGCCCTGTGTGCTCTGTCCAGGAGGAGATGGTCTTGTGGGGTAGCAGGAGCAACATGAGAAAAGAGTCTTTTCAAGTATTGGCCAAGGAGAGATTGGTCAACTTCCTCGGGGATGCCTCTGATGCGTAGATTATTGCGCCTGGTCTTCTTCTTGTTCCTGCAGGTGAAGCATATCTTGTTGGAGGCGGTGAATATCCGCAACTGAGTCCCAGTGGGAGGAAACAACTTAATCCATTTTAGTTTCCAGGTGATCTGTCCTATCTCCGAGGTCATGCAATTCAGCCTTAAAGGCGTATCACTTTTTGCACTTCAGTTTAGACTGCCTGCACAGATCTCCTTGTCTCCTTGACTTGTAGGTCTTTGCGATCAGTGGAAAAGAATCTGAGTCATCGGAATCAGAATGAGTTTCATGACGTGGAGATGAAGCGCTCGGAGTCTTTGCTTTTGTGTAGGCAAATTTCTTAAGGCTCTGAGGAAGATCAGAACCACCCGCCTTCCTGACCCCTTTCGTCATGGTTTACTCAGTGCAGAGGCTACAGATAAGTCAAACAGGATGTATCATTGTGAAAGGTTCTGTGTGTAGGTTAGAAAAGAAGACAGTGTCACGACATTCCAGGTTAGAACTCTGTCCCGCGGGCCAGTAGGAACGTCACAGATTAGTCCATGTTGCGTGTCACATTAATTCAGAGCCGTGCTCAGCTGCGTAGAAATCCAGAATAAAAGCAGAGCAGAAGGTGCTGTCTAATATTATATAGACTGTATGGAAGTGGCAGTGATCAAAAGGTGTAGTACCACTAATCGGCCATTAGATGGCAGCAGAGCCACAATTAGAAATTCAGACAGCAATCAAATCGGCACAAGTGTGCTATGCAATCAGACCAGGCGATCACAGGATGTACTCACGGAAGTGGGATGTTGATGAGCTCAGCCTGGTGGCCGATGTACAGGTAGGCCAGAGGGGGAGTCTGAGAGAGGCTTAGCTGCTCAGAATTCTCCAAGGGCTGCCAACTGTGCGAAGAGCTGCGTTTGGGAATCTTGTATAGTTGGCACTGCCATTATGCCGGTTGTAGACAGCACACCCCAACAGCAGCAGGAGTGGAATCCTCCAAGGGTAGGCCAGATGTTGTTAAGCCCTCCGATGATTCTTTACCAGGCAGTTTATTTTCGTTGAGGCCAGTGACATTTGGAGCGGCCGTTTAGCCCCGCCTCCACTGGAAGTGAGGTGTCGGCGGTATAGGCTGAACTGGGTGCCGGGACTTCAGAACCAGAAGTAGGCCTCCTCCCACGGCAGAATCGGGGAGCGCACAGGGAGCCAGTAGAGAGCACCCGAAGCGAGGGCACACACCAGGGCAAACGTCTCGGCCAAATACAAGTATGTGCAGCGGGGTAGGCGCTAGGGACCACAGGAACGGCCCGGATTCAGTGCCAGCGGGACGACCTGACACCCAACTAGCGCAGCCTCCTATAACAGGGAAAGGCAGGTTAAATCGTGGAAAGGGATGCAAATTCCTAGAAAATTCACCAAATAGCCGACTTGGTACAGGGAGCCCCACGAGATGCAGCCAGCTAGCATGACGCCCAAACCCAAAATAGCAGATGATTACCACCCCCCATCACACACACACAGCCCATCTCAACATACCTTACACAAACTACCTTGTTACATACGCAGCATTATAATCACACACCCATCATTGTACCATAGCTCTCCTCCAATCTCTGTGCTTAGATGCTCTGTAGTGTCGCTCTTCATCTTCTGATCTGTCTCTGTATCCTGCTCTGCTGTTGCCCGTCTGTATCCTGCTCCATTCTCTTAATGCTCTTCTCAGCTCTGTGCCATCTTCAGTCAGTGTTGATATTTCCTACTGTGCTGTACTGCTGCTCTCCTTCACTCTCAGTGCGTATCTACACCGAAACTTAAGCCTAAATTAGCAGCATGACTCTGGCCAGAGGTATGCTACCTGATGTCAACCAGAAAAACATATAGGGGCTGTTTCACCGTTTTCTTTTGCTACCTCTGTGCGTCCAATGTTCCAGTGTTTGTGTGTAAGAGCAGTGTTTGAATGGGAATTGAGACTGGACAGTCCTATGATGTTGGCTGCGCAATTCTCAAGCTTGGGAAATGTTACTCATCAAAATCTGCATTTTGGCTGGAGTTGTCCAATGTGGCTGTGCAATCTGGGTGTCACTGTGGCTGAGCCTATACAGTGTGCTTGGTAATGTGGTTGTGTTATATTTTAAGACCATGTTTTATCTGTTCCAGAGAAGAGTCATATTTGTTGTTTGTACATTTATAAATGTAATAAAGCTTTTAGCTTGCAAATGGAAATTAAACAACTAAGCATCTTAAAGTCACTAATAGTATGGCATTTTGCCTCTCAATGCAAAATAAATATCTAAATCCATATATTTATTTTATTTCCAGCAGATGGACACAAAGGCAGGAAGACCTTGGAAGGATATCTGATTTCGTCTCCATATTTTAAAATAGAAGACATGACACGAGATTCTCCAGAAGAAAATCCCATTACCTTAAATATTCAATCAGTACTCAACAGTGCAGATATATCATCTGATCCCTCTAATCATAAGAACTGTTCTCCTGATAATACAGATACAGCACATGCAGGTGACACAATCCTTTCCTGTTCTGAATGTGGTAAATGTTTTACATGTAAATCAAAACTTATTATTCATCAGAGAATTCACACATGTGAGAAACCATTTCTATGTTCTGAGTGTGGGAAATGTTTTATAAGGAAGTCAGTTCTTGTTGCACATCAGCTAACTCACACAGGTGAGAAACCTTTTCTATGTTCTGAGTGTGGGAAATGTTTTACACGTAAATGTCATCTTTTTCAACATCAGAAACTTCACACGGGAGAGAAACCATTTTCATGTTCTGAGTGTGGTAAATGTTTTACAGAGAAATCTATTCTTGTTGCACATAAGCTAACTCACACAGGTGAGAAACCATTTCCATGTTCTGAGTGTGGGAAATGTTTTAGAAGTAAATCAGCTGTTGTTGTACATCAGCTAACTCACACAGGTGAGAAACCATTTCCATGTACTGAGTGTGGGAAGTGTTTTACACAGAAGTCAGGTCTTGTTTCACATCAGAAAATTCACACAGGTGTGAAACCGTTTCTATGTTCTGAGTGTGGGAAGTGTTTTACACATAAGTCAGGTCTTATTTCACATCAGACATCTCACACAGGTGAAAAACCGTTTTCATGCTCTGAGTGTGGGAAGTGTTTTACACAGAAATCAGGTCTTTTTGCACATCGGGTAACTCACACAGGTGAGAAACCGTTTCCATGTTCTGAGTGTGGGAAGTGTTTTACAAAGAAATCAGGTCTTGTTGCACATCAGTTATCTCACACAGGTGAGAAACCGTTTCCATGTTCTGAGTGTGGGAAGTGTTTTACAAAGAAATCAGGTCTTGTTGCACATCAGGTAACTCACACAGGTGAGAAACCGTTTCCATGTTCTGAGTGTGGAAAATGTTTTCCACATAAATCTGGTCTTTTTAACCATCAGAAAATTCACACAGGTGATAAACGATTTACGTGTTCAGAGTGTGGGAAATGTTTTACACAGAGATCAGCTCTTGTCGCACATCACGTAACTCACACAGGTGTGAAACCGTTTCCATGTTCTGTGTGTGGGAAATGTTTTGTACAGAAATCTGGTGTTTTTCAACATCAGAAAATTCACACAGGGGAGAAACCATTTCTGTGTTCTCAGTGTGGGAAATGTTTTACACATAAATCAGATCTTTTAAAACATCAGAGCACTCACATAGGTGAGAAACTTTTTACGTGTTCTGAGTGTGGGAAATGTTTTACACGTAAATGTGGTCTTTTGCAACATCAGAAACTTCACACAGGTGAGAAACCGTTTTCATGTTCTGAGTGTGGGAAATGTTTTACACGTAAATGTGGTCTTTTTCAACATCAGAAACTTCACTCAGGTGAGAAACCGTTTTCATGTTCTGAGTTTGGGAAATGTTTTACACGTAAATGTGGTCTTTTTCAACATCAGAAACTTCACACAGGTGAGAAATAGTTTCCATGTTCTGAGTGTGGGAAATGTTTTACTTATAAATCAGTTCTTTTAAAACATCAGAAACTTCACACAGGTGAGAAGCCCTATCTATCAGCTTAGACATGTCAAAGCTCCAGTCAAGAGTTATCAATTCCTATCCACAGACATAGGTGGAATGTGTTTTATCAACATGATTAGATCGCTCATATTATTGCAATTTACTTATTTTATAAGACATCTCCACGGTAATAACAGACCACATTATTGTAATGAAGGGTCCTAAGTAATATATAATCTTAATCCTAATGTGGGACTTGGGAAATTTACAGTATGATTGTCATACTTACTCTGTGATTTAAAGTTAGATGGTTCATATAATCAGTTTAGCGTGTAGGGTTCCCTGCGGTGATCCTTTATTTGCTATACACGGGGAGCATGTTTAGTTAAGGAGGTGTTGGTCCTTAGTCCACATATCCAACCTGTATGGAGACTCTTTGGCAGAGTAGAGATTAATAAGACAAATAATACATCATAGAACCAACAACTATTCCAGTATCTGTGGTTATCAACTGCACAGAGACGGGATCTAACATTGTACCTGTAATTGGTAACTGCTGGGACCTGGTGCTATGTCTGTGGTTATCAACTACCCTGAGCCATGGACTAGCACAGTAACTGTATCCACCAACTGCCCCGAGCCAGGGACTAGCACAGTAGCTGTATCCACCAACTGCCCTGAGCCAGGGGCTAGCACAGTAGCTGTATCCACCAACTGCCCTGAGCCAGGGACTAGCACAGTAGCTGTATCCACCAACTGCCCCGAGCCAGGGACTAGCACAATAGCTGTATCCACCAACTGCCCTGAGCCAGGGAATAGCACAGTAGCTGTATCCACCAACTGCCCTGAGCCAGGGACTAGCACAATAGCTGTATCCACCAACTGCCCTGAGCCAGGGACTATCGCAGTAGCTGTATCCACCAACTACCCAGAGCCTGGGACTAGCACAGTAGATGTATCCACCAACTACCCCGAGCCAGGAACTAGCACATTAGCTGTATCCACCAACTGCCCTGAGCCAGGGACTAGCGCAGTAGCTGTATCCACCAACTGCCCTGAGCCAGGGACTAGCGCAGTAGCTGTATCCACCAACTGCCCTGAGCCAGGGACTAGCGCAGTAGCTGTATCCACCAACTGCCCTGAGCCAGGGACTAGCGCAGTAGCTGTATCCACCAACTGCCCTGAGCCAGGGACTAGCGCAGTAGCTGTATCCACCAACTGCCCCGAGCCAGGGACTAGCACAGTAGATGTATCCACCAACTACCCCGAGCCAGGAACTAGCACAGTAGATGTATCCACCAACTACCCAGAGCCAGGGACTAGCGCAGTAGCTGTATTCACAAACTGCCTGGAGCCAAGAATGAGCGCATATCCATGAACTTGTACACTAAGAACTACAATTGTTATTACGCAACCTTATGTATCAATAGTTTCTCCAACCTCTGAGATTGTATGCTCAATGAGACAGTCATCTTTACCTTCTGTTTTATGTTACTTGTATCACAATCCCCTCATTGCACAGTAATATGTTAGTATTTTATAAATACAATTAATGATCATTGTAAATGTATGATGGCTCTTCTAAAAATTAACAGAGTATGCTGCTATCTTGTGGGCTGGAACCACCTCCATGAGAATACATACTAGTGATTCTATAGGAAACACCGATGTCACTGAGATGTGTTCTAAAGAATTCCCACAAAATGACGGTCTGCACTACTGTGACAGCTGTTTAATTGATGTAAACATATGTAACACCTTAAGATTAGAATATTTTTAGAATCCTATAGTTGATGTTCTTTCTATACAATTATTGCTTTATAATAACTCATATTGTAGTTTGCACAATGGCTAATGGAATATGTTTTTGTTTGATTTTATATCTATACTATTTTATTCTTTATATAGTGAATAAGTAGATGAAATACCAGTCCAGTGCATATATGACATGACATGCATTGATGTGGTCAGTACACAAATAAGGTAATAAAATCAATAATTACCAACCAAGTTGACTCTTTTTTTTCTTAAGACTATTTAAACAAGTGGTAAAAAAAGGTAGAAAGCAGCTGATAAAGGTACAGCCAGTATGGAAAGCAGAGTAATTGTGTGTGTGAGGGAAGGTCCCACGTCGGTTGATAATATATGATACATTATTCTCTATTCCCTTTAGTGGTCTGCTGACAGGTGCTATATTAATTTTAACTTGCAGGAGGTTACTTTTAACTCGCAGAACAACCGAATAACATTACCAGCTGTTAGTTCCATCCTAAGACTCAAACTTGCAAATTTGACTTTTTACAGATTAAGAAAGATTTTATTTTCTCTTAGTGGTGAATGCGTTGGTTTCAGGGAGTGTTTTATTTAACCTGTACAGTTTATTTTAAAAAGTGTCTGTGTGTTTTTATTAACTTATTTTTACTATTTGTGAATACTGGTGAAGAGTCCATTATATTGGAACCACTGGGGTGATAATGTTGTCACTCCAGTGGTCATAAACTTGTTCATTGCCTCGCCCCAACAGCCCATGTGGGACAGAAAAAGCTAAATCACCTAAAGAAGAAGGCTGGAAATGTGCATATTGGGGCAGTCAAGGATCGTCTCTTCTAATGAATACCAATTAATTTTATTTAAACAATCACAGAAATCTTTATTTAATGACATATAATCTTGAATAATATGAAAATACTCAATCTTCAAATACTAAAAAGTTTTATCAGCAAAATATTTTAAAAAAACAAATGAATTGTGAATGATTAACAACAATTGAAATATCTGTTAAAAATAGCAGCTAACCAGTGCTATGTCACGCCGCTGCCGATATATCAGTTTTTATTACAATACAAATTATGTAGAAGCCCACACCGTGCTGTGGGCAGCACAGTGGCTTAAGTGGCACTGGGGTCGTAAGTTCAATTCCCGACCATGGCCTTATCTGTGAGGAGTTTGTATGCTCTGCCCGTGTTTGCGTGGGTTTCCTCTGGGTGCTTCAGTTTCCTCCCACACTCCAAAAACATACTGGTAGGTTAATTGGCTGCTAACAAAAAAATTGACCCTAGTCTCTCTCTGTCTGTCTGTGTGTGTCTGTGTGTGTATGTTAGGGAATTTAGACTGTAAGCTCCAATGGGGCAGGGACTGATGCGAGTGAATTCTCTGTACAGCACTGCAGAATCAGTGGCGCTATATACATAAATGGTGATGATGATGATGAAGCCTCTAAAAATAAATCAATAGACTTGACCTCTTATATCAGATGCCCCTTAATGACGGGGTTAAGAATCTTGAAACATCCTAATTTAGACAAAGGGGGATAATGTCCTGAAGCGCTCTGTGAGACATCCAGCAACAACGTCACTATGCCACTAGATGAAGCTAGTGTTTCCCATTGGAGCCTTCAGGAAACACTATAGTTGCTCCTTATATAGGAATTATCAATTAACTGAACCTCTTGTTGACTACATTGAAAAACTTTCAATCATGTGGTAATGACTATTCTAACTAACTGACCTGCATAGCAAGTACTGTGCTGATGTAATATTAATACATATCATAGATCATGTAGACGGCTGCTCTGACTAGCAATCATCAATATGTCAGGATCTGTGCTGATCTAATATAATCGTTCACTGGATTGAATTCCTATCTAAAAGCACCAGAGGATAGGTATATTAAGCCCCCTTAGACCACGGAATAACCCTGCTGGATTGATAGATTAGTGTTGAGAGTCAAGTTTTATATTTAAAGAAAGAGCCGGCTGTGCGCGTGGTACAACGCCAATGCGTGTTTTCGCTAATAGCTTTATCAGAGGCAAGCCAATGGGACAATTCTATTGGTGTTTTATACTTGACACGCCCCCTTATGACGTGATACATAGCAAAGTGTATTGACTACCAGTGACGTCAACTGCGACATCAGCTGAGATTGACACTGCCTATAACCAATGAATATGAAGTCCTGCCCACCATAGACAGTGATTGGGTAATTCTGTAATCAGGTCTATGACAGAAAAACAATGCATACCGTAACAAACACATATTAGAACAACAAACGGATATTAATCAATACCTTCAATCATTTAAACCCTATTGTTAGAGACCTTCCCAGCAGGTAAGTATGTCAAATTGTACCGAAAAACACTAATACAATAGGATTTAAAATCGATGATTAGCCCGTCTAAATTCCAAAATGAAACCCTTCTGCTAATGTAAGACCCAAGACTTGTGTATGTATATGTGTGTGTATATATATATATATACCCCCACGCAAAAGCGGGGAGAACATACAAACTCCACACAGATAAGGCCATGGTCAGGAACCGAACTCATGACCACAGTGCTTTGAGGCAGAAGTGCTAACCACTGAGCCACCGTGCTGACCTGCTCCATGGCGATTAAATACAAGCATTGAAATATACAGTATATTCATAAGACTATAACCATTCATAATTTTATACTCGCTCTTCTGAATATGGCATGGACAGTGCAGATTTCAAAATATGAATAGTATATAAATTGGTAAAATCCATGCAGAAGATGAGGACAATTATTCATACTCTATAACAATCAATATTAGTACATTATACACATTCCAGATTGGAGAAAGAAAGTAAAGTAATTAAGAGTGGCTTATGTGTCCTTATGTGGTTGTCTACAAACACTGTGAATAGACCAAACCATGATCACTAGAAAGGTAAGGATTATATAAAACCCTTACCCCCAAAAATCTCCTTTCAATTTTTACTATATATACCGTTTTATTTGACTGTAGTTAAATCTTATGCTCAAATTGAGTATAGTCCATAGTCCATAGGACCTACTAGTCGATTATATCAAAACATGGGATGCAATTATTTAACTTGCAAGGTATTGTTGAAAACATTCAATGGATAATAGTCAATAAAGAAATACATTGTTCAACAAACCTAAAATAGTAAACTAAGTGATCAATAGTGAATGAAATATTATTGACATTGTGTTGAAGTTTTTTGGTGACTAATTGAATAAAACTAACCATGTCAACAATGTGCGAAACCCTATTGGGATAAATAGTGGGAAAAAAAATATGAATGAAAGAGAGAAGTATTACGAATAAATTAAATACAAAATGTATATGGTGTAATCAATATCAAATGATTAGAAAGTGACAGAGAACTAATAAGAAAATAATGTTATGATAATTGTGAAAGAACATGTGAGATTCATCAAAACCATATATTGTGAGGAAATAATAGAATTAATGTAATAAAGTGATGATAGTAAAATTAACATTTTGGGTGAAACCGTTATAAAATTCTAAATACCCAAAGGACATTTCTGGTATACTCATGACCTACAAATTTAACAATCTTCCTTATAAGACTCAATTACGTGAGACCCTGTGATCAATACATTAATATGCCATAAGGCAATTATTAGTGCAACATAGGTGAGTGACATGGTGCATCCATTGTGAAGTATGTTATATTATTTACCCACACACTATGCTGGTGGTCTAAAAATACCAAGGACTGCAATTTATAGGTCCATCACAAATTGTCACAGACCATTTGGGTCCACTCTACCCGGGATTAACCTAATTGCTGTAATTCACAAAAGGACCATAAAGTTGTTAGTCATTTAGACCCCTGGGGGCTAGACTGTCCATAAGAAAGATTTTCTTAGCCTCTCGCTTAAGGAGTTCCTGATGCAAATCCCCACTTCTCAAGTCCATCTTAACTTGCTCCATAGCAAAAGCCTTAAGTAACTTCGGGTCACACTCCTTACATTTCATGATGTGCCTCGCTAAGGATACTAAGGACTACAATTTATAGGTCCATTACAAATTGTCACAGATTTCCATTACAGGGCATAGATCTAAAAATTTGAAGGACCATTTGGTTCATAGTGGATTAGCATCTAAAAAAAAGTTTCCAATAGACCTATGGGTTTCTTCAAATGTGGGATTTGTCATGTCCATATTGTCACTACCAATAAATATTGTCCAATGCGATTAATGTGGTTCCAACGCACAAAGAGATATAATAGCAAAATATAGCAAGTCTGCAGTCAAAAGAGCTTGAATACTGGGCCAGGGGCTTGCTGATATACAGTTTGAGTTAACATAAACACAGTGATGTCACAATGTACACAAAGATAAACTAAGGTCTTTCTTCATTGGTCCAGGGTTCAAGTCAGTCCAGTACAATGCTGATCATAGGTCAGGTCAAAGAATTTTTCTCCAAAGGTAGGGCAGCTCACTCCAACAGCTGATTAGGTGTTTAGTCTGAGGAGCCTGTTGAAATACTGGTTCAAACCAACCTACTAGCATTCCAAACACTGTATCATTTTGAGCATTATTAATATATCTTCCATAACTAGCGATAACTTAGCTGATACTAGCGGATTCCTGATGGTAAAATGCAGATTAATATGACACTAAATATGATACTTGTTCTTATATCCTGAGCCTTAGATGCCTTTTAATGTAGTTTTAACATTATTATATTAAATCTCTAAGTCTATTACATTTAAATATAAAAGAATGTGATGGAACTTTATTAAAGTTAACTATTTACAAATGAATGTGTGTACATAGTGATATGGTAAATATCTAATTCAGCCACTGCTCAAGCTATCTGTAAATGATCAATTGTGCAGATATTTTAGTGATATGGTATGGTTACCATCTATTTGTTTAAGAATTTTATTACTTTGTTTGTAGTGTGTGATTAGTGGGGGTTAACTCGTGAACGTGGTCACATGGCTATTTGAACCTATTTAAACAGCAGTATTAAGCTGTTTAAGCCCGTGAGGCTGTTAGCTAGTGAGATTTCTTCTAAGTGAGATTCTTACAAGTGTATTAACTAATTTAGTTTGTACAGTTAGAGATATACAAGAGGACAACAGGAGGGGAACCTTTTACCTGCACACACTGCTACATGAGGACAACATTCCACAATCAGTTTTGAACTCTGATATCCTTCACCACCTGGATTGTTAACTGCCTGGACTCTCCCTGCTGAACTATTTCTCTCACTTATTCAGGCCTGCTGCAGTATTTTGACTTGATGATTCCTCTTATGCTGCTTGGATTCCCACTTAGCTTGAACTTTGAACACGCTCCCTCTTGTCCTGTGGACTTGTATAACCAGCTCAGTGCACCTTGTATTATGCCTTATGTTATACTATTCCCTTCCAAGCATGATGTCAGTCTCATCTAACTGTTTTTTTCTAAACACACCCTTCTGGTATCTCTGCTGTCCTTACTGCTTCCTATTCCCTGACTCATACTTTACATCTCTTCTTCCTCTTTTCTCTCCTTCTACCTTTGCACTCTTTCTCTTTACTCACCTTTCTTGCTCTCACCATATCCTCACTCCACTTGTTAGCCCTTACCATTCTTGATTTCTGAATTCTTTCAACTGTCTATTCCACACCTTCTCTAGCTTTATCATGATTTACTCCTCTTTCATTTCTGTCCTCTCCCTCTATACCCCTGCTTCCCATGTCCAATCTTTCCATATTCTTCCTCCCCCCTCTCACTTCCCATCCCCCTCTCTATTTCACTCCCCATCCCCCTCCCTATTTCACTCCTCTCTTCTCTTCTGTGCCTCTGATCTAACACGCTGCCCCCTTCTTCCATCTTTTCCTCTCTCCTCCTTTTCCCCACTCACACCCTTTCCCTCTTGTCCCCTTCGCTGCTCTTCACTCAGCGTCAGTCTGCTCAAATCTACCACCTCCCTCTATTTCACCCCAGGTAATCTCCCTCACGTCACTCCTACCTTCTGCCTCTCCCATTCACAAACCCCCTTATCTGCCCCATCTCCACTCCTCCCCTACCTCTTGCTCCCCTGCCCCTTGTCTCCTGTCTGCTGACGAATCCCATTTTATTTCTGCTTCTCGTCCAATTCCAACCCTCTCTACCTGTCATTCCCCACGATCCTGATTATATTCACCGTCGCAGACGAGCAACCCCAAACAATCTCATCCACATCTCTCCTCTTCCCTCTCTTCTACTATCCTGTGGTCTCTGGAATGCCAGATCAGTCTGTAACAAATTGATCTCTATCCATGATCTTTTTATCTCTAGATCCTTCAACCTGCTTGCCATCACTGAAACCTGGCTATCCCCTGAGGACACTACCTCTCCTGCTGCTCTCTCTTTTGGGGGTTTGTCCTTCTCCCGCACACCCAGACCTGGGGAACGGCAAGGTGGTGGCGTCGGCATACTTCTCTCCTCCTGCTGCCTCCAAACTTCTCTCCCTCTCCTCCTTCCTTGGTCTCTCTCAATGGACCTCATCTCCCTCCCATTGCAGTGGCCACTCCCTAGGTCTGGTTTTTTCACGCCTCGGTCTCTGACCTCATTAATTTACCTTTCCTCTCTCGGACCACCTTCTCCTCTCTTTTAGCATCTCTCCACCCCTCTCATCGTCCTCCAAGGTTACTCTCACCAGGCACAATCTTGACACAGCTGATCCTACCAGTCTCTCCTCCTCCCCATCACCACTCTTTCTTGCCCCGATAAGGCTGTCTCCTTTTACAATCGCACTCTTACCGCTGCACTTGACTCTGTCGCCCCGGCTGTCACCGTCAAGCTTCGTCGGTCCCCGCCGCAACCGTGGCACACTAAACTTACCCGCTATCTTTAAAAATGCTCCCACAGTGCAGAACGGCTCTGGAGAAAGTCACGCACACATGCTGACTTCCTCCACCTCAAGTTCATACTTGCCTCTTACAGTTCGGCCCTATCGCTCTCTAAACAATCTTTCTTTAAAGCTCTCATTTCTTCCCAATCCTCCAACCCCCGTCGGCTTTTTGCCACCTTCAACTTTCTCCCCTCCCCCGCTCCCCCCCACACTCTCTGCTATCGACTTTGCTACCCACTTCACTGCTAAGATTGAGTCTATACGTCTTGACATCTCCCAGCAGTCCCTTCTTACCCCACCTTCTCCCCCTTCCATGCCCACTCGGTCCCCCTTCTCACCCTCCTCTGCTGCTGCTAACTCCTTTCTCCCCTCCTTCTCTTCCTTCACTCCGGTTTCTGCCGTTGAAGTCCATACCCTTCTCTCTTCCTCTCCCCCCTCCACTTGTACACAGGACCCAATCCCCTCCCACCTCCTCCGCTCCCTCTCTCTTGAAGCCTGCTCCCACCTTGCACACCTCCTCAACCTATCCCTCTCCTCTGGAATCTTCCCCTCCTCTTTTAAACAAGGTCTTGTCTCCCCCATACTCAAGAAACCGTCCCTTGATCCTGCCTCTCTCTCTAATTACCGCCCTATTTAGCTTCTTCCTTTTGCCTCCAAACTCCTTGAGAGGGTTGTCTACAACCGTCTCACCTCCTTTCTCTCCTCTCACTCACTCCTTGACCCACTCCAATCTCATTTTCGCCCTCTCCACTCCACTGAAACTGCCCTCACTAAGGTCACTAATGACCTTTCTCCTCGCTAAATCTAACAGACACTACTCCGTTCTTATAATTCTTGACCTCTCTGCTGCCTTCGATACCGTTGACCACGCACTCCTTTAGCGAAATCTATAGGCTAATGTAACACTGTCCTCTCCTGGTTTTCCTCTTACCTCACCAACCGCTCCTTCTCAGTCTCTACTCATGATTCTACATCACCCCCTCTTCCCCTACCTGTTGGCGTTCCTCAAGGCTCCGTTCTTGGACCCCTGCTTTTCTCCCTCTACACCTCCTCCCTTGGTGTCCTAATCCGCTCCTTTGGCCTCCAGTACCACCTCTATGCTGATGATAGCCAGATTTATCTTTCATCCCCTGACCTTTTCCCTTCCCTTCTGTCTCATGTGTCCTCCTGTCTCTTGCCATCTCATCTTGGATGTCCCAACGCTTCCTTAAACTCAATATTTCCAGGACCGAGCTTATAGTCTTCCCCCCTTCCAGGACTCTCCCACTTGCCCCCTCTCTATTTCTGTTAATAACACTACCCTCGTTTCTGTCCCCAAGTCTGATGCCTTGGGGTCATCCTTGATACCTCCCTGTCATTCAAGCCTCACATTTTGTCCCTCTCAAAATCCTGCTACTTCCACCTTCAGAATATATCTAAGATACGTCCCTTTCTCACCACGGAAGCTACGAAAACCCTTGTTCACTCGCTTGTTATCTCTCGCCTTGACTACTGTAACCTCCTTCTCTCTGGCCTACCTGATTCTCGCCTTGACCCTCTTAAGTCTATCCTCAATGCTGCTGCCTGCCTCATTTTTGTGTCCCGCCACTCTGCTTCTGCAGTCTCCCTCCAACAGTCACTACATTGGCTCCCCATACCCTACAGAATTAAATTTAAACTCCTCACCCTCACCTTTAAAGCTCTTAGTCAATATTCCCCTCCCTACATCTCCAATCTCATCTCTATCTACACTCCTACCCGCCCCCTCCGCTCTGCCTGTGACCGCCGCCTCACTACTTCACTGATCACCTACTCTCACTCTCGTATTAAGGACTTTGCCCGGGCTGCTCCCCTGCTGTGGAACGATCTTCCACGGTCCATCAGGTTAGCATCTACTCTCAAAGGCTTCAAGCGTGCCCTTAAGACTCATTTCTTTATTCAAGTCTATCAGTCCTCCTCCTAACTTTCTTGTCCGGCTATCTCCCCCAGTTAGTACCACCCTATTTGTGTTTCCCCCTTCCCTGTAGGATGTAAGCTCTCATGAGCAGAGCCCTCTTTCCTTGTGTGCTCCTTCTACTATTCCATCACCCTCTGTACCTCTTGGCCTGCTTCGCTAGCCCTGTTTTTTAATCTTCGACCTACTTCTCGCTGATTTCTACCATCTCTTTCACTATCTGTCCCAGAAATAATCTGTTTTGCTTTATCCTGTCACCTGTGTTTGTTTATATTTTGTTTTTTCTGTATCATGTTGTGTCTTGGTTCTGTTTTCTGTATATGTAATGTACAGCGCTGCGGACCCTTCGTGGCGCCTTATAAGTCAAAGATAATAATAATAATACATAAGTGCATTTGCTTTGTTTACTTGTGCAATTGCGTGATTAACCCTGTTATGACATAGCATACTAATCGCAAGGAAAACTATTGCAATTGATATTTGTTATTTTAGAACGACTTCATCCAATTATTCAACTTCCACAGGCCACTTTTTGAGAGTGTAGACATGTGCTAAATGTATAAGGTGGGGCACAGCCACAGAACAATACTCTTTTCTTTATTTCTATCAAGTTAAAAATTGCTTAGTATTGTTATTTTGTTTCAAATAAAAAGTTATGAAATAAGAAGTAAACGTGTTTATTAGAGATGTGCGATTCGAATTCGGAGAGATCCGACAGAACCGCAGGTTGCTGTGTTTGACAACACCCCCCTACCCCTCCAAAAAAAGAAAGCATTTTTTGTTAATGAACCAATTCTATTAATTAGAATGACATTGTGGAGCAGTGTCTGAATTGCAAGGTAACAATCCCTCCTTTCTCATTGGGTGTTCACCTGGTTTGGTGGCAGCTACAAGGAATTCCAACTTCAAGTAGTTTTACTCCTCTTGTCAATCATGGATCAGTCTATAGAACAGGAGCATCCCAGTACTGTTACTGGCAGTAGTGGTACTTTTTCCATCTCCACTACCAATTTTTTTTATGAGATACGACAGTATAAGAAAGGGCGCTCCAACAATGTATGTCAATTTCAAAGAAAATATCAGCTCTTGATGGAAGTACTAAGGGAAAAATTACTGATGAATGTGGTGATTTGTCTTAAAAAGGAAAATAGCTAATAATCCATAATCCACCCACAGTGGCAAGAAAAGTCTCAGACCATGGGCACTTTTTGCTAGTAGTGGTCCTGCCACCAGGGCCGGTGCTAGGGTCCATGGCGCCCTAGGCAAAATCTGCGCCCTCTCCCCCCCCCTCCAGCAAAAATCGGCACCCTCCTCCCTCGTCTTTTCTTACCTTGTCTCACCACCGCCGCCTCTCTGCTCCGTCTCCTCCCCTCCACTCACTGACACTAGTGAGTGGAGGGGAGGAGACGGAGCAGAGAGGCGGCGGTGGTGAGCAATAGCCCCTTCCCCCCCCCCCTCCCATGCATCTGAATGCTGTGCGGCAGCCGTGACAGGTATGGTCAGCGGTCGCCGCAGTTTTAAAATTAATTTCCAGTTCTGTGGCGCCCTCCAGAGCCCGGCGCCCTAGGCACATGCCTAATGGGAGCGCCGGGCCTGCCTGCCACCTCTCTGACGCGTACTAGAACGCCCATTGCAAATGTGAGTGCCCAACATGGTCATGCATCTTCTGTAACTACCCATGCACACTGAGTGTAGTTCTGTCATCTCTAAAACAGCCACATCAATGCATGACAAGAACACGGAGGCTGAGAAACAAATTGGGCGCTCACAGAATCCTGAGGAGAGTCTAAGGGTGTCCATGAGTGCTATGTGCGAGTCTGATTAGTAAAACAACCAAGAACAAAGCGGATGACTCATTCACCTATCAGTATATTCTGAAATATAAAACTAAAGACCAAAGATTAGTGTATAGATAAGAAAGAAGTGTGTATTATATAACAAGGCAGATGTGAAAATGCCATTGTACTGGCTATTAACTTAACTACAGAGATGTGGACAAGCGGCACTGGTCAAACAAAAGACTACATGACCGTGACAGCCCGCTGGGTAGGTGTATTGCCTTCAGCAGCAGCGTCTGTACCATCATCATCATCCTTTCAGCATAGTAGTGCCAGCAGACAATGTCAGGTCATCCACAGATAAACTGCTCTCTGTATCGCAGGCTTCACTAAGAAACATACTGGTGTCAATCTGTTGGAAAACTCAGTAGTCTCATAGCAAGATAGCTCACTCTGCTAAGATTCTCCTCAGGATTCCTCATTGCCGATAATGGACCGAACACTGTGTGCATTATGACTGGCTGAATTTCAACACGTACCATGCTTTGCACACACCATACACTTGGTGGTCAGAGCAGGAGATGCTACCTGTGGTCTGTACAATTTCTGGACATTTTCGTCATTTAGGGAACATTGCAGCAGCTGCAAAAAAAAAAGTATCTTACCTGCCATGACACCAACTGAAGCAAGAGGTAGTAACAAGGTGGAATTCTATGCTCTATATGCTTCAACGACTGGAGGAACAGCAACAAGTCATCTGCTCCCCCTCTATAATTACATGACACCAGTCTACTCCCCTGTATTATAATTACATGACACCAGTCTACTCCCCTGTATTATAATTACATGACACCAGTCTACTCCCCTGTATTATAATTACATGACACCAGAGACTGCTCCCCCTGTATTATAATTACATGACACCAGTCTGCTCCCCCTGTATTATAATTACATGACACCAGTCTGCTCCCTGTATTATAATTACATGACACCAGTCTGCTCCCCCTGTATTATAATTACATGACACCAGTCTGCTCCCCTGTATTATAATTACATAACACCAGTCTGCTCCCCCTGTATTATAATTACATGACACCAGTCTGCTCCCCCTGTATTATAATTACATGACACCAGAGACTGCTCCCCCTGTATTATAATTACATGACACCAGAGACTGCTCCCCCTGTATTATAATTACATGACACCAGTCTGCTCCCCCTGTATTATAATTACATGACACCAGTCTGCTCCCCCTGTATTATAATTACATGACACCAGTCTGCTCCCTGTATTATAATTACATGACACCAGTCTGCTCCCCTGTATTATAATTACATGACACCAGTCTGCTCCCCCTGTATTATAATAATATTATCATTACCAGCTGCCAGACACTGCAATGTCTCCTCTCTGCTTCTTCCTACACTCAGCAGAAACAGGAAGTAGTAGCTGTGGAACGCACAGACCGGATGTAGTAGCTGTGGAACGCATAGACCGGATGTAGTGGCTGTGGAATGCATAGACCGGAAGTTGTGTGTGTTACATTCGCCGTGTGATAAGACGAGGAGACTGGCAAAAGGTCAGTACATAGTATAATGTTAAACATATAACATAGATAATATATAAATTAGATTCCCGGATTATGACGTTGTTAGGTGAGCATTATGCTGTTATGAGATAGGAACTAGGAATCTCCCACCTCATTGTGCCTTTACCCCAATTATTATCCCCCTTCATATCCTCATATTTCCCATATAAGCCCCGTGATACCTCATAATAGTCACCTGATATCCTAATGTCCACTGTATAACCTCTATATACCTCATATCATCCTAATCCTGCCTCATACTCTGCTCCCCTGATATCCTCCTAATGTCCACGGTATAACCTCTATATACCTACCTCATATCATCCTAATCCTGCCTCATACTCTGCTCCTCTGATATCCTCTTAATGTCCACTGTATAACCTCAATATACCTACCTCATATCATCCTAATCCTACCTCATACTCTGCTCCTCTGATATCCTCCTAATGTCCACTGTATAACCTCTATATACCTACCTCATATCATCCTAATCCTGCCCCATACTCTGCTCCTCTGATATCCTCCTAATGTCCACTGTATAACCTCTATATACCTACCTCATATCATCCTAATCCTGCCTCATACTCTGCTCCTCTGATATCCTCTTAATGTCCACTGTATAACCTCTATATACCTCATATCATCCTAATCCTGCCTCATACTCTGCTCCCCTGATATCCTCCTAATGTCCACTGTATAACCTCTATATACCTACCTCATATCCTAATCCTGCCTCATACTCTGCTCCCCTGATATCCTCCTAATGTCCACTGTATAACCTCTATATACCTACCTCATATCATCCTAATCCTGCCTCATACTCTGCTCCTCTGATATCCTCCTAATGCCCACTGTATAACCTCTATATACCTACCTCATATCATCCTAATCCTGCCCCATACTCTGCTCCTCTGATATCCTCCTAATGTCCACTGTATAACCTCTATATACCTACCTCATATCATCCTAATCCTGCCTCATACTCTGCTCCCCTGATATCCTCCTAATGTCCACTGTATAACCTCTATATACCTACCTCATATCATCCTAATCCTGCCTCATACTCTGCTCCTCTGATATCCTCCTAATGTCCACTGTATAACCTCTATATACCTACCTCATATCATCCTAATCCTGCCTCATACTCTGCTCCTCTGATATCCTCCTAATGTCCACTGTATAACCTCTATATACCTACCTCATATCATCCTAATCCTGCCTCATACTCTGCTCCTCTGATATCCTCCTAATGTCCACTGTATGACCTCTATATACCTACCTCATATCATCCTAATCCTGCCTCATACTCTGCTCCCCTGATATCATCCTAATGTCCACTGTATAACCTCTATATACCTACCTCATATCATCCTAATCCTGCCTCAAACTCTGCTCCTCTGATATCCTCCTAATGTCCACTGTATAACCTCTATATACCTACCTCATATCATCCTAATCCTGCCTCATACTCTGCTCCTCTGATATCCTCCTAATGCCCACTGTATAACCTCTATATACCTACCTCATATCATCCTAATCCTGCCCCATACTCTGCTCCTCTGATATCCTCCTAATGTCCACTGTATAACCTCTATATACCTACCTCATATCATCCTAATCCTACCTCATACTCTGCTCCTCTGATATCCTCCTAATGTCCACTGTATAACCTCTATATACCTACCTCATATCATCCTAATCCTGCCTCATACTCTGGTCATCTCATATCCTCCTAATGTCCACTGTATAACCTCTATATACCTACCTCATATCATCCTAATCCTGCCTCATACTCTGGTCATCTCATATCCTCCTAATGTCCACTGTATAACCTCTATATACCTACCTCATATCATCCTAATCCTGCCCCATACTCTGCTCCTCTGATATCCTCCTAATTATCCACTGTATAACCGCTATATACCTACCTCGTATCATCCTAATCCTGCCTCAAACTCTGCTCCTGTGATATCCTCCTAATGTCCACTGTATGACCTCTATATACCTACCTCATATCATCCTAATCCTACCTCATACTCTGCTCCTGTGATATCATCCTAATGTCCACTGTATAACCTCTATATACCTACCTCATCATCCTAATCCTGCCTCATACGCATTTTATAGCCACCATTTTTTAATTTCCTTGCCCCTCATCAGTCAATCCTCAATGCTGCTGCTCTATCTTTGCTGTCGCTCTCTGCCGGTCATTACACTGGCTCCTCTTACAGAATTAGTTTTAAACTCCTTATCCTCACCTACGTAGCCCCCATCATTGCACCTCCTATCTTATAACTACCCACACCCCTTCCCGACCCTTTTGCTCTGCCAATGACCGCCGCCTTATTACCACACTGACTAACTCTCCCACTCCCACCTCCAGGACTTTGTTTGGGCTGCTCCTCACCAGTGTAACAATCCCCTACACCCTATCAGATTAGTCTCTAACTTCCCATGCTTCAAGCGTGGTTATCAGCCCTCTCCTAACTCCTTTACCTCTACTATCACCTCCACACCCCCACTCAGTGCCACCTACTTGTGTCTTCCCCTTCTCTTCAGGATGTAAGGTGTCACATACATGGCCCTCTTTCCTCGTATTCTCCTTGTACTTTTATATCACCCTCTGTACCTCTAGGCTGCTTCCCTAGCCCAGGCCGACTTCACATTGGACATTACCATCACTCTCACTCACTGTCCTGTAAATAACTTGATTAAGCAGATCAAGTTATTTGTGTAATCAGTTAACCAGTAAATATGTGAACTTTGTATTATGTTTAGTGTAATAATGTATTATGTAATGTTCTATGGATTGTTGCCCACTGTGTATTATTGTACACTACTGTAAATTTCATGTACGGTGCTCCAGCCTCATGGTGCTGACCTCACATCCTCATAATGCCCACCATACAACCTCCTAATAGACATATTCCTATATTGCCATATATGGACCACCTCTTTTATTAAATGTATTCTTCCCATGAGCCTCTTCTCTCTGGCTCACAGGATGATGTCAGATCGCAGTTTTGTACTTTCTGTTCTGCCTCAGTCATCTGCACAGCTGTAACTAAGCAGCAGGTAGACAGTCTCAGATAGAAGTATTAGTCCCCAGATCTTTACAGAAGTTGGGATATATTACAATGCACACAGTATGTTGTTTCTAATCACTGATACATTCATCAGACTTCAATGTTTACAGCTTTTGCTGTATTTTTAGGTGTAATTAAATGTTTGAATTGAAAGTGAAGAAAATTACTTTTCAAATACATCCCCTACTGGTGACTGTTTCCTATAAGTCCTGTCTAGTAGAGTGTATATAACGCATCACTCTCCTGCTCTCTCCCTCACTAGGTAAGAGGAGACTAAGGGAGAGCAATTTTGATGCCACCTAGATACACAAATGATCTGATAACCACATATGAACAATGTATTCAGTCACTGGGTGTCTCGTACAGATGGATCCAGTATCAGAAATATCCTAGATAGATGTCCCTGTTGTCAAAGTCGTATAATTGGATGAAAGAAAGTATATTGATTAATATTGTTTTACCGTGCGATTGCCATCAGTACGACACGTGTTACGTGTTATGGCACAATCACACGATAAAGCATGCACGCAGAAACTCGCACTTTCACATTCATTTATATATAAATTTCATATTTATAATGGTTCCATTCCACAATCATTTATGAGCAGATGTTATTTGGTTTATAGTTATATAAGGTTATATGTACACTTTAGTGATATCTCAAGTTCAGGTCACGGGAAGCATGTTTGGTATCATTCTAATCCCCTATTTATCCGCAGTTGTCTGGTTCATTCGCCGAAAGGATCGCACATTGCTTGCGCTAATTATCGATGATAGGGGATAAATGATCAGAATGATATTGTCATTGTAATGCTAATAGACCAGTTTGAACCAGTTGTAGGAGGGAAAACTAAGCATGCATCATCTGGAGAGCAGACCCCCACCCTTGGAATGTTGACCCCCTGTTTGAACTGAACTATGGACGGCTTTACACTGGACCTTCCTGGAGCCTGAACCTATGGAAACTTGCCAAGTCACCTTTATTGTCTTCACTGTATAACTAAATGTATATATACAGCTCCCTGGAACCAGCTAAACAGTCACACTGACCACAGTCTTCTGGACTGAAGGACTGTCTAGCTGGATCCAGCAGAGAGCGCAGCGCAAGTATATATGTATCAGGTATCACCTGTACTGTATTTATTTATTGAACTATTAAACTTTTGCTTTTGCTAAATAACTTGCTTGGAACCACACAAATCGCTCAGACAATGCAATGAAATTGCTTTTAATACCGTCGTCTTCATTCACAGTATCCCACAGGAGTATCAGGTGGATGGAATTTAGGGTCCCATCAAATACCAAAATTACATTTCACTATATGATCTTTAGAGCAACACACTGATATTCATCTGTTTAATCTCAAGTAATGAAATCAGACATTATTAAAGTGGTTTTTAATTATCTTTCAATTACTAAGGGTGAAGATCCGACTAATATTAAGGTACACGTTATAGAGGGGAGAAGAAGAGATGTATGTGAGGGGTGATCAGCAGTGTAAGGAGGAGGAAATCCCTACAGATATTAACACAGGTGAGTAATACACACTTATAACAGAACAGAGTCACATATTCTCCTTGTTCAGTCACTACAACAATCTCGTATTCTGATGAGGAACCCTCTTATCAGACTTCCGCTCTCCCTCTCAAATCATTTGTGTCCTACCAGCCAAGAGATCTGACCAGTCTCCTCCCCACACTCTCTGGTGATTCTCATACATCAGTACAATGGACGTTGCCATAGTGATAATGCCATCACTGATCAATGGAATGAGACCACATGTGACATTACCCATGATCCTCCCTGTGTACTAATAGTAATACTATTTGTAAGGCAATCTGCATTACAACCTCGTATGTTATTACATGTAAAATTATGCATGTTGTGGGTATGTGATAGGATGTGAGCTGTGAGATCACAAGTTGTTTGAGTTAAAACATGCAGCATATTTAACTGGATATATTCAGATCATGGGCAAAGCTACTAAGTGAAACCAAATCTTATTACCCAAAAGAACCGTCCTGCTCAAGAGGATATTGGTGAATTATTCTGAAACTCCTGGGAGTGGAGGCTTCTCACCAGCAGACTAAGCTGGAACCAGAGAAACCCACACGCTCCTCAGATTTATATTTCCTTTAAACGACTTAGCAGTGTCCTCTGATAACTGGTAGGACTTGGAGGAAGATATTTGGACTTTTGCTGGCTTCCTACCAAGAAAAACTGAACATTTCATAAAGAGGCCGTTAACGCTCACAAAGTAGAAATGTCTCCACTTTGAAGAGATCACCATGAACTTATACACACTATCCGTGGGATTAAGGGGACATATGAGACTTTCGAAGATGATGCCCCTCTTTTCATAAAGCAGCAGAGGTACAAATAATTTACATTCACACATCTACATTTTGAAAATTTGGAAACCGGCACAGATAGAACAATATTATTGTGTGAAGGCTTCTTATATCTATGTATGTGGAAGGTTTGGTCTCTTCCTGTTGAGCATGTTTAACCTCCTGTAAAACAAGATGGTCACTACAAAGACAGATTGACTGGTCCCACAATTATTACTGTGCTGTGATTTTCATTTATTCATTTTCTTCTTTTAAATCTCCTGACCTGCAGAATTGAAGAAACCCACGCAAACACTAGAAGAACATACAAACTCCTCACAGATAAGGCCATGGTTGGGAATCAAACTCATGACCCCAGTGCTCTGAGGCAGAAGTGCTAACCACTAAGCCACCGTGTATGGGATCAGACCCTTCTCTGTGGGATGTTTTGGGATTTGCGCAGTTATTACTGAATTGTGTTAAGCAGTGGGAACACGTTATTACTGGAGAGTTACTCAGATAAACACAAACTGTTTCCCTTTGCTTTGTGTCACTGCTGGATATGTGGAGATTCTAAAAATACATTGTTCTTTATCATTTGGGAATGTCCTAAAATCAAACAATATTGGCAGATGTTTATCCCCTTATTTACAGAGGTTACTGGTGTTGACATTTCCCATTGATCCTGCCTGTTTATTGCTGTATTACAATAACTTTATGGTTGGAACATATACAAGATGCCTCCTTATATACTTTTATATGGAGTCATTCCTGCTTTCCCTATCAAGTTACAGGTTGTGTAGGTTAATGTAAGAACATCATCTGATAATCACTTAAAAAATACAACATATTCAGTCACTGTGTGTTTCCTATAGGTGGATCCAGTAACAGAACTTCCCCAGAGAGATGTCCCCGTCCTTTTTATTTACAGGAAAGTACAGCGGAAAATCACAGGGTCCCACAGGAGTGTCAGGTAGATGGAATGTAGATTCTCTCCATATACCATAATATCAAAGTGACATTTCTCTATGATCTGTAGAGAAGCTGTGTGTGTCTATTACACTGATATTATTCTGTCTAATCTCGATTAATAAAATCAGATATTATTAAAGTGTTATTTTATTGGTTATTTAGGGTGAAGATCTGACTAATATTAAGGTAGAAGTTATAGAGGGAGAAGAAGAGATGTATGTGAGGGGTGATCAGCAGTGTAAGGAGGAGGAAATCCCTACAGATATCAGCACTGGTGAGTAATAAACACTTATTACAGAGAATAGTCACATATTCTCCTTGTTCAGTCACTACAACAATCTCTTATTCTACACCCTCCTCTGTCAGTACAAAGTAATGTGGGAAATCATTGTGGGCTATGACATCTGACCAGTCTCCTCCTCACACTCTCTGGTGATTCTCATACATCAGTACAAGGGACGTCTGTAATAGTCGGTGCAACTAGGTTGTGCTGTTAGTGGCTTTGAGGATGGACCCCGGTGGCTGGTGACCACTCTGACAACAACTGTGTTTACATGATGAAAACTTAATTTTATTGCTCAAAAGTGTTTTCAGTAGATATAGGATAAGTTTCTGGAATAGGATGATAGTCATAGGCCACACTGACTGTACTGTCTCTAATTTAACATAGGAAACCGGCATCACAATCCAACTCCCAGCATACAGTTGTGTCTGATGCGGAGCTGTGAGCAGAACAGGTTCCCAAGGGTTAATTAGTTGGGTCACAGCCGTAGGTCTGGTACATAGAGTAATGTAAGTCTGGTCAGGAACAATCCTCAGGATCAAAGCCAGGATGTCAGGGTACAGAATTGAGTTCAAGATGTTTGTCAGCACAATGGGGGTTAATGCATGTGATTCAGTATGCAAAAGTATTGGAAATCAACTGGTTTCATTGTCAGAGTATAGCGAAAAATCTTGTACATAGTGAAGCAAGTGAGACATAACAAGATACTGGTGCAGACGCAGTAATCGGCACTTTGGTGTCGAATAATTGGATGAAGTCATTCTAAATTAATAATTATTGATATATAATAGTTTTCTGTGCAAGTGCAATTAGTACGCTACGTCATACCAGGGTTAATAAGCAATCGCACAGGGACAAAAATCAAATACACTTACATTCACACCTACATTTGTAAATAGTTCACATTTAATGAAGTACAATCTGTATTGGTGACGATAGAAACGGACATTATAGTGGTCAGGTTAATATAGAGGCTGAGGCTTGCTGGGCACCAGTGATGACTCTCACCCATATCCATAAAGGCACCTTCATTCTGTATTATTTAATATGCTCAGCTGATTGCTCAGCGGCTCTAACTACCACCTGCACCCCCCCCCCCCCCTTCTACACCACAGCCTGTACGCCAGCACAGAGAAACATGCAAGTTATATTTGGCAGACAACTGTTTGAAGCTAAAGAGTTCACAGATAATTGGCAAAGGATTCTCAATAATTGTTCCTTGTCTCTAATGGAACTGATTGTTAATGAAAGAAAGGAAGATTTGTCTGTGGTATGACAGGAAATTGACTTTTTAAGATCAATTCTCCTTTCTCTGATTTAGAGGATTTTAAACAGTTAGAAGAGAATATAATTCACAAATTAAGAATACAGGAGAAAGATATCATAGACAGAAAATTTACTGTCCAGGTTAATATTTATAATCTTAGTAAATATCCCCTTACTGAGGATGAAAATAATGTGTTGAAAAGGGGTTTAAAATTTGCTCCTTCGAATAAACCTGACAGCTTCAATTTATTTGTAGATCTCCATAAATTTGTTAGAAAATGAACGCTTAAGACATTTTTTAAGAAAAGGAAGGATGACCCAGAGAAAAATATGGAGGATGAATGTATTTTTTTAAAAAAAGTCTAATTTTTTCCCGACTCTTTGTAAAGGACCCGTTAATTGAAACTTTTGAGAAATTGGTCAAAGAGGGTTTACAGAATATCTAATTAAGAAAGAACCCACGGGGTGTCAATTTCTGTAAGAAAGAAAGAACAGCCTTGAAGAACTTAAAATCCAATAGTGAAATAGTAGTCAAGCCGGCAGATTAAGGGGGAAGTGTGGTAATTCAAGATAAGGTTAAATATCATGAAAAAATCATGAGACAACTGAATGACATGGAGACATATCATCATCACCATTTATTTATATAGCGCCACTGATTCCGCAGCGCTGTACAGAGAACTCACTCACATCAGTCCCTGCCCCAGTGGAGCTTACAGTCTAAATTGCCTAACATACACACACAGACAGAGAGAGAGGGAGAGACTAGGGTCAATTTTTTGATAGCAGCCAATTAACCTACTGGTATGTTTTTGGAGTGTGGGAGGAAACCAGAGCACCCGGAGGAAACCCACGCAAGCACAGGGAGAACATACAAACTCCACACAGATAAGGCCATGGTCGGGATTTGAACTCATGACCCCAGCGCTGTGAGGCAGAAGTGCTAACCACTTCGCCACCGTGCTGTATAAAATTTTAAAAGGAAATCGAACAGAACAAATATCGGTAAAACTATATAAGTTATTAGAAATATATGAATTAAAAGGGGTTATCTCAAAGGAAGTGAAAAATTATATCCAGATCACTAATCCATCAATTCCAGTCTTATACACTCTCCAAAAATTCATAAAAATCCCCTCAACCCCCCTGGTAGACCTATAGTGGCGGGCATGGAATCGATTACATCTAGCCTCTCACATTATTTTTATTACCATCTACAATCCTTCATGACTTCCATCAGGTCCTATTTGAGGGATACAATGGACATTTTAAATAAATTAAGTACAGTAGAATGGCAAGATTCGTACACATCGGTTACATCAGGCGTCAGTTCTTTGTACACGATTATTAAGCATGATAAAGGAATCGAGCCAGTGAAATACTTTCTGGGCCATTCCAAAATGAAATGTGATGAATGGAATTTTGTATTGGAAGGTATGGAATTCATTCATAGAAATGATTTTTTTTTTGTATTCAGACCATTTCTATTTACAGCAGCAAGGGACAGCCATGGGAACCAGATTTGCCCCTAGTTATGCTAATATTTTCATGAGGTGGTGGGAGGACACCCATATTTGTGCTGACCCAATGTAGGAGCAAATCTGGTTTCCTGGCATCGCTATATAGATGATATATTTTTCATCTGGCAAGGAGACGAAATGTCATTGACCAATTTCTGTAATAATTTAAATACTAATATACTAATACTAATACTAAACATTAACATCACACTGACTTTTGGTACCAGCAAAGAGGAGGTGCATTTCTTTGATTTAAGTATATATGTTAAGGAAAGTAAATTATTTACAAAGAATTTTCATAAACCCACAGATTCTAATTCTTTCATCCCAATGGACAGTAATCATTACATCAAGTGGGTCGAAGGTATCCCGATCGGACAATTCCAGAGAATAAGACGGAATTGTACGGAAACAGATACTTTTAGGCTACAAGCACAGACTTTAAAAGAACAATTTCTAGAAAAAGGATACAAAGAGATTGGCTTAGATCGGGTGATTAATGAAGTTTATGATATGAAGAGGGAAAGTTTACTTATCCCTAAGGAGAAAAAGAACGTGAATAAAGATTTGGAGAAAGTGTTAGGCATACCTTTCATCACCCAATATAATACACACTATAAAGACATAGAGAAAATTATGAGCCACCATTGGCCCATTCTTAGAAGAGATCCAGATTTACAGGATGTTATTTTTAATAAACCATGTTTTGTTTATAGACGAGCACCCACCCTAAAGGACACGCTGCTTATAAGTGTAATCATTAAACCTATTAAGAGAAACCCCATGAAGACTAAAGGATTCTGTAGGTGTGGTCCTCGGTGGTAGTCACTTTAACGGTGCTGATAACACCGACAGTGACTACCACGAATGGAAAAAAACGAAAATGACTTCCCCCCCAACTTAGAATAAATGATGACTGACCCAAAGAATGACATAAGTCCCCGACAGTGTGATAGCAAATCACGATCACCATTAAGAACGGCATGTTCTTTGGACGTCATTTTAAATTGCGACCTCTGTATGACTATTTTTAAAGCGCCAATGCCGCTTCTCATCAGACCTAACTGTTACGCTTAAGCCTAACTCTAACAGGTCGGATAAGAAGTGGCATTGGCACAGTCATACAGAGGTTGGGGAAGTAATTTTCATTTTTTTTCGTTCGCGGTAGTCACTGTCGATAACACCAGCTCTGGAATTTCGTACCCCACCTGTGGTCCTGTATGGCATGTACAAATACGAATACAAAATAGTTAAAATTAGGTCCAATTCTAAAGGTATGGTCTATAAGGTGGAAGATTTTATGACTTGAAATTCGAAAAATTGTATATATCTGGTCAAGTGTCATTGTGGCAAACAGTACATCGGTAGAACGGGACGGAGGTTGAAAGACTGTTGGAGCGAACACATTAGAAACATAAAAAAGGGTTATGACCAACATTCTCTCTCAGCACACTGTAAGGAAGCACATAATGGTGACATTAGGTCTATTAAATATTTCTGCAGATTGAAGAGGATTTTGGGCGATTGGAGGGTACGCGACTCCAAAAACGATCTCGCCAAAGCGGTGATAAAAATGATTTACTCCATGGGAGCATTAGCCCCCAATGGCTTAAACACAGATTTTGAAATCAAGTGGTTCCTCGAGTAACATCTATAGTTCTGTTTGTATCAATTTGTTTCTGGAGGGTTTTAAGTGCCAATGAGGGGACCCAGATTGGGAGTGTCTGAAAGAGATACAGAATTCGTGGGACTAAATTAATTTTTACCGCTGTCATGTGACCTAACCAGGAGATGTATAGTTTATCCCATTTCTCAAGGACTTGTTTAGGAGCATTCAAGAGCCGAGGAAAATTAGCGGCATATAGTTGACTGTATTGACTTGTCAAGTAGATTCTTAAATGTTTGAGTTTGTCTGGTTGCCATCTAAAATTTGTTTGCCGTTTCAAAGAATCCAAGAGGTGGGGCTTTAAGTTAAGAGGAAGGATTTCGGATTTGTCCATGTTGATTTTAAAGTTAGACAACAGGCCATACTCACTAAGTTCGCTCTGTATGGAAGGGAGAGAGGTGAGGGGATTAGTGACTGTTAGCAAGATGTCGTCCGCATATAAGGAGATCTTATAATCAGTCTTGCCCGCTTGAATTCCTGTGATTGCTAAATTAGTTAGAACTCGAGAAGCCATAGGTTCCATCGTTAGGGCGAACAACAGAGGGGAGAGCAGACATCCTTGTCGAGTGCCATTAGTGATTTGAAAGACAGGTGACGCGGCCCCATTAGCCCATACATTAGGAGAGGGATTTAAATATAAAGAAGCTAGACCAGACATTAATTGACCCTTAAAGCCCATCGCCTCAAGGGTGACTCTTATGAAGGGCCATGAGACCCTATCAAAGGCCTTTTCTGCGTCAAGGGAGACCACCAGAGCAGGGGTGAGTTTCCAGTTATCTGCTTCAATTAGATTAATTGCTCATCTTGTATTATCTGATCCTTGCCGAGCAGGAATAAATCCCATTTGGTCAGTTTGGACCAAGGCAGGATCACTTGTGCCAGCCTGTTTGCAAGCAGGTTAGCAAATAGTTTTAGGTCTACATTCAGTAGAGAGATGGGTCTGTAGCTCTCACAATAACTAGGCTAACGACCCTTCTTAGCAGTAACAATGACATCTGCTCTGGTGGTATCCCTCTCGAAGCTTTCACCACTTAGTACTGCCCTGAAAAGTGAAAGAAGCATTGGTGCCAGTTAAGGAGCAAACTTTTTATAATGATGCAGTAAGGCCAACTGGTCCTGGCGCGGCCGAGTTTCTAAGAGACTTGATAGTCTCTTATCTCTTTCAACATGACGTCTGCGTTAAGCATCGACAGCTGCGCATCCGAGAGGCGTGGGAGTGACCATGTTAAAAGGTATTCACGTATTCGTTTATTGAAAATGTCTGGGGAGTCTGCTGGTGAGGTAAGGTGTCACGGCTCTGAGGTTTTTTGCAGATCCCCTGTCTCTACTATCGAGGATGGTGGAGGCAGAATACAATGATATTCACATCATAAGTTCACGGCTTACAAGCATCAAATGATAACACAGGAGAATGTAGTAGTGCTGCAACGTAGTGTATTGAATATTGGCACAACAGGAATAGATATATATATATATATATATATATATTGGCAGAGATGAATACACAGCAATTCGTAGTAATGCAGACACAATTCACATATGCTATACATGCACATGCAGTAGAATGTTGCCTAGAAGTAGCAGAGACGTGAGTAGTATCTGAACCATGCGTGGAACTACAGGTAGCAGGATTCATTGTAACTACAATGGTAAGTTCGCTGTAGTATGGAGCAAATGAACAGAGACACGTAACTTGAGCCCAAGTACTAGCCACCGGCACAACAAGTAGTTCACAATAACCGTCCAGTAACCAGGTAACAGCAGAATAAGGATAACCCGTGTCAGACGTGGAACTAGAGGTGACAAGTAACTTTGATAGTAGCTCTAACAGTGAGATGCAACGATGTTAGCCAGCCAGCAGTAAAGTTGAACCAATAGATAAGGCACAGGTTTAGCAACAACTCACTATACTCGTTCAGCATGCAGATAAATAGCGGAGAGAAGTTCCAGCTTGCAGGTGAACAGCAGTGAGGAGTTTGCAGCTTGTAGCTGAACAGCAGTGAGGAGTTTGCAGCTTGCACGTGAACAGCAGTGAGGAGTTTGCAGCTTGTAGCTGAACAGCAGTGAGGAGTTTGCAGCTTGTAGCTGAACAGCAGTGAGGAGTTCCAGCTTGCAGGTGAACAGCGGTGAGGAGTTTGCAGCTTGTAGCTGAACAGCAGTGAGGAGTTTGCAGCTTATAGCTGAACAGCAGTGAGGAGTTTGCAGCTTGCACGTGAACAGCAGTGAGGAGTTTGCAGCTTGTAGCTGAACAGCAGTGAGGAGTTTGCAGCTTGCACGTGAACAGCAGTGAGGAGTTTGCAGCTTGTAGCTGAACAGCAGTGAGGAGTTTGCAGCTTGTAGCTGAACAGCAGATCTAAATGCAATCAGAGTAACACGAAGAACAGGCAATGAGCCCATAACCATGGGAGGTTAATATAGTGCTCCAGGACCAATGAGGTTCGGGAGGAGGTCCAGATCACAGTAGCCAGGAACACCTGTGAAAGTAATGTCTCTGAGGCAGAAGCAAGCAGACTCATGGTTCTTAAAGGGAAAGTCACAGCGCCGGCACCTAACTATGGGACCGGCGTGTGACATTAGGTTATATAGTGAGTTGTAATAAGTACAGAATCTATTTGCTATAGCCTGGGGGTCATATAAGAGTTGCTGTGCCTGATCTCTAATGGCCACAATACGATTGCGTGAACGCTTATTCTGGAGCCTACGCGCTAGCAGCGTGTCAGCTTTTTCTCCTTTTTCGTAAAAACGTTGTTGAAGCCATTGAAGTGTTTTAGCTGCTTTGGCAGCAAGTAATTTTCCCAGCTGTGCCTTCATGGCTAGAAGTTTAAGATAGGTTGTGCTTTTGGGGTATCTCTGATGCTGGATAGTAAGAGCCTGTATTTGAGACTTTAAGTTGGCTACAGTCTGCTTCTTTATCTTTTTATCATGAGAGGCAAGGCTGATCAGACAGCCCCTAATAGTTGCCTTATGGGCTTCCCATCTAACAGTAGGAGCGTTTTTTCTGGACTATTTTCAGCTTGAAAGTCGCTTAGGGCTCGTCTTATCTTACTAGGATTCTCCTTTAGAAACAAGTGGTCATTTAGTCTCCATCGGTATCGCGGCATAAATTGTGGCAAGATGTCAAGCTGTAAAAACATAGCTGAGTGGTCGGACCAAGGAACTGGAATGATGTTAGCCGATTTCAGGCTCCGCGTCGTGTAAGCGTCTACAAAGATCATATCTAGTCTAGAGTATCTGGTATCGAGTAATGTGTATAAGCTCTGTCGTTAGAGTATAGCACTCTCCACGAGTCATAAAGATTAGCATGTGTGAGCAAAGACTGCAATTTATAACCTTCACGAATAGCACTATTGCTACGTAATATAGGCTGCGAACGATCTAACCATAGGTTTAAAAACAGTATTAAAATTCCCTCCTATTATTACTTTTCCTACTTTAGATTGTTAGAGTCTGGCAAAAAAATGAGAGAAGAAAGTGTTTTGAGAGGTATTAGGTGCATATATCAGGGCTAAAGTAATAGGGGCGTGGGAAAGTAAGCCTGTTAGAATAATAAATTGACCTTGGGGATCCTCATGAATCGTTTCAACTGTCATGTGGAGAGTATGGTGAAGAAATATAGCTATGCCTTTGACCTTCTGCGAGGAGGTCGAATAGAATACCTGAGGATATTGTTTACGATGCACTTTTGGGTGAGTGTGTTTAAAGTGCGTTTTTTGGAGCATTACAACTTGCGGAGAGTGCCGTTAAAGGTACTGAATCAATATTGTACGTTTCTGCGGAGTGTTAAGACCATTAACATTAATGGTCAGAATCGAGAGAGTCATGGTTGATTCGAGAAATAATCCGACCAAGGTTGGTTGAGGTAGCGTAGTTGGCGAGGTAAGACACCAGGTTGAGACGGGAAAGTTAAAGAGAAGGGATAACGAGTTAGGGGGGACTTGGGTGGAAAGGCCAAGGGGAGAAGACAGTTTGGCTGGCAAGACATGTCTTCCGAACAATGAAACCAGTACATCTTGTGTACTTGGGAAGTGTGGGGGGTGGTAGCGTAGCAGAAAAGGGACACTTGATGGAGGCGAATCCAAGGGATTACAAACCGGTTAGTGTCTGTGCTTGCAATTTAAATAACATTCAAATGAGAGAGAAAGTATTTAAAGGAAACACTGGAATATTTTAAAGAAACAATACTTATAGTTCAGATAATTATCTGCGTTCAACAACCATATTAAACAATAAACTAATTATTAACCATAGCGACATTCTCAGACCAATCACCTTCAAGTAAACAAATGTCTGGCCATTATCTTGTCACTAGTCTATGCAATTATTTGCATCATGATCTGGGAGGCAGTTCAATAACCATGAAAAAGTACTAATAATCAGCCGTCTCCCAAACCACGAGGCCAAACCTTCCTATAAAATCGATAAACACAATGAACTTTGGAAACAATTGGACCCAACATTTGGTCAACTCACATGAGGTCTTAAAATTGAAGATCAATAACATTTACGTGGTCTTGGACGTGCATATAAAATGAACACGTCTCACGTAAAGCCCCCAAACTCAATTTACGATACATTTAACCATATACAGCAGGGCTCAAGGGCCTCTTCTAGTGTAGTTTAGTTAACAACGGGCATAGACTTCGTCTGTCTCCTTATTTAATCTATACATGGCCCAATTAATGTCTTACCACTAATCTAAAGGCACATTCGTTTTTTAATTCCAAACTGAATCCTAATGTTAAACTGGGGAGACAGCTCTGGGCTTAATGGTGGGCCAGATCCCAGATTGCAAAATTGAGATGTCCCCAACGTAACTTGGCACATACTATAGTCAGTTTATGCTAGATAGTTGGCCAACCCATCAGGGCTCTTATAGCTAAGAGACACTATTGTCCATAAAATATCTTGCATATATAGAGTATCTACCTGCGTCCTGAGAAGACTATGGCTACACAGTAATACTCATTTATCAGTATTTGACGGCGCTCAAAGGGCCCATTCAAAGTGGAGCAGTAGTTACTTCTAATGATGCAAATGAGTTTGACCTGAGTAGTCAGTATTTATACCCATCAATTGCTAGCTGTATGGCCACTAAGACATTTCACTACTAATTCAATAACTGCAGTAAGCATTTGGTTCAAGTAGTGAACTAACCCATGCGAGACCTCAAGCTAAAATTCAATAACCTTTAAGTTATGCTCTATAATCAAATAAAGTTTACTTGTCTTCTGTTGGTACCTTGAGCACCTAGTAAAGTACATTTATCAATATGTGATGAGGCAAGGAGGCATTCTTCAGAGTGGTTGAACTAAAATCGTAAGCAGACTTTTCCAGTTGAGTCAAGTAGCGTCAGCGAGCTAGTAAGTAAAAGGCAGCAAGCACGCAATTTTTTGCTTAAGTTCCTTAAGTTTGTGTCCATGAGGCCGTAGGAGCAGCTAGTCTTGTAGCTTCTATTGTAGTGATTGCTGGAATCGAGGAAGTCGGTATTCCCAATGTTGGCAGAAGTTATTCCTTGATCCAGTGACTTGACCTTGTGGGATTGTCCTTCATGACCTTGTCCTTCTTTAAAGCAAAAAGAAATACTTAAGGGAGGCAATAGACTTAAGTGTATGCTTGCAAATGCAAGAAGCCTGACAGGTAAAATGGGGGAGTTAGAACTAGTAGCAATGAATGAGCAGTATGATATTATAGGTATTACTGAGACCTGGTGGGATGATACACATGACTGGGCAGTCAACTTGGAAGGCTATTCTCTCTTCAGGAGGGATAGGGTAAATAAAAGGGGAGGAGGAGTATGTCTTTATATTAAGCCAGAATTAAAACCAAGTATTCAGGAAGTTATATACGAGAATATTGGTGATAATATAGAGGCATTGTGGGTGGAAATATCCAGCGGAGGAAAAAGTTCCGAGAAGTTTCTGATAGGGATATGCTATAAACCGCCAGATATTAGTACGATTTAGGAAGCCCAACTTTTACAGCAAATTGAAAAGGCTACACAACTAGGTCAAATTTTAATTATGGGGGATTTTAATTATCCGGACATTGATTGGAGTACTGAGACCTGCGGTACAGCTAGGGGAAATAGGTTTCTGAGCACGCTAAAAGACCATTACATGTCCCAATTAGTTGAGGAACCAACTAGGAACCGGACTATACTGGACCTAGTAATAACAAACAATGTAGACATAATATCAAATATTCAAGTAAAGGAGCACTTGGGAAACAGTGATCATAATATGGTCTCATTTGAAATTAGTTTCCAGAAACAACAGTATAAGGGATCAACTAGGACTTTAAAAAGGCAAATTTTAATATGCTAAAGGAGTCTATAAAGAGCATAGACTGGGACAAAGCCTTTGAAGGAAAAAATACGGAAGAAATGTGGGCTGTCTTTAAAATGTTGTTTGAAACATACACGTATAAGTTCATTCCTATGGGAAATAAATGTAAAAGAATTAAGTCTAAACCAATGTGGCTAAATAAAAAGGTAAGAGAAGAAATGCAAAGGAAGAAGCGTGCATTTAAATTGTTTAAGTCTGAAGGGTCAGAGGAGTCCTTCCGTAGGTACAAGGAATGTAATAAAACATGCAAAAAGGAAATTAGATTGGCTAAATTAGAAAATGAAAGGCACGTTGCAAAAGAAAGTAAGACAAACCCCAAAAAGTTTTTTAAGTATATAAATGGCAAAAGGATTAAAAAAGATAATATAGGACCCCTAAGAAGTGAGATGGGTGAATTGATAAATGATACTAAGGAAAAAGCAGAGATATTAAACACGTTCTTTTCTTCAGTATTTACCAGAGAGGAACAAATGGCAGGAGTAATACATAAAAATGGAAATGAAACCATGCCATTAATTAATACTTGGTTGTCAGGGGAAGAAGTCCAAAGGCGACTGAAGAATATTAAGATAAATAAAGTTCCAGGTCCAGATGGCATACACCCAAGGGTCCTTATGGAGTTAAACTCGGAAATAGCTAGACCGCTATTCTTAATTTTCAGAAATTCAATCTCATCAGGCTCAGTACCAAGGGATTGGCGAATAACAGATGTGGTGCCGTTGTTTAAAAAGGGGACGAGATCACAACCATAGAATTATAGACCTGTAAGCCTGACATCAATAGTGGGGAAACTACTGGAAGGTATTTTAAGGGACAGTATTCAGGATTACTTGGTACGCAATAAAATTATTAGTGGGAATCAACATGGATTTGTGAGGGATAGGTCATGTCAAACTAATCTAATTAGTTTCTACGAGGAAGTTAGTGGGAACTTAGACCAGGGCAGGACAGTAGATGTGGTCTACTTAGATTTTTGCAAAGGCCTTTGATACAGTGCCACACAAGAGGTTGGTTTACAAAATAAGGGAACTGGGTCTAGAAATCAAAATTTGTACTTGGATCGAAAACTGGTTAGAGAATAGGGAACAGAGAGTTGTGATAAATGGAACATTTTCTAATTGGTCAAAGGTCTTAAGTGGAGTACCTCAAGGTTCCATGCTGGGACCACTCCTTTTTAATATATTTATTAATGACCTTGGTGATGGTTTAGAGAGTAAAGTTTCTATTTTTGCAGATGACACTAAACTCTGTAAGGTAATAAAATCAGAGCAAGATGTAGCTTCTCTACAGAGGGACTTAAATAAACTGGAGGATTGGGCGGCTAAATGAAATATGAGGTTTAACACAGATAAATGTAAGGTTATGCATTCAGGGATCAAGAACGCAATCTATAAATTAAATGGAATTAATTTGGGAGAATCTATAATGGAAAAGGATTTGGGAGTGCTCGTAGACAGTAGACTTAGCAATAGTGCTCAATGTCAAGCAGCAGCTGCAAGGGCAAACAAAGTATTGGCATGCATAAAAAGGGGCATAGATGCAAGGGAAGACAGTGTAATTTTGCCACTTTATAAATCGTTGGTAAGACCTCATCTTGAATATGCAGTACAGTTCTGGGCACCACTCTATAAAAAAGATAATTTGGAACTAGAAAGGGTTCAGAGAAGGGCGACAAAATTGATAAAGGGTATGGAGTCATTAGGTTATGAGGAAAGGTTAGCCAGTTTAGGCATGTTTACTTTAGAAAAGAGGCGTCTAAGGGGAGATATGATTACTATGTACAAATACATTAGGGGTCAATACAGAGAGCTTTCATAGGAACTTTTTACCCCAAGGACCATACACAGGACACATGGTCATCCCCTAAGGTTAGAGGAGAGGAAATTTCACAACCAGCAAAGGAAGGGGTTCTTTACAGTAAGGGCAGTCAAGATATGGAATTCATTGCCAGGGAAGGTTGTAATGGCAGATTCAATAGATATGTTTAAGAAAGGGTTAGACAAATTTTTAGCGGAAAGGTGTATCCAGGGATACGACCGTTAATTTAAAATAAAGGATAGTAGTGGATATAGGGTAAAAATTGGATTGCAATATTGAGTCTGGGGGGATTTTCAAAATTGAAACAGATGGGCGGTTGCCTACTCTGGATTAATTTCAAATATAAGTGCAGGATCGCAGGAGATTCAAAATAGGTTGAACTTGATGGACTGGTGTCTTTTTTCAACCTCATCAACTATGTTACTATGTTACTACTATGTTACTATGTTACCTATCAGGAGGTGAAAAGGAAAGCCCCATCGATAACGGATTTTATGATCCTGCAAGAGTTTGGTAATTGGAGCAAGATCTCGCTGTTTTTGCAGAGTATTAGGGACCAAGTCCTTGATAAACCTGGAGGTCTGTTCCTTCAAAAGTAAGCGAAGCGGCGGTTCGGGCAGCCATAGCGAATTGTTCCTTATGCTTATAATAGTGAAATCGGACGACAACATCTCTGGGCGGTTGGTTTAAGGAAGGTTTTGGGTGTAGTGCTCTATGAGCCCGATATGTTTGAACCTCTAGCGCTGTGGCCTCTGGGAGATAATGCAGGAACAGTCTCTCCAGGTACTTGGGTAGGAGGTCGTTGTCTATTGTTTCTGGGATATTCCGGATGCAAAGGTTATTCCGCCTATATCTGTTCTCAATATCCTCTAGGTGTTCTCTGAACGATTTCATATCCGTGTGGAGGTCTGAGAGTGCTGTGGAAACAAATTCTTGAAAATGACAAACCTTGTCCACCTTTTGCTCCAGGTCTGCTGTTCTGGAGCCAATGGCTGCTATTTCTTTGCGCAGCTCGGATACTACTTTTCTATTTTCCTCTTGTATTACAGCACAAACTTCAGATTGTATGGTGGCTTTGATAATGTCTCTCAATTCTGCAGACATTGATACTTCATTGGTGGAGCTAGTGTCATTGTTGTCCGAATCTGAATGCGGCGTCGGCAAGAATGTTATAGACTGTGCTGCGAACCGCTTTTTAGCTTGAGTAAAAATAGAGGCTGTACCCGGGGTGGTGATTTTCTTATTTTTGTTCGGCATTGTAATGTGTGGATCCAAAGATTAATGGACACTCTGAGATCTGGCAGCAATAACAGCCGATGTCAGTGAACAGATTTCTCTCTCCCGTCGCTGTGGTGGATGCGTTATAGAACTAGATCCCCATGGATTCCCCTGTGTCCCGATGTGCTACTGGCTTATTTAGCCACTCGTGTATGTAGGCTCTTTGATCTGTGGACATTGCAAACTCGGGCTGGGGGGAGGGACCCAAATGTGCTGAATATGAAGATACTCAGAATTAAATGCACCTTGATTTCTCAAGCAGCTTTGCCTTCTACAGCACCTGTGAGAGGTTATAAAGCTTCAATAGGTACAAGTTGCAGTGTAGGTACCTTTCAGTGAAGGCCCAGGTGTATGGGTGCAAGCTCCGCCGAATCTGGTCCGACCGGAAGTCCCGTGGTGAAACCGGAAGTAAGGGGTCCGCAGGGCAGCTGTAACTTTAGCCCAGGGTCTCCACCGGAAACAGGCCGCAAAATCAGCCGTGGGCGGACCAAGAGGCTGGGAGCCCGGCTAGGAGCTGATGGGACTGGAGGAGTCCCCCAGGAGGCAGGGAGGTTCAGGAACTAGGCAGCCGCTGGAAAGGTAGCAAGCCCAGCACGCGAGAGAAACGTCCCAGGAGGCAAGCGAGTTCCACAGGAGATCCTAGTGAGTATAGCACACTATTTAGGCAGTATTGGCAGTGAGAACGCCTAAAGGTAAGGTGGAATAGGGTCTAGTGATACGGAAAGCCCAATATCTGCGTCTGTCCGAGATGGCATCCTAGCCACAGTCTTTTTTATTGCATACATTATAGGTGATTCCATTCACTTGAATTAGCATTTTAAGTTCTGTGACGCTTTCAGTAGTACTGCGACATTTTGTTTCATTTATCATGCATATAGATCACATTTTATATTTGTCACAATTATGATTTTATGTGTAGGAGTTTTTATTTTTTTACGGTGATTTTATTTTAGGTACATTTTTGAGTCCAGTGTTAGTAGGTCTTTATTGTGATAATATGTGGTTCCAGTTGTCTATTATATCCCATCATAGCACCCACATAGGGGAATAATTATTATGATACTTAAACCCATGTTTGCTATTACTTTTTTGTCTTTTAGACAGGGTCCATGTATGTTTCCATTTTGACTTATTAGATAGGGAATATAATTGTGTTAGTAGTGCATGTGATAGACACTCCAATAGGACATTATGACTGCATCTTCCTGGGAGTGTCTTTTATAATGCAGAGATTTACTTCTTTTCTGTGACCCTTGATTGTATTTAATTGTTGACTACGGGTTATCGGTGCAGAATATTCCGACACTGAGGAGTCCTCCAATGAAAAGCCAAATCTGTAAAAAAAAACGATTTAAAGTGAAGCAGACATACCTGCATACCGACATTGGAGATGACTAAGTGTCTGAATGAGAATTGTGGTTGGACAGTCCTATGATGTTGGCTGCGCAATGTGCAAGTGTCACGGTTGGCTTATGGTAAATAGATCCCTAGGCCCTGCTGAACATGGCTTGGCCCACCCACAGGCGTGGAGTCTAACAGGCAGGTGGTTTTCACCAGGAACCCCCGCAAGGAGGTATGGTCTTAGCGGCACCAAACCTGCAGGTGGCGGTCCTGTGAGTGGGTGAACAGCAGAACGGTATGGAGGAGCCAGGTGAAGCGGGTGGAGACTATAGAGCCCACAGGTATGTGGTATGAAAACAGAAACAGCAATGATAATGCTGATGACCAGCAACCAATGAAGCACTAGGAGAACAGATGTCCTGTGGTATAACAAGGGGAGAGCGGAAGCTGTCACAATGGTGTATTCAAGAATGGTTAGTAGAGATACTGGAACAGCGGGAGTTCAGCACTAGGCTTATGCTGAGCACATGGGAGAAGCAGGGGTGACTTGGGACAACAGCTGATGAGTCATCAAGGCAGTTGCGGCTCTGAGTAGTAGCGGTTAGAGAACTGGAGCTGTCACGATGAAGTACACTGGAGATGGTTAGAAGGCTACTAGAGCAGCGATGGTTCAGCACAGGCCACGAACTGAGAGCAGGCTGGAATAGCGGAGATCCACAAGGAGAACAGGAACCAGAACCACAGGCTACAGGAAGTGAACTTGAAGAACAGACATCAGACAGGTGAATCCAGGAGGTTTCAATAGTGCTCCGGCAATGCTCAGCCAATGACAAGAGGGAGGAGGCCCTGAAGTGCAATAGACTTACACCTGTGCAGATCTGAATATCGCTGAATGCATGAATGAAGTTTGTCTGACGCTGGGACATGGCAGTTTCCAGATGAATGAAATGTAGGTAAAGAGACAGGTACTATTTGTGGGACCGAAGCGTTACAGTAAGCTTGGGAAATGTTACCCATCAAAGTCTGCATTTTGGATGGAGTTGTCCAATGTGGCTGTGCAATCTGGGTGTCACTGTGGCTGAGCCTATGCAGTGTGCTTGTATTTATATTTTAAGACCATGTTTTATCTGTTCCACAAGAATCACATTTGTTGTTTGTATATTTATAATTATAGTAAATATTTTAGTTTGCAAATTGAAATTAAACAACTAAGCATCAATTAAAGTCATTAATATTATGACATTTAGTCCTTTAATGCAAAAATAGATATCTAAATCCTTATATTTACTTTATTTCCAGCAGATGGATATAAAAGCAGGAAGACCTTGGAGGAATATCTCATTTTGTCTCCAGATTTCAAAATAGAAGATAACACCACATGCGATTTTCCAGAAAAAAATACCATTACCATAAATATACATCCAGTACATCATAGTGCAGATATAGTATCTGATCCCACTGATCATAAGAAATGTTCTCCTGATAATATTGATATTGCATTACATAGTGCAGCTCATACAGGTGACACAATATTTTCCTGTTCTGAATGTGGTAAATGTTTTACACGGAAATCTGGTCTTTTTCTACATCAGAAAATTCACACAGGTGAGAAACCGTTTCCATGTTCTGAGTGTGGGAAATGTTTTAGACGGAGATCATACCTTCTTCAACATCAGAAATATCACACAGGTGAGAAACCATATACGTGTTCTGAGTGTGGGAAATGTTATACAGAGAAATCATGTCTTCTTCAACATCAGAGAATTCACACAGGTGAGAAACCTTTTCCATGTTCTGAGTGTGGGAAATGTTTTACAAATAAATCTGGTCTTCTTACACATCAGATAACTCACACAGGTGAGAAACCGTTTCCATGTTCTGAGTGTGGGAAATGTTTTACACAGAAATCTGGTCTTATTAAACATGAGAAAATTCACATAGGTGAGAAACCGTTTCCATGTTCTGAGTGTGGGAAATGTTTTACACTGAAATGTAATCTTCTTCAACACCAGAAAATTCACACAGGTGAGAAACCATTTCCATGTTCTGAGTGTGGGAAATGTTTTACACTGAAATCTGGTCTTCTTCAACACCAGAAAATTCACACAGGTGAGAAACCGTTTCCATGTTCTGAGTGTGGAAAATGTTTTACACTGAAATCTGGTCTTATTAAACACCAGAAAATTCACACAGATGAGAAACCATTTCCATGTTCTGAATGTGTTAAATGTTTTGCACATAAAGCTGATCTTTTCCAACATCAGAAAATTCACACGGGTGAGAAACTGTTTCCATGTTCTGAGTGCGGGAAATGTTTTACACTGAAATCTGGTCTTTTTCAACACCAGAAAATTCACACAGGTGAGAAACCGTTTCCATGTTCTGAGTGTGGGAAATGTTTTACACTGAAATCTGGTCTTCTTCAACACCAGAAAATTCACACAGGTGAGAAACCGTTTCCATGTTCTGAGTGTGGGAAATGTTTTGCACATAAATCTGATCTTTTCCAACATCAGAAAATTCACACAGGTGAGAAACCGTTTCCATGTTCTGAGTGTGGGAAATGTTTTACACTGAAATCTGGTGTTATTAAACACCAGAAAATTCACACAGGTGAGAAACCGTTTCCATGTTCTGAGTGTGGGAAATGTTTTGCACATAAATCTGATCTTTTCGAACATCAGAAAATTCACACAGGTGAGAAACCGTTTCCATGTTCTGAGTGTGGGAAATGTTTTAGACTGAAATGTAATCTTCTTCAACACCAGAAAATTCACACAGGTGAGAAACCGTTTCCATGTTCTGAGTGTGGGAAGTGTTTTACGTATAAATCAGCTCTCATAAAACATCAGAGCAATCACATAGGTGAGAAACCATTTATGTGAGCTTATAGACATATCAAGCATAAGAAGGAACATACTGATGCACCAATTGTTGGAACTTAACTTGCCCTCAGTCACACATCCAGGGTTAATACTCTCTTATTAGCTGTGGGGTGCAACCATTAACTTAATATCATTAGTCGTTAGAAGAGAAGAGAAAAGAAGTTAGTTTAGAAGTGGTGCACTGAAAGCTCCCTTATATAAATGGTTACTGTTATTTGCAATGTCTTATTATTATTTTTTTTTTAAAAAACAATATAACTTGTTAAAATTAGAATCTTACAAGACAACGAATAATAAAGAAAAAAATAAGTGTAAGTGATTAAACAAAATGTGTATTTAAAATTGCTGGATACACTTCGATTGCCTCTTGAATAAATTGAGGATTTTATACTCAAATAATATATATATTCAAAATCGTAAAATTAAATTTTACCCTTAGGGATAAATAACTCCCCTTTGTACAGTTATAATCTTTTTACAAAAATTGTCTTATTGTATTCTGTAGTTCCAGTCTCTCCGCAGTTCTCATTGTCTTGGCATTACATGGCTGAATAGTTACTATGTTGCTGTTCAGTACTAATTTTATAGTTTGTGTCTATTAGCATTCCCTCTATTGTGTAACAGGAATACATTCCTCATGCATACTGATACCTTTCCCTGAAAATAACAGAGACCTGTACCATCTTATTTCTAGATGTGATGGGGTGAGTAGCTAACTGCCTCCTGAGTTTGCCGATCTAGCTGGGAGTGGGGAAACGTTAATGTGGCAAACAATCTAGTGCGTACAGCTCACTGCCTATCATCTAAAATGTTCTGTGCTAGCTCCGGACTAGTGGGGGACTAGTCTGTGTGAATAACGAGAACCTCATTCTCTATTGACAGTGAAGAGATGTAGCCAGGAAAACGCCAACGTGCGTCTCACTGACAATTAGCTTTGTCTAGCCAAAGACCTAGATAAAGCTAATTGTCAATGAAACGCCCGCTGAACATTTTAGATGATAGGAAGACTAACTTGTTTTCTTCTCTTCTAATATCTTATAGACATATGAAAGCTCCAGTCAGACAATAATTATTACCATCCACAGACATAGGTGGAATGTGTTTTAGTATTAGGAATATATTGCTCATTTTATTGCGGTTTACTTTATTAGATATTGGCATCTCTCTACATAGTAATAACAGACCACATTATTATTATATAGTGTCCTAAGTATTATATATTTCCGACAGTGGTCAGGAGGTATAATGTTGGACTTACATTATGTTTTGTCATACTATGTGATTGAAAAGGAGATGCTTCATATAATTAGGTAACGGAGGAGGGTTCCCTGCAGTGATCCTTTAATTTGCTATAAATGTTTAACTAAGGAGATGTTGGTCTTTTGTCCACAGATACAACCCATATGGAGACTTTTTGGCAGAGTACAGATTTATAAGGCAAAAAATGCATCATACACGACACATCACTTAGATTGTAAGCTCCATTAGGCAGGGTCATCTTTACCTTCTCTTTCATGTCATTGTATGTTATGTGTATCACAATCCCCTCATTGCACAGTGCTGAGTAATATGTTAGTGTTTTATAAATACAAATAATGATCATTGTAAATGTATGATGGCTCTTCTAAAAATTAACAGAGGATGCTGCTATCTTGTGGGCTGGAACAACCTCCATGAGAATACAGACTAGTGATTCTATAGGAACCACTGATGTCGCTGAGATACTTCATGAATCAATTCCCACAAAATGTCTGTCTGTACTGTACTGTAGTGACAACGCTTTAATTGATGTAAATATATGTAACACCTAAACATTAGAATATTTTTTCAGAGTCCTATAATTGATGCTCTTTCTACACAAGTTTTTGCTAGACTTAGTTTTATAATGACTCATATTATATACAGTAGTTTACACAGTGGCTAATGGAATATGTTTTGTTTGTTTTTATCAAACAAATATATATTTGTATATCTATTCTTTGTTCTATTCTTTTATATAGTGAATAAGTAGATGAAATAACACATTGCATATATGGACGCAACCTACATTTATGTGGTCAGTACACAAATAAGATAATAAAATCAATAATTACCAACCAAATTGATTTCTTGTTTTTCTTTACATTATGTAAAAATGGTAGGAAGCAGCTGATAAAGGTATAGTCAGTGTGGAAGGGAGGGTGATTGTGTGAGGGAAACTCCCATGTCATGTGATTTACTATTCCTTTTAGTGGCCTGCTATCATTGCTATATTGTTTTGTTTCCTGGAATTCCATATTGTCATGTATACTGACTATCTGGTCTAAAAGTGGAAAATAATTGATAACTGGTCTGTGCTCTCATCCCCCCCCCCCCTATGTGTGTAATGGCTACTAGTTAAACAGATGTGTGATAAGATGAAAAGACTTCTTTGGATGTTGCTGTGAAGTTTGTAGATATCTCCCCTCCCCCTGTTAGACAAGAAATGTTAATGGACATTGTGTGATAACTGCTGAATAGAGAGCTATTTGTGGTGGACTGGCTAATACTGCTTGTAATGAGTAATAGGTCTGTCCTGACTTTACATTGTTAGTAAGTGAAGCCTTGTGAGCCAACATGAGTTTCTAAGAAAGCATGGTCAGCCATTTTGAATGGTGACTTTACATTGTAAGAAGTTTCATTATGGTCTGAGATACATACACACAGTCACATACAAACACACAATGACATATATTTATATTACAGGTGTAACCCCTGGGGATGCTGCAGTTGGACTTGAGCACCCAGGGGCTAATAATCACAATTGCATCAATAAAAAAAGAGATGGCTATAGCTATTTACCAGTCCAGGAAGAAAAACTACATTTCCCACAAGGCTATTGTGGAGAGGAGGCTGAGCCTAAGGAGACTGAGAAACCAGGGGGCGGAGAGAGAGGAGCATCCTAGGAGAGACTGAGCTGTGTGACCAGTCCAGATAGGTGACCCTAGGCAGAGGGGCACTGAATTTGTGGTCTGAGGAGAGAGAGCAGACAGTCTGCAGAGATATCAGAGCTCAGTGCAGTCCTAAACAGAACCTGCTGGAAGTCACAGTTTGAAGCTGTAGGAGGAGGTTTGCATGCAACTCTGAAGAAGGACATTTTACAAGTCAGCCATTTTGGAGATAATCAAGTTCAGACCTGTGACACACACTGGTGCAGATAAGTAACTGGTGATTTTTACCTATCTGTTATTATTCAAGTGGGGCTTGGACTATATCTGGCCACAAGGGCTGAAGAGTTAGGGATAGATGGGTGGGCAGGTAAAATTGTAACAAGTGTTTGTCTAATCAGCATTTGTGGAACTACAAGTCCCAGAATACAAATAATTAATGATTTTACAGTTGTTGCTACAGGAGGGTTTGCATACTGTGACTTCTGTACCTCACTGCAAGTGATTTAAAGACATCTAAAAGCTGCAATCTGGACACATGATGCTTCCATGCCATGCTGCATCCATACAGAAGGGCCCCAACTTGCAGTGCACTGCTCTATTTGTGTGGCATGTTTGAATACTGTTGATGTGTGTGTTTGGCAGTACATTGTAGAGCTATAAGGAAAATATATATACATTCACCCCGCAAGATATTCCCAGTATCAGGAGCAAGTAAGGTATCTGCTATATTTTTCCATGTGTATAAGGCTGTGACAGTTAATGTACATATTGTATGCTGTTAATGTTATTGAGTTATTGCGAGTTATTGTGTTAACTTGGTGTTCATAGTAAGAAGTGGTGCTCCACTTTTATCCACACTGTCTTATTACTGTATTATATTGTTTGCACTATTATTTCAAATTATACCAAAGTATATTTTTCTATAAAATTACAAAGCTGCATTTAGGGTTTCCATTTCAATAAATGTGCCTGGATGGCTTTTGCAGCACACAGTTTGTCACAGAGTGTTAATACTGGGCAGGGGGTTTCCCGAATCTCCTCCTGGTGTATCTTTTGAACACCCCCCAGAAGAGAAAGCAGCGATTCGGGTGGAGGCACTGAAAACCAAGTACAGAGGTGAGAAGCATCTGCATTGTTCAATATATATATATATATATATATATATATATATATATATATATATATATATATAAACATATATATAAACACCACCACAATGCATAATACAGAAGGGGGTGTTACACAGGCAATAAGTGTGGTATATGGCATCAAAATCTATATTTTGTGTAAAATATTGTTACGCTGTTTATTGTTCTATAATATAATACAACACACTTTAAATGGAAGTTATATCTTGCTGTGGTTAATTTTTAAGTGTCGATTTAAGGGAATATAAGAATGATGTTTCTTGGGTTAAGTTAGAAATACCTTTGCGAGGAGTTGGTTGACGGTAATAGTCATATATATATATATATATATATATATATATATATATATATATATATATATATATATATATATATAACGGTATTAAATGCACATACACACACATGCATAATTAACAAGCAACTAATGAGTTATTGTACCTACACACCGAATGCCATCTATTATATGTACCTTGTGTAGGATTATGTTATCGAAATTATATTATTACATTATTGTACATGTAAAGATTCATTTCATACATATATATCTACGTTGTGGTTATGAATTTATAATGTCTTGATATAGGAGATATTATATATATAAAGATGTGTGATACAGTAAATCAGGTTTAAAGGTCTGAAGTACGCGTGTCACACGTGGGAAAGCGTAAATGCATATGGTAAGATAACGAGCGTATCCAGAAATAGAAGAATATAATTGCGTGCGCAATTATGGCATAAATACGGGTCAGACCATGGCTGATTTTTGCTAGTAGGGGTCCTACCACTGTTCTTAGATGTACTATTGCAAACCTATAGTTACAGCCAGCATAATATAAATCTAAAGACCAAAGATTAGTGTATAGATAAGAAAGAAGTGTGTATTCTAAAACAAACCAGATGTGAAAATGCCATTGTACCGACTACTCACTTAACTACAAATATGTGGACAAGCGGCACTGGTCAAACAAAAGACTACATGACCGTGACAGCCCGCTGGGTAGGTGTATTGCCTTCAGCAGCAGCATCTGTAGCATCATCATCCTTTCAGCATAGTAGTGCCAGCAGACAATGTCAGGTCATTCACAGATAAACTACTCTCTGTATCGCAGGCTTCACTAAGAAACATACTGGTGTCAATCTGTTGGAAAACTCAGTAATGTCATAGAAAATGGCTAACTCTGCTAAGACTCTCCTCAGGATTCCTCATTTCCGATAACAGAGCGAACACTGTGTGCACATTATGACTGGGTGAACTGCACATACAATAAACTTGGTGGTCAGTACAGGAGATGCTGTCTGGTTTCTACAATTTCCAGGCATTTTTGGCATTCAGAGAACAGTGCAGCAGCTGCAAAAAATATCTGATCTGCCATGGCACCAACTGAAGCAAGAGGTAGTAACAAGGTGGAATTCTACGCTCTACATGCGTCAGTGACTGTTACGACTCTGCCTATTCTTTGTATATAACAGCAGTACCTCAAATCCACCAGAGGTGCTGCTCTTCTGTTCCTGAACTTGACACCATGCCTGTAGGAGTTAATCCCCTTGCCTGACGCCTGATTAGAACTGCACCTGTCCCACAGCTTGAAATACCTGCCTCAAACTGCTCTGTGCAGTTCATCTTTAATCCCAGGCTGCTGATTGTTCCTCCCTGTTCCAGTGTTTGTGCTTCTGCTGTTGATCTCCGGTTGTGACCCTCTGCCTGATTCCTGGACCCTGCTTGTTTGCCTGTTGCCCTGACCTCGGCTTGATTATTGGACTATGCTCATTCACTTGTGACCTTGACCTCTGCCTGGCTATTGGATTCTGCTTAACCTGATCTCTGCTTGATCACTGGACTCAGTTTGTCTGCTTTCCTGGACAGCCTCGTGCCTTCTGGATTGGGGTAACTCATTATTCTTGTCCCTGCTATTTAACTGTACCTGCCATTACTTGGAACCTGTTGCTCTGTGGACTTTTCTACCATTTATTACACCTGTTCATATCTGTGGAATAGAGATATACCTGTTTACACTGCAACCTGGAAATCTGCATATCCCGCAAACTGAATCCCTGTTTATGTATTTTGCCTGAATAAAGTCATTTGTTTTATCATACCTCTGTTGCTGCTTCCTGAATGCACTAGGAATCATAACAGTGACTGGAGGACCAGCAACAAGCCATCAAAACCTACACATCAAGCCGTGAGATAGGGAGAGGGGGCACATATTACCTTACTCCAGCACATTGGAGAAGCCTTTCAGATTTATGCAAGCAACTCAAACCATTTGAAATTGTAATAAATGAAGTGAGTTCAGACACTGCCAGCCTGAGTCAAATCATACCCAAAATCAAACTACTGGAATAGCAACTAGAGAAGCAGAAGTAGAATATGAAAGTAAGCGATTCTGTAAAGTATGTAGCCCTTATAGATCAAGTTCTTTATTGGCTTTGCCAGTACCCACGGGTCTGCAGCATCATGAAATTGGATCACTACATTTTGGCTACCATGCTCGATCCTAGTTGTAAGTCATATGTATTGTATTTCTTTTCAACTGACACAAATCTTCGGTGGTAGTCATATTAATAACTACCACTATACCGACATCGACTAAACCTACAAAAAAATGGCTATTTCAAGAACGTCTACAAAAAGAAAATGATGACTTACAATACAAATGACACTGTACATCCTCAACAGCCTTACGCTACATACCGATTGCTGTCAATGCCGGCTCTTTCAGTTTACGTCACTGATCATAGTGACAGTGATATCTCTGTATTTAAAGCACCAATGCCAGGACCCACGACTTTAATATCTCATTTAGAAGTTAGGGATAGGCATTGCCGCTTTTAATACAAAAATATCAATGTCTCTATGATCAATGACGGAAATTTTAACTGCCTCTATTAACAGCAATCGATATATAGCAGAATGATGTCCAGGATCTTCAGTGTAATTTTCATTATAATTCATCATTTTCTTTTTGTAGGCATTCTTTAAATCGCCATTTTTTTGCAGGTATACACAGTGTCACTATTACCATCATCGTAAAATGGTACCCAACCCCAAATATTAAGAAATGCAAACTGCTCCTTGTGAGCAAGCTGTTGGCTCAAGTCACCCATAACACATCCCCTGCTTCATCATCTCCTAAAAAAGTTACTGCAAGAATTTTTTTTTATCTAATACTGTGTGACAATGATATTGATATCAGTAATGAGGATGATGATGAGGTACATTATTACAATGACCACAATTCCGACAAGAGTTATAGAGACTCAAATATGCCGATCGCTATAATTGCGCCATGTAGGAGATGCAGACTTACCTAAAAACGGATAGTGAATATTTGTGACAGCAGTGCTATAAACGGCAACAGCAGAAAATTGGCAGTATTAAGGGGGCAATGTGAGGAGCCGGCTGCTGTAAAAAGTCCAAAGCTTAGTAAAAAAAAATAACATTAAAAAAACTGTGGGGTGCTTACTATAAACACTATTAACCTTGGCAACACCTGGGGGCCCGGGCCTCCACTTGAGGCAGTCAGTTAATGATTATTATTATTTTTTTTAAATAAAAAATTCCCCATCGGGTGTCGTGTGCATAAGGCGGGGAGGGAAGGGGGTTTAGGGTGAGGGAGGGTGCTGTTACCTGCTCTCAGTCCACAGACAGTGTGTGACATCACACACAGTCCAACAGCCTGCAGAGTAAGCTGAGGAGCTCTGAAATGAAGCGTTTCCTTGCTCACACTGCAGGTTTCCACTCTGATGTCAGCAACACCAGCACAGCATAAGTAAGTATTTTGGGCTTGGGTAGGGGATAACGACAACAGGGTTATAACCTTATAACCTTAGATCACTAGATACCTGGCCCTCTAGGTTCACGGAATAACACAAGGAGGCAAGAAAGAGATAATGATCCATTTATTCACACAAGTGTTCACACAGAGTAGATGCAAAAACACAAAGGAGAAGTAGCTAATAACCAGTGGCAATAAAACACCCAAACAGTACATAGGAGAGGTCTCACCACACAGGAAGTTTCACAGAGTCCCAGTCAGGCAACAAATGAGTCCCAAAGTTATTCCACAGGATGGCCAGTGGGCCGGTCTCAAGTAGTTGTCCTCTAATCTTGCCAACTCTCCACTAGCTTAGTGGGACCCAGAGTACCAGTCACCCTACTCCAAGTAGGCTCATCAGTTTACTCTGGATCACGAGTTCCTCCCAATGGAATAAGGGTCCAACAAACTTCCTTACTGAAATAGCAGTGTCCAACCAGTATTTGTCCCCTGGTAAAGTTCGACAACCCTTTCACAGTCAGAGTTCTTTCTCCGTCAAAAATGACGGCACACACACCTCCCCTCTCCCGGGTCTCGTGTTTTTACTCCTCTCTCCCGCTGGCCCACGCCCCTCTTCAACAGTCCACAGTCATTGGTAATTACAGCATAGAAGTGGTGACCGAGGTGTGGTAAGGAGTGTGTTTTCAACAAAGGCCCCCCTGATGTTTCCAGGGCCACAGTTGCCCCTCCACCACTTAGATGAAAATGGCGGCTGGTGGCTTCTGTATTCCCTTCAAGTTGAAATCAAAAGATACTTAGCTGTGGAATTCAATTTGACTGCTGAATAATGTCTTGATCTGAAGAGCCCCGTTGCTCTGATAGCACTCAGTGAAATCAGGATCATTTGTTGGACACAGCTTTACAGACCATGTTCCAATTGAAGCTAAAACTATGTGGCTATCAGCTGCCTATTAAACTTCTAAATCCAACCCCCTTCTCCCCCCAGAGACGTTAAAACCAGTCCTGGACATATAAAAATGTCCTTGTACTAACAGGGATCATTGTGTGAATGTTATCTTAAAAGATCGGAGAGGGCTTGCATAAGACATTTCAGTCCTATTAACCCTTTACATCACAGAAAGGAAGCAGGCCTGGGTTAGGCCTGACAGTAGGCTAAATTTCCTCTATGCAGAGATCACAGGTTTTGGTCCTGGAACTTGCTGGTCACTGAGCCACACCCGCTAGAGGTTGGACTCATTGCCTCCATCTCCCTCCAGTACTGGGGAGAAATGACACGTGATGTAGTCTGACCCAGCATAATATAAAATGCACATTTCTCTTGAATTTGAGTAAAAAACAAAATTATTATTTTTTGTATTAATTCCTCCCCCTTAAGTTATAATAGCAGGGACTGTCTTTCTGTGTCCAGTTCAAGATTGCTGCAGAGTCGCCCATCACACAGACAGGTGAAAATATACATAACCAATAAATAAACCAATTCTTGGAGATATTTGTAAACATATATAGGCACCCGTGTCAGCTGGCATGATCTAGGAGGCGGTAGGGGAAGCCGTTAACCATCCTCTGGCGCAATTTCTATTTTTATTCAATTGACTGCCAGTCATCGCCACTCCTTGGTCACTGACAGTAGGAAGCAGGAGCTGGTTGGTTAGTGAATTACTTTATTGTCTTCCACTTCCCCACCAATAGCACCTTAACTCGGGCGGAGTGATGGGCACCAACGCACAGGAAGCAAAGTTGGGGGAGACACTGGCGTGATAATCAGATATTGGCTTATCTCCTTCTCAGCTGCTTCGTACCTTCATTGTTTAAAGAATGTTAATAAAACCAAGAAGACAACTTGTTTGGAATTTATATATTTTATTACGTTATTTGTGTACAGACTATAACATTGTAGGCAATATGAGTTATTATAAAACAAAGGCTAGCAATCAATTTTAACTTGCATAGCAAGATTGTCAACTATACATATTCTAATCTTTAAGGAGCTAAATACAATCCAACCTCATTAATTAAAGCAAAATTGTCACTGACACACAGTGCAGGCAGCCATTGTGTGGCATTCTTTAGAATTCACAAACCAGCAGCCACAGGTGGTAAAAGTGACAACAGGTAGGACAGTCTGTCAAATGTTCGGAGTCTAGTGCAGGCTTGGCTAACCTGTGGTACTCCAGGTGTTGTGAAACTACAAGACCCAGCATACCCTTACAGAAATAAGCTACTATATATTGGCAAAGCATGCTGGGGCTTGTAGTTTCACAACACCTGGAGTGCCATAGGTTAGCCAAGCCTGGTCTAATGGGACAATCCTGATTTTTGGTGACTGTTTGGTGACCAATCTAAGGGGCAGGTCAAGACTGTGTATTCTTTATACACACACAGTATGCTTTATATACTACACTGAGGTGCTAGCTGTCCTTCGTGGACTGACCACTCCCCCTCTAGTGTCAGGTCCCGCCTCTATGATGGCTGACCACACCCCCTCTGGTGGGCCCCTAGTGTTGCAGTCCCCCGGTGGGCCCTTCATGCCCCAGTCCGACACTGGTTGCATCACTGTTTGATGAACTTTAAATCATGTAAACCATGTGCCTCTTTCACACCATCACCATTTATTTATATAGCGCCACTGATTCCGCAGCGCTGTACAGAGAACTCACTCACATTAGTCCCTGCCCCATTGGAGCTTACAGTCTAAATTCCATAACATACAGACACACACACAGAGACAGACTGAGAGAGAAAGAGAGAGAGAGACTAAGGTCAATATGTAAACCCCGTGCCTCTTTTCTTTTGATCAAAAAACAGGTGTACTAGTCACACTGTAAGCAATAGAGATGGGTTTTAGAAATGTATCCGACACTGTAAAAATAACCTACAATGTTGTATAGAAGTGTAATTTAGAACTTGTTATTTACCATAAGGCGGAAGGATACCCACGGGTCTGTTCATGTTCTTCACATAAATGCATCCCCAGCTCGTTCCATGTTTTATTATTGTAAGAAAAAAAATTTTAATTATTTTAACTATTATCTATTAATCATTTCCCTGACCAATCATTAGCAAATTAATATTTGTTTGCACCAGTTGTTATTATAACATGGCACCCGAGTCTGCTCCCCTGTATTATAATTACATGACACCAGAGACTGCTCCACCTGTATAATAATTACATGACACCAGTCTGCTTTCCTGTATTATAATTACATGACACCAGTCTGCTCCCCCTGTATTATAATTACATGACACCAGTCTGCTCCCCTGTATTATAATTACATGACACCAGTCTGCTCCCCCTGTATTATAATTACATGACACCAGTCTGCTCCCCCTGTATTATAATTACATGACACCAGTCTGCTCCCCTGTATTATAATAATATTATTACCAGCTGCCAGACACTGCAATGTCTCCTCTCTGCTTCCTCCTACACTCAGCAGAAACAGGAAGTAGCAGCAGTGGAACGCACAGACCGGATGTAGTGGCCGTGGAACGCATAGACCGGATGTAGTTGTTATGGAACGCATAGACCGGATGTAGTGGCTGTGGAATGCATAGACCGGAATTTGTGTGTGTTACATTCACCGTGTGATAAGACGAAGAGACTGGCAGGAGGTCAGTACATAGTATAATGTTAAATTTATAACATAGATGATATATAATTTAGATGCCCGGATTATGACGTTGTTAGGTGAGCATTATGCGGTTGTGAGATAGGAACTAGGAATCTCCCACCTCATTGTGCCTCTACCCCAATTATTATCCCCCTTCATATCCTCATATTTCCCACATAAGCCCCGTGATACCTCCTAATAGTCACCTGATATCCTAATGTCCACTGTATAACCTCTATATACCTCATATCATCCTAATCCTGCCTCATACTCTGCTCCTCTGATATCCTCTTAATGTCCACTGTATAACCTCTATATACCTACCTCATATCATCCTAATCCTGCCTCATACTCTGCTCCTCTGATATCCTCCTAATGTCCACTGTATAACCTCTATATACCTACCTCATATCCTAATCCTGCCCCATACTCTGCTCCTCTGATATCCTCCTAATGTCCACTGTATAACCTCAATATACCTACCTCATATCATCCTAATCCTGCCTCATACTCTGCTCCTCTGATATCCTCTTAATGTCCACTGTATAACCTCTATATAACTACCTCATATCATCCTAATCCTGCCTCATACTCTGCTCCACTGATATCCTTCTAATGTCCACTGTATAACCTCAATATACCTACCTCATATCATCCTAATCCTGCCTCATACTCTGCTCCTCTGATATCCTCTTAATGTCCACTGTATAACCTCTATATACCTACCTCATATCATCCTAATCCTGCCTCATACTCTGCTCCTCTGATATCCTCTTAATGTCCACTGTATAACCTCAATATACCTACCTCATATCATCCTAATCCTGCCTCATACTCTGCTCCTCTGATATCCTCTTAATGTCCACTGTATAACCTCTATATACCTACCTCATATCATCCTAATCCTGCCTCATACTCTGCTCCTCTGATATCCTCCTAATGTCCACTGTATAACCTCTATATACCTACCTCATATCATCCTAATCCTGCCTTATACTCTGCTCCTCTGATATCCTCTTAATGTCCACTGTATAACCTCTATATACCTACCTCATATCCTAATCCTGCCCCATACTCTGCTCCTCTGATATCATCCTAATGTCCACTGTATAACCTCAATATACCTACCTCATATCATCCTAATCCTGCCTCATACTCTGCTCCACTGATATCCTCCTAATGTCCACTGTATAACCTCAATATACCTACCTCATATCATCCTAATCCTGCCTCATACTCTGCTCCTCTGATATCCTCTTAATGTCCACTGTATAACCTCTATATACCTACCTCATATCATCCTAATCCTGCCTCATACTCTGCTCCTCTGATATCCTCTTAATGTCCACTGTATAACCTCAATATACCTACCTCATATCATCCTAATCCTGCCTCATACTCTGCTCCTCTGATATCCTCTTAATGTCCACTGTATAACCTCTATATACCTACCTCATATCATCCTAATCCTGCCTCATACTCTGCTCCTCTGATATCCTCTTAATGTCCACTGTATAACCTCTATATACCTACCTCATATCATCCTAATCCTGCCTCATACTCTGCTCCCCTGATATCCTCTTAATGTCCACTGTATAACCTCTATATACCTACCTCATACCATCCTAATCCTGCCTCATACTCTGCTCCCCTGATATCCTCTTAATGTCCACTGTATGACCTCTATATACCTACTTCATATCATCCTAATTCTGCCTCATACACATTTTATAGCCACATTATTTTAATTTCCTTGCCCCTCATCAGTCAATCCTCGATGCTGCTGCTCTATCTTTGCTGTCGCTCTCTGCCGGTCATTACACTGGCTCCTCTTACAGAATTAGTTTTAAACTCCTTATCCTCACCTACGTAGCCCCCATCATTGCACCTCCTATCTTATAACTACCCACACCCCTTCCCGACCCCTCTGCTGTGCCAGCGACCGCCGCCTTATTACCACACTGACTAACTCTCCCCACTCCCACCTCCAGGACTTTGCTTGGGCTGCTCCTCACCAGTGTAACAATCCCCTACACCGGCAGTTCCCAAAGTGTGCGCCCCGGCTCCCAGGGGTGCCGCGGCGCTGTCACTGGGGTGCCGCGAGCCAGCTATAGGAAAAAACAAAGGGCACATAAACTTACCAATCCGCGCGGCGCCGGGACCCAGCAGACTCCTCTCTCCCGCAGCTGTCACTGAATATCGACGTCAGTGACAGCTGCGGGAGAGAGGAGTCTGCTGGGTCCCGGCGCCGCGTGGATTGGTAAGTTTATGTGCTCTTTGTTTTTTCCTATGGCTGGCTCGCGGCAGAGGAGTGAGAGGGAGCGGGGCAAAGGAGGGTGACATCGGGGCAGAAAGAGGGGCAAAGTAGGGTGACAGCGGGGCAGAGGAGAGGGGCAGAGGAGGGTGACAGCGGGGCAGACAGCGGGCCAGAGGAGGGTGACAGCGGGGCAGACAGCGGGCCAGAGGAGGGTGACAGCGGGCCAGAGGAGGGTGACAGCGGGGCAGAGGAGGGTGACAGCGGGGCAGACAGCGGGGCAGTGGAGGGGGACACAGCCTGAGAGGGGCAGTGGAGGGGGACACAGCCTGAGAGGGGCAGTGGAGAGGGACACAGCCTGAGAGGGGCAGTGGAGGGGGACACACCCTGAGAGGGGCAGTGGAGGGGGACAGCGTGAGAGAGGGCAGTGGAGGGTGACAGAGTGAGAGAGGGCAGAGGAGCGGGACAGCGTGAGAGGGTAGAGGGGGGGACAGCGTGAGAGAGGGCAGAGGAGGGGGGACATCGTGAGAGATGGCAGAGGAGGGGGGACAGCGTGACAGAGAGCAGCGGAGGGGGGGCAGCGTGACAGAGGGGGCAGTGTGTCTGGATGCAGAGGGGGCAGTGTGTCTGGATGCAGAGGGGGCAGTGTGTCTGGATGCAGAGGGGGCAGAGTGTCTGTATGCAGATGGGGCAGAGTGTCTGGATGCAGAGGGGGCACTGTGTCTGGATGCAGAGTGCCTGAGGGCAGAGTGTCTGGATGCAGAGGGGGCAGAGTACCTGAGGGCAGAGTGTCTGGATGCAGAGGGGACAGAGTACCTGAGGGCAGAGTGTCTGGATGCAGAGGGGGCATTTTTGCATACAACTAAATAAGTATTTCTGTCCTGACCTAAATACTTATTAAATTTTTTTGACCCAACTACTTCTAAAACAGGACTGCTCAATAATTATTTTGGAGGGGTGCCTTGAAAAAATTTGGAGACTCTAAGGGTGCCATGAACTGCAAAAGTTTGGGAACCACTGCCCTACACCCTATCAGATTAGTCTCTAACTTCCCATGCTTCAAGCGTGGTTATCAGCCCTCTCCTAACTCCTTTACCTCTACTATCACCTCCACACCCCCACTCAGTGCCACCTACTTGTGTCTTCCCCTTCTCTTCAGGATGTAAGGTGTCACATACATGGCCCTATTTCCTCGTATTCTCCTTGTACTTTTATATCACCCTCTGTACCTATAGGCTGCTTCCCTAGCCCAGGACGACTTCACATTGGACATTACCATCACTCTCACTCACTGTCCTGTAAATAACTTGATTAAGCAGATCAAGTTATTTGTGTAATCAGTTAACCAGTAAATATGTGAACTTTGTATTCTGTTTAGTCTAATAATGTATTATGTAATGTTCTATGGATTGATGCCCACTGTGTATTATTGTACACTACTGTAAATTTCATGTACGGCGCTGCGGACCATTTGTGGTACCTTAAATGAAAGATAATAGACTCAGTATACCCGCCTCATGGTGCTGACCTCACAGCCTCATAATGCCCACCATACAACCTCCTAATAGGCATATTCCTATATTGCCATATATGGACCACCTCTTTTATTAAATGTATTCTTCCCATGAGCCTCTCCTCTCTGGCTCACAGGATGATGTCAGTTCTCAGTTTGGTACTTTCTGCTCTGCCTCAGTCATCTGCACAGCTGTAACTGAGCAGCAGATAGACAGTCTCAGATAGAAGTATTAGTCCCCAAATCTTTACAGAAGTTGGGATATATTACAATGCACACAGTATGTTGTTTCTAATCACTGATACATTCATCAGACTTCAATGTTTACAGCTTTTGCTGTATTTTTAGGTGTAATTAAATGTTTGAATTGAAAGTGAAGAGAAGAGCTTACATTACAAATACATCCCCTACTTTTGACTGTTTCCTATAACACCTGTCTAGTAGAGTGTATATAACGCTTCACTCTCCTGCTCTCACCCTCACTAGGTAAGAGGAGACTAAGGCAGAGCAGTTTTGATGCCACCTAGGTACACAAATGATCTGATAACCACATATGAACAATGTATTCAGTCACTGGGTGTCTCGTACATATGGATCCAGTATCCGAAATATCCCAGAGAGATGTCCCCGTCCTCTTTATTCACAGTATCCCACAGGAGTATCAGGTGGATGGAATTTAGGGGCCCATCAAATGCCAAAATTACGTTTCACTATATGATCTTTAGAGCAACACACTGATATTCATCTGTTTAATCTCAATTAATGAAATCAGACATTATTAAAGTGGTTTTTAATTATCTTTGAATTACTTAGGGTGAAAATCCGACTAATATTAAGGTAGGCGTTATAGAGGGAGAATAAGAGATGTATGTGAGGGGCGATCAGCAGTGTAAGGAGGAGGAAATCCCTACAGATATCAGCACAGGTGAGTAATACACACTTATTACAGAAAACAGAGTCACATATTCTCCTTGTTCAGTCACTACAACAATCTCGTATTCTGATGAGGAACCCTCTTATCAGACTTCCGCTCTCCCTCTCAAATCATTTGTGTCCTACCAGCCAAGTAATCTGACCAGTCTCCTCCCCACACTCTCTGGTGATTCTCATACATCAGTACAATGGACGTTGCCATAGTGATAATGCCATCACTGATCAATGGAATGAGACCACATGTGACATTACCCATGATCCCTCCCTGTGCACTAATAGTAATACTATTTGTAAGGCAATCTGCATTACAACCTCGTATGTTATTACATGTAAAATTATGCATGTTGTGGTTATGTGATAGGATGTGAGCTGTGAGATCACAAGTTGTTTGAGTTAATACATGCAGCATATTTAACAGGAGATCATGGCCAAAGCTACTAAGTGAAACCAAATCTTATTACCCAGAAGAACCGTCCTGCTCAAGAGGATATTGGTGGATTCTTCTGAAACTCCAGGGAGTGGAGGCTTCTCACCAGCAGACTAAGCTGGAACGAGAGAAACCCACACGCTCCTCAGCTTCAAATATTCCCTTTAAACGGCTTAGCAGTGTCTGCTGATAACTGGTAGGACTTGGAGGAAGATATTTGGACTTTTGCTGTCTTCCTACCAAGAAAAACTGAACATTTCATAAAGAGGCCGTTAACGCTCACAAAGTAGAAATGTCTCCACTTTGAAGAGATCACCATGAACTTCTAAACACGATCTGTGGGATTAAGGGTACACATGAGACTTTCGAAGATGATGCCCCCTCTTTTCATAAAGCAGCAGAGGTACAAATAATTTACATTCACACATCTGCATTTTGGCGACTTGGAAACTGACAGAGATATATAATATATAATATTATTGTGTGAAGGCTTCTTATATCTATGTATGTGGAAGGTTTGGTCTCTTCCCATTGAGCATGTTTAACCTCCTGTAAAACAAGATGGTCACTACAAAGACAGATTGACTGGTCCCACAATTATTACTGTGCTGTTATTTTCATTTATTTTTTTCTTTTAAATCTCCTGACCTGCAGAATTGGTGACAGCTATTCTGACACCACCACCCATTATTCCTTTGGATCAGTTGGGATTTGTTCCCTTCAGATAAACGTAGGTTATCATCTATAAAGCACTTAGTCTAATCTACCTAGCTTCTTCATGGGGCCTCCTACAATATTGCTTTGTACTCATGCAGAGAAGTCCTTTGATCGTAGACTGGGCCTTTTCTGAGCCCACTAAGACAAATGGATCCTTGTCCTCTGCTCACTCACCTCACTGTGAGTATGAGTAAATGACAACCTTTCAGATAAAGTGCAGATCCGCTATGATACCAGACAGGGCTGGCTGCTATCTCACATGATGACCAGAATATTGTGTCTTACACAGAGAACCCCAAACAATGATGAAACCGGCTGTCTGTAATTTGATATTCTGTGATGGTACAAAAGTGCGTCGCTCTCTAAGTACCTAGTGGGTAAAGGTTTGACCTAACAATCTGTTATATGTGAATGGAATTACCCCGTGGTGTATTCTACTATTGCAATCGTTTAACTTCAAGCTATTTATATTACTCACCGACTTCCCCAGTTCCCTATGTGTCTTCCTCCTTTTACTACATTTGGTCCAGGCAGTCAGTGAGGTTCTTGGGCACACAGACATCATGTGACCTATCCCAACTTTACACTGTAATCTATCTACTTATACTGAGGCAGATCTTACACATCATCTGCCCACAGTCACCTGGTAGGTTCCCTTCTACTTATTTCCTCTTTTTGTGATCAAGTGAAGCATTTTCTGTCCTTTCTCCTAAACATGAAAATGTTTCCCATCCTCAGACTCATTGTGAGCTCTATGTATGGGATCAGACCCTCCTCTGTGGGATGTTTTGGGATTTGCGCAGTTATTACTGAATTGTGTTAAGCAGTGGGAACACGTTATTACTGGAGACTTACTCAGATAAACACAAACTGGTTCCCTTTGCTTTGTGTCACTGCTGGATATGTGGAGATTCTAGAAATACATTGTTCTATATCATGTTCTAAAATCAAACAATATTGCCAGATATCTATCCCCTTTTTTACAGAGGTTACTGTTGTTGACATTTCCCATTGATCCTGCCTGTTTATTGCTGTATTACAATAACTTTATGGTTGGAACATATACGAGATGCCTCCTTATATACTTTTATATGGAGTCATTCCTGCTTTCCCTATCAAGTTATAGGTTGTGTAGGTTAATGTACGAACATCATCTGATAAATCACTTAAAAAAAAAACAACGTATTCAGCCACTGTGTGTCTCCTACAGATGGATCCAGTAACAGAACTTCCCCAGAAAGATGTCCCCGTCCTCTTTATTCACAGGATTGTACGGAGGAAAATCACAGGGTCCCACAGGAGTGTCAGGTAGATGGAATGTAGATTCTCTCCTTATACCATAATATCAAAGTGACATTTCTCTATATGATCTGTAGAGAAACTGTGTGTGTCTATTACACTGATATTATTCTGTCTAATCTTGATTAATGAAATCAGGTGTTATTCTATTGGTTATTTAGGGTGAAGATCTGACTAATATTAAGGTAGAAGTTATAGAGGGAGAAGAAGAGATGTATGTGAGGGGTGATCAGCAGTGTAAGGAGGAGGAAATACCTACAGATATCAGCACAGGTGAGTAATAAACACTTATTACAGAATAGTCACATATTCTCCTTGTTCAGTCACTACAACAATCTCTTATTCTACACCCTCCTCTGTCAGTACAAAGTAATGAGGGAAATCATTGTGGGCTATGATATCTGACCAGTCTCCTCCTCACACTCTGGTGATTCTTATACATCAGTACAAGGGACGTCTGTTATAGTCTGTGCAACTAGCTTGTGCTGTTAGTGGCTTTGAGGATGGACCCTGGTGGCTGGTGACCACTCTGACAACAACTGTGTTTAAATGATGAAAACTTAATTTTATTGCTCAAAAGTGTTTTCAGCAGACATAGGATACGTTTCTGGAATAGGATGATAGTCATAGGCCACATTGACTGTACTGTCTCTAATTTAACATAGGAAACCGGCATCACAATCCAACTCCCAGCATACACTTGTGTCTGATGCGGAGCTGTGAGCAGAACAGGTTGCTAAGGGTTAATTAGTTGTGATCAGGGTCACAGCCGTAGGTCTGGTACATAAGAGTAATGTAAGTCTGGTCAGGAACAATCCTCAGGATCAAAGCCAGGATGTCAGGGTACAGAATTGAGTTCAAGATGTTTGTCAGCACAAGGGGGGTTAATGCATGTGAGTCAGTATGCAAAATTATTGGAAATCAACTGGTTTCGTTGTCAGAGTATAGCGAAAAATCTTGTACATAGTGAAGCAAGTGAGACATAACAAGATACTGGTGCAGACGCAGTAATCTGCCCTGTAGAGTCGAAGTCGAATAGTTGGATGAAGTCATTCTTAATTACTATTGATATATAATAGTTTTCTGTGCAAGTGCAATTTGTACGCTACGTCATATCAGGGTTAATTACCCAATCGAACAGGTAAAAAAAAGCAAATACAATTACATACACACCTACATTTGTAAATAGTTCACATTTAATAAAGTACAATCTTTATTGATAACGATAGAAACGGACATTAGAGTGGTCAGGTTAATATAGAGGCTGAGGCTTGCTGGGCACCAGTGATGACTCTCACCCATATAAATAAAGGCACCTTCCTTCATTCTGTATTATTTAATATGCTCAGCTGATTGCTCAGCGGCTCTAACTACCACCTGCACCCCCCCCCCCCCCCTTCTACACCACAGCCTGTACGCCAGCACAGAGAAACATACAAGTTATATTTGGCAGACAACTGTGGTATAAAAGGAAATTGACATTTTAAGATCACTTCTCCTTTCTCGGATTTAGAGGATTTTAAACAGAATAGAATATAATCCACAAATTAAAAATACAGGAGAAATATATCATAGACAGAAAATGTAAGAAATTTAGGAGGGATAAGGAAGATCTTTTTACAGCGCACACTATCCCTTATGAATCAGAATAAATCTATGAGGTCCCATAAAAGAGAGAAAACCCCAATAAGGTTTTGGAGGAGGAAATATTCTGTGACCAATCAAAATTTTAGAAATAGATCAGACAATGATTTCCAACAGAAAGGGGCTGGACATAAAAGAAATTGAGGAACAATGGAAAACTCATTCTGAACATGTCCCGACCTAAGTATAATAGGGAAAATGAAGACTATAGGTGGAGAAGAGTAGGAAGAACCTACAAAAGCAGATACGAGAAGAATAGAAAAAATTGGAGAAATTTTCCATCTAGAGAACCCCCCATTACTACCAGGATCAGATCTGATGTTTTCAACCAGCAAGAATTTTTCTTAGGAGGATCAGATTGATACATAACAAACGTAGAAGAAAAGGGGGATAGATTCGACAATGTAGGAGGAAGAAACATATAGGAAAAAATAGAAGTGATAACAAGGAAATAACTACATTGAATACTGACCAGGTTAATATTTATAATCTTAGTAAATATCCTCTTACTGAGGATGAAAATAATGTGTTGAAAAGGGGTTTAAAATTTGCTCCTTCGACTAAACCTGACAGCTTCAATTTATTTGTAGATCTCCATAAATTTGTAAGAAAATGAACGCTTAAGACATTTTTTAAGAAAAGGAAGGATGACCCAGAGAAAAATATGGAAGATGAATGTATTTTTTTAAAAAAGTCTTAATTTTTTCCCGACTCTTTGTAAAGGACCCGTTAATTGAAACTTTTGAGAAATTGGTCAAAGAGGGTTTACAGAATATCTAATTAAGAAAGAACCCACGGGGTGTCAATTTCAGTAAGAAAGAAAGAACAGCCTTGAAGAACTTAAAATCCAATAGTGAAATAGTAGTCAAGCCGGCAGATAAAGGGGGAAGTGTGGTAATTCAAGATAAGGTTAAATATCATGAAAAAATCATGAGACAACTGAATGACATGGAGACGTATAAAATTTTAGAAGGGTATCCCGCAGAACAATTATCGGTAAAACTATATAAGTAATTAGAAAAATATGAATTAAAAGGGGTTATCTCAAAGGAAGTGAAAGAGTATATCCAGATCACTAATCCATCAATTCCAGTCTTATACACCCTCCCCAAAATTCATAAAAATCCCCTCAACCCCCCTGGTAGACCTATAGTAGCGGGCACGGAATCGATTACATCTAACCTCTCTCATTATTTTTATTAGCATCTACAATCCTTTATGATTACCATCAGGTCCTATTTGAAGGACACAATGGACATTTTAAATAAATTGAGTACAGTAGAATGGCAAGATTTGTACACATCGGTTACATCAGACGTCAGTTCTTTGTACACGATTATAAAGCATGATAAAGGAATCGAGGCAGTGAAATACTTTCTGGACCATTCCACAATGAAATGTGTTGAACGGAATTTTGTATTGGAAGGTATAGAATTCATTCTTAGAATTTTTTTTTTTGTATTCAGACCATTTCTATTTACAGCAACAAGGGACAGCCATGGGAACCAGATTTGCCCCCAGTTACGCTAATATGTTCATGAGGTGGTGGGAAGACACCCATATTTGGGGTGACCCCACCATAGCGGCAAATCTGGTAATAGTTTAAATACTAACACTCTTAACATCACACTGACTTTTGATACCAGCAAAGAGGATGTGTTTTTCCTTGATTTAAGTATATATGTTAAGGAAGGTAAATTATTTACAAAGAATTTTCATAAGCAAACAGATACTAATTCTTTCATCCCAACGGACAGTAATCATTACATCAAGTGGGGCTCGAAGGTATCCCGATCGGACAATTCCAGAGAGTAAGACGAAATTGTACGGAAACAGATACTTTTAGGCTACAAGCACAGACTTTAAAAGAACAATTTCTAGAAAAAGGATATAAAGAGATTGGCTTAGATCGGGTGATTAATGAAGTTCATGATATGAAGAGGGAAAGTTTACTTATCCCTAAGGAGAAAAATAACGTGAATAACGATTTGGAGAAAGTGTTAGGCATACCTTTCATTGCCCAATATAATACACACTCTAAAGACATAGAGAAAATTATGAGCCACCATTGGCCCATTCTTAGAAGAGATCCAGATTTACAGGATGTTATTTTTAATAAACCACGTTTTGTTTATAGATGAGCACCCACCCTAAAGGACACGCTGGTTAAAAGTGTAATCATTAGACCTCTTAAGAAAACCCCCATTAAGACTAAAGGATTCCTTAGGTGTGGTCCTCGGTGGTAGTCACTTTAACGGTGCTGATAACACTGACAGTGACTACCACGAATGGAAAAAAACGAAAATGACTTACCCGACTTAGAATAAATGATGACTGACCCAAAGAATGACACAGCAAGTCCCCGACAGTGTGATAACAAATCACGATCACCAGTAAGAACGACATGTTTTTTGGACGTCATTTTAAATTGCGACCTCTGTATGACTATTTTTAAAGCACCAATGCCGCTTCTCATCAGACCTGTTACACTTAAGCCTAACTCTAAGAGGTTGGATAAGAAGCGGCATTGGCATAGTCATATAGAGGTTGGGGAAGTCATTTTCGTTTTTTCCGTTCGTGGTAGTCACTGTCGATAACACCAGCTCTGGAATTTCGTACCCCACCCGTGGTCCTGTATGGAATGTACGAAAAGATTTTAAGACTTGCAATTTGAAAAATTGTATATATCTGGCCGAGTGTCATTGTGGCAAACAGTACATCGGTAGAACGGGACGGAGGTTGAAAGACCATTGGAGCGAACACATTAGAAACATAAAAAAAGGTTATGACCAACATTCTCTGTCAGCACACTGTAAGGAAGCACATAATTGTGACATTAGGTCCATTAAATATTTCTGCGGATTGAAGAGGATTTTGGGCAATTGGAGGAAACGCGACTCCAAAAACGATCTCGCCAAAGCGGAAATGAAAATGATTTGCTCCATGGGAGTATTAGCCCCCAATGGCTTAAACACAGATTTTGAAATCAAGTGGTTCCTCGAGTAACATCTATAGTTCTGTTTGTATCATGTTATTGTCCCATTTGATCTATTTTTTCTAGTGGTTTTACATCTGAGCTCTAGCAGTAGTTTTGTAACCATGATTCCATAATACATTAGTGGTTCAATGTGTATTTCATTTGATATTGTAAAAGGAAGGTGGTCCTTAAGAGTCTAACGTTTGGACTTGGGTCTTTTCTATTGCATACATTATAGAGGATTGCATTCACTTGAATTAGCATTTAAAGTTCTGTGACGCTTTCAGTAGTACTGCAACATTTTGTTATATTTATCATGCGTATAGATCACATTTTATATTTGTCATGATTATGATTTTATGTGTAGGAGTTTTTATGGTGATTTTATTTTAGGTATAGATTTGAGTCCAGTGTTAGTAGGTCTTTATTGTGATAATACGTGGTTCCAGATTGTTGTCTATTATATCCCATCATAGCACCCTCATAGGGGAATAATTATAATGATACCTAGGGGCATATTCAATTGTTGGTGTTATAGTAAAAAATCTTGCGGCGTGCGCACTATTACCGTCATTACGGTAATAGTGCGTGTAATTACCGGTATTATGGTACTTTTCTCGCTGGATTTCAGCTTGCGGCTCAGGGACCTGCGAGCTGAAATCAAGCTTACTATTACTGTAATACTGGTAATAGTTTTTCCGCAGCGGAAACCGTGGACAATTGAATACGCCCCCTAAACTCATGTTTGCTATTCCTTTTTTGACCTATTAGATAGGGAATATAATTGTGTTAGTAGTGCATGTGATAGACACTCCGATAGGACATTATGACTGCATCTTCCTGGGAGTGTCTTTTATAATGCAGAGATTTACTTCTTTTCTGTGACCCTTGATTGTATTTAAGGGTTGGGTATGGGTTAGCGGTGCGGAATATTCCGACACCGAGGAGTCCTTCAATGAAAAGCCAAATCTGTAAAAAAACGATTTAAAGAGAAGCAGACTTACCTGCATACCGTTGTTGGAGATAACTAAGTGTCTGAATGAGGATTGAGGCTGGACAGTCCTATGATGTTGGCTGCGCAATGTGTAAGCTTGGGAAATGTTACCCATCAAAGTCTGCATTTTGGGTGGAGTTGTCCAATGTGGCTGTGTAATCAGGGTGTCACTGTGGCTGAGCCTATGCAGTGTGCTTGGTAATGTGATTGTGTTAAATTTTAAGACCATGTTTTATCTGTTCCACAAGAATCACATTTGTTGTTTCTATATTTATAATTGTAATAAAGATTTTAGTTTGCAAATTGAAATTAAACAACTAAGCATCAATTAAAGTTATTAATAGTATGACATTTAGCCCCGTAATACAAAAATAGATATCTAAATCCATATATTTATTTTATTTCCAGCAGATGAACACAAAAGCAGGAATACCTTGGAGGAATATCTCATTTTGTCTCCAGATTTTAAAATAGAAAATAACAACACCACATGCGATTCTCCAGAAGAAAACACCATTACGATAAATATACATCCAGTACTTCATAGTGCAGATATATCATCTGGTCATAAGAAATGTTCTGATAATATTGATATTGCATTACATAGTACAGCTCATACAGGTGACACAATAATTTCCTGTTCTGAATGTGGGAAATGTTTTACAGAGAAATCATGTCTTCTTACACATCAGATAACTCACAAAGGTGAGAAACCGTTTCCATGTTCTGAGTGTGGGAAATGTTTTAGACAGAAATCTGGTCTTCGTCAACATCAGAAAATTCACACAGGTGAGAAACCGTTTCCATGTTCTGAGTGTGGGAAATGTTTTACACTGAAATCTGGTCTTACTATACACCAGAAAATTCACACAGGTGAGAAACCGTTTCCATGTTCTAAGTGTGGGAAATGTTTTACACTGAAAGATGGTCTTACTAGACACCAGAAAACTCACACAGGTGAGAAACCGTTTCCATGTTCTGAGTGTGTTAAATGTTTTGCACATAAAGCTGATCTTTTCAAACATCAGAAAATTCACACGGGTGAGAAACCGTTTCCATGTTCTGAGTGTGGGAAATGTTTTACACTGAAATCTGGTCTTCTTCAACACCAGAAAATTCACACAGGTGAGAAACCGTTTCCATGTTCTGAGTGTGGGAAATGTTTTACACTGAAATCTGGTCTTATTAAACACCAGAAAATTCACACAGGTGAGAAACCGTTTCCATGTTCTGAGTGTGGGAAATGTTTTGCACATAAATCTGATCTTTTCGAACATCATAAAATTCACACAGGTGAGAAACCGTTTCCGTGTTCTGAGTGTGGGAAATGTTTTAGACAGAAATCATATCTTCTTCAACATCAGACAACTCACACAGGTGAGAAACCGTTTCCATGTTCTGAGTGTGGGAAATGTTTTACACAGAAATCATGTCTTCTTCAACATCAGAAAATTCACACAGGTGAGAAACCGTTTCCATGTTCTGAATGTGGGAAATGTTTTGCGCATAAATCTGATCTTTTCGAACATCAGAAGATTCACACAGGTGAGAAACCGTTTCCATGTTCTGAGTGTGGTAAATGTTTTAGACAGAAATCATATCTTCTTCAACATCTGAAAACTCACACAGGTGAGAAACCGTTTCCATGTTCTGAGTGTGGGAAATGTTTTACACAGAAATCATGTCTTCTTCAACATCAGAAAACTCACACAGGTGAGAAACCGTTTCCATGTTCTGAGTGTGGGAAATGTTTTAGACAGAAATCATATCTTCTTCAACATCAGAAAATTCACACAGGTGAGAAACCGTTTCCATGTTCTGAGTGTGGGAAATGTTTTACACTGAAATCTGGTCGTCTTCATCACCAGAAAACTCACAAAGGTGAGAAACCGTTTCCATGTTCTGAGTGTGGGAAATGTTTTAGACAGAAATCATATCTTCTTCAACATCATAAAATTCACACAGGTGAGAAACCGTTTCCATGTTCTGAGTGTGAGAAATGTTTTACACTGAAATCTGGTCGTCTTCATCACCAGAAAACTCACAAAGGTGAGAAACCGTTTCCATGTTCTGAGTGTGGGAAGTGTTTTACGTATAAATCAGCTCTCATAAAACATCAGAGCAATCACATAGGTGAGAAACCATTTCTGTGAGCTTATAGACATATCAAGCATAAGAAGGAACATACTGACGCACCAATTGTTGGAACTTAACTTGCCCTCAGTCACACATACAGGGTTAATACTCTCTTATTAGCTGTGGGGTGCAACCATTAACTTAATATCGTTAGTCGTTAGAAGAGAAAAGAAGTTAGTTTAGAAGTGGTGCACTGAAAGCTCCCTTATATAAATGGTTACTGTTATTTGCAATGTCTTATTATTTATTTTTTTAAAAAAACAATATAACTTGTTAAAATTAGAATCTTACAAGACAACGAATAATAAAGAATAAAATAAGTGTAAGTGATTAAACAAAATGTGTATTTAAAATTGCTGGATACAATTCAATTGCCTCTTGAATAAATTGAGGATTTTATACTCAAATGATATATATATTCAAAATCGTAAAAATTAAATTTTACCCTTAGGGATAAATAACTCCCCTTTTGTACAGTTATAATCTTTTTGCAAAAATTGTCTTATTGTATTCTGTAGTTCCAGTCTCTCCGCAGTTCTCATTGTCTTGGCATTACATGGCTGAATAGTTACTATGTTGCTGTTCAGTACTAATTTTATAGTTTGTGTCCATTAGCATTCCCTCTATTGTGTAACAGGAATACATTCCTCATGCATACTGATACCTTTCCCTGAAAATAACAGAGACCTGTACCATCTTATTTCTAGATGTGATGGGGTGAGTAGCTAACTGCCTCCTGAGTTTGCCGATCTAGCTGGGAGTGGGGAAACGTTAATGCGGCAAACAATCTAGTGCGTACAGCTCACTGCCTATCATCTAAAATGTTCTGTGCTAGCTCCGGACTAGTGGGGACTAGTCTGTGTGAATAACGAGAACCTCATTCTCTATTGACAGTGAAGAGATGTAGCCAGGAAAACGCCAACGTGCGTCTCACTGACAATTAGCTTTGTCTAGCCAAAGACCTAGATAAAGCTAATTGTCAATGAAACGCCCGCAGAACATTTTAGATGATAGGAAGACTAACTTGTTTTCTTCTCTTCTAATATCTTATAGACATATGAAAGCTCCAGTCAGACAATAATTATTACCATCCACAGACATAGGTGGAATGTGTTTTAGTAATAGGAATATATTGCTCATTTTATTGCGGTTTACTTTATTAGATATTGGCATCTCTCTACATAGTAATAACAGACCACATTATTATTATATAGTGTCCTAAGTAATATATATTCCCAACAGTGGTCAGGAGGTATAATGTTGGACTTACATTATGTTTTGTCATACTATGTGATTGAAAAGGAGATGCTTCATATAATTAGGTAACGGAGGAGGGTTCCCTGCAGTGATCCTTTAATTTGCTATAAATGTTTAACTAAGGAGATGTTGGTCTTTTGTCCACAGATACAACCCATATGGAGACTTTTTGGCAGAGTACAGATTAATAAGACAAAAAATGCATCATACACGACACATCACTTAGATTGTAAGCTCCATTAGGCAGGGTCATCTTTACCTTCTCTTTCATGTCATTGTATGTTATTTGTATCACAATCCCCTCATTGCACAGTGCTGAGTAATATGTTAGTGTTTTATAAATACAAATAATGATCATTGTAAATGTATGATGGCTCTTCTAAAAATTAACAGAGGATGCGGCTATCTTGTGGGCTGAAACCACCTCCATGAGAATACATACTAGTGATTCTATAGGAACCACCGATGTCGCTGAGATACTTCATGAATCAATTCCCACAAAATGTCTGTCTGTACTGTACTGTAGTGACAACGCTTTAATTGATGTAAATATATGTAACACTTAAACATTAGAATATTTTTTCAGAGTCCTATAATTGATGCTCTTTCTACACAAGTTATTGCTAGACTTAGTTTTATAATGACTCATATTATATACAGTAGTTTACACAGTGGCTAATGGAATATGTTTTGTTTGATTTTATCAAACATAAATATATATTCGGATATCTATTCTTTGTTCTATTCTTTTATATAGTGAATAAGTAGATGAAATAACACATTGCATATATGGATGCAACCTACATTTATGTGGTCAGTACACAAATAAGATAATAAAAGCAATAATTACCAACCAAATTGATTTCTTGTTTTTCTTTACATTATGTAAAAATGGTAGGAAGCAGCTGATAAAGGTATAGTCAGAGTGGAAGGGAGGGTGATTGTGTGAGGGAAACTCCCATGTCATGTGATTTACTATTCCTTTTAGTGGCCTGCTATCATTGCTATATTGTTTTGTTTCCTGGAATTCCATATTGTCATGTATATTGACTATCTGGTCTAAAAGTGGAAAATAATTGATAACTGGTCTGTGCTCTCATCCCCCCCCCCCCCTTATGTGTGTAATGGCTACTAGTTAAACAGATGTGTGATAAGATGAAAAGACTTCTATGGATGTTGCTGTGAAGTTTGTAGATATCTCCCCTCCCCCTGTTAGACAAGAAATGTTAATGGACATTGTGTGATAACTGCTGAATAGAGAGCTATTTGTGGTGGACTGGCTAATACTGCTTGTAATGAGTAATAGGTCTGTCCTGACTTTACATTGTTAGTAAGTGAAGCCTTGTGAGCCAACATGAGTTTCTAAGAAAGCATGGTCAGCCATTTTGAATGGTGACTTTACATTGTAAGAAGAAGTTTCATTATGGTCTGAGATACATACACACAGTCACATACAAACACACAATGACATATATTTATATTACAGGTGTAACCTCTGGGGATGCTGCAGTTGGACTTGGACACCCAGGGGCTAATAATCACAATTGCATCAATAAAAAAAGAGATGGCTATAGCTATTTACCAGTCCAGGAAGAAAAACTACATTTCCCACAAGGCTATTGTGGAGAGGAGGCTGAGCCTAAGGAGACTGAGAACCAGGGGGCGGAGAGAGAGGAGCATCCTAGGAGAGACTGAGCTGTGTGACCAGTCCAGATAGGTGACCCTAGGCAGAGGGGCACTGAATTTGTGGTCTGAGGAGAGAGAGCAGACAGTCTGCAGAGATATCAGAGCTCAGTGCAGTCCTAAACAGAACCTGCTGGAAGTCACAGTTTGAAGCTGTAGGAGGAGGTTTGCATGCAACTCTGAAGAAGGACATTTTACAAGTCAGCCATTTTGGAGATAATCAAGTTCAGACCTGTGACACACACTGGTGCAGATAAGTAACTGGTGATTTTTACCTATCTGTTATTATTCAAGTGGGGCTTGGACTATATCTGGCCACAAGGGCTGAAGAGTTAGGGATAGATGGGTGGGCAGGTAAAATTGCAACAAGTGTTTGTCTAATCAGCATTTGTGTAACTACAAGTCCCAGAATACAAATAATTAATGATTTTACAGTTGTTGCTACAGGAGGGTTTGCATACTGTGACTTCTGTACCTCACTGCAAGTGATTTAAAGACATCTAAAAGCTGCAATCTGGACACATGATGCTTCCATGCCATGCTGCATCCATACAGAAGGGCCCCAACTTGCAGTGCACTGCTCTATTTGTGTGGCATGTTTGAATACTGTTGATGTGTGTGTTTGGCAGTACATTGTAGAGCTATAAGGAAAATATATATACATTCACCCCGCAAGATATTCCCAGTATCAGGAGCAAGTAAGGTATCTGCTATATTTTTCCATGTGTATAAGGCTATGACAGTTAATGTACATATTGTATGCTGTTAATGTTATTGAGTTATTGCGAGTTATTGTGTTAACTTGGTGTTCATAGTAAGAAGTGGTGCTCCACTTTTATCCACACTGTCTTATTACTGTATTATATTGTTTGCACTATTATTTCAAATTATACCAAAGTATATTTTTCTATAAAATTACAAAGCTGCATTTAGGGTTTCCATTTCAATAAATGTGCCTGGATGGCTTTTGCAGCACACAGTTTGTCACAGAGTGTTAATACTGGGCAGGGGGTTTCCCGAATCTCCCCCTTGTGTATCTTTTGAACACCCCCCAGAAGAGAAAGCAGCGATTCGGGTGGAGGCACTGAAAATCAAGTACCGAGGTGAGAAGCATCTGCATTGTTCAATATATATATATATATATATATATATATATATATATATATATATATATATATATATATATATATATATATATATATATACACCCTCACAATGCATAATACAGAAGGGGGTGTTACACAGGCAATAAGTGTGGTATATGGCATCAAAATCTATATTTTGTGTAAACTATTGTTACGCTGTTTATTGTTCTATAATATAATACAACACACTTTAAATGAAGTTATATCTTGCTGTGGTTAATTTTTAAGTGTCGATTTAAGGGAATATAAGAATGATGTTTCTTGGGTTAAGTTAGAAATACCTTTGCGAGGAGTTGGTTGACGGTAATAGTCATATATATATATATATATATATATATATATATATATATATATATATATATATAACGGTATTAAATGCACATACACACACATGCATAATTAACAAGAAACTAATGAGTTATTGTACCTACACACCGAATGCCATCTATTATATGTACCTTGTGTAGGATTGTTATCGAAATTATATTATTACATTATTGTACATGTAAAGATTCATTTCATACATATATATCTACGTTGTGGTTATGAATTTATAATGTCTTGATATAGGAGATATTATATATATAAAGATGTGTGATACAGTAAATCAGGTTTAAAGGTCTGAAGTACGCGTGTCACACGTGGGAAAGCGTAAATGCATATGGTAAGATAACGAGCGTATCCAGAAATAGAAGAATATAATTGCGTGCGCAATTATGGCATAAATACGGGTCAGACCATGGCTGATTTTTGCTAGTAGGGGTCCTACCACTGTTCTTAGATGTACTATTGCAAACCTATAGTTACAGCCAGCATAATATAAATCTAAAGACCAAAGATTAGTGTATAGATAAGAAAGAAGTGTGTATTATAAAACAAACCAGATGTGAAAATGCCATTGTACCGACTACTCACTTAACTACAAATATGTGGACAAGCGGCACTGGTCAAACAAAAGACTACATGACCGTGACAGCCCGCTGGGTAGGTGTATTGCCTTCAGCAGCAGCATCTGTAGCATCGTCATCCTTTCAGCATAGTAGTGCCAGCAGACAATGTCAGGTCATTCACAGATAAAGTACTCTCTGTATCGCAGGCTTCACTAAGAAACATACTGGTGTCAATCTGTTGGAAAACTCAGTAATGTCATAGAAAATGGCTAACTCTGCTAAGACTCTCCTCAGGATTCCTCATTTCCGATAACAGAGCGAACACTGTGTGCACATTATGACTGGGTGAACTGCACATACAATAAACTTGGTGGTCAGTACAGGAGATGCTGTCTGGTTTCTACAATTTCCAGGCATTTTTGGCATTCAGAGAACAGTGCAGCAGCTGCAAAAAATATCTGATCTGCCATGGCACCAACTGAAGCAAGAGGTAGTAACAAGGTGGAATTCTACGCTCTACATGCGTCAGTGACTGTTACGACTCTGCCTATTCTTTGTATATAACAGCAGTACCTCAAATCCACCAGAGGTGCTGCTCTTCTGTTCCTGAACTTGACACCATGCCTGTAGGAGTTAATCCCCTTGCCTGACGCCTGATTAGAACTGCACCTGTCCCACAGCTTGAAATACCTGCCTCAAACTGTGCTCTGTGCAGTTCATCTTTAATCCCAGGCTGCTGATTGTTCCTCCCTGTTCCAGTGTTTGTGCTTCTGCTGTTGATCTCCGGTTGTGACCCTCTGCCTGATTCCTGGACCCTGCTTGTTTGCCTGTTGCCCTGACCTCGGCCTGATTATTGGACTATGCTCATTCACTTGTGACCTTGACCTCTGCCTGGCTATTGGATTCTGCTTAACCTGATCTCTGCTTGATCACTGGACTCAGTTTGTCTGCTTTCCTGGACAGCCTCGTGCCTTCTGGATTGGGGTAACTCATTATTCTTGTCCCTGCTATTTAACTGTACCTGCCATTACTTGGAACCTGTTGCTCTGTGGACTTTCCTACCATTTATTACACCTGTTCATATCTGTGGAATTGAGACATACCTGTTTACACTGCAACCTGGAAATCTGCATATCCCGCAAACTGAATCCCTGTTTATGTATTTTGCCTGAATAAAGTCATTTGTTTTATCATACCTCTGTTGCTGCTTCCTGAATGCACTAGGAATCATAACAGTGACTGGAGGACCAGCAACAAGCCATCAAAACCTACACATCAAGCCGTGAGATAGGGAGAGGGGGCACATATTACCTTACTCCAGCACATTGGAGAAGCCTTTCAGATTTATGCAAGCAACTCAAACCATTTGAAATTGTAATAAATGAAGTGAGTTCAGACACTGCCAGCCTGAGTCAAATCATACCCAAAATCAAACTACTGGAATAGCAACTAGAGAAGCAGAAGTAGAATATGAAAGTAAGCGATTCTGTAAAGTATGTAGCCCTTATAGATCAAGTTCTTTATTGGCTTTGCCAGTACCCACGGGTCTGCAGCATCATGAAATTGGATCACTACATTTTGGCTACCATGCTCGATCCTAGTTGTAAGTCATATGTATTGTATTTCTTTTCAACTGACACAAATCTTCGGTGGTAGTCATATTAATAACTACCACTATACCGACATCGACTAAACCTACAAAAAAATGGCTATTTCAAGAACGCCTACAAAAAGAAAATGATGACTTACAATACAAATGACACTGTACATCCTCAACATCCTTACGCTACATACCGATTGCTGTCAATGCCGGCTCTTTCAGTTTACGTCACTGATCATAGTGACAGTGATATCTCTGTATTTAAAGCACCAATGCCAGGACCCACGACTTTAATATCTCATTTAGAAGTTAGGGATAGGCATTGCCGCTTTTAATACAAAAATATCAATGTCTCTATGATCAATGACAGAAATTTTAACTGCCTCTATTAACAGCAATCGATATATAGCGGAATGATGTCCAGGATCTTCAGTGTAATTTTCATTGTAATTCATCATTTTCTTTTTGTAGGCATTCTTTAAATCGACATTTTTTTGCAGGTATACACAGTGTCACTATTACCATCATCGTAAAATGGTACCCAACCCCAAATATTAAGAAATGCAAACTGCTCCTTGTGAGCAAGCTGTTGGCTCAAGTCACCCATAACACATCCCCTGCTTCATCATCTCCTAAAAAAGTTACTGCAAGAATTTTTTTTATCTAATACTGTGTGACAATATTGATATCAGTAATGAGGATGATGATGAGGTACATTATTACAATGACCACAATTCCGACAAGAGTTATAGAGACTCAAATATGCCGATCGCTATAATTGCGCCATGTAGGAGATGCAGACTTACCTAAAAACGGATAGTGAATATTTGTGACAGCAGTGCTATAAACGGCAACAGCAGAAAATTGGTAGTATTAAGGGGGCAATGTGAGGAGCCGGCTGATGTAAAAAGTCCAAAGCTTAGTAAAAAAAATAACATTAAAAAAACTGTGGGGTGCTTACTATAAACACTATTAACCTTGGCAACACCTGGGGGCCCGGGCCTCCACTTGAGGCAGCCAGTTAATGATTATTATTATTTTTTTTAAATAAAAAATTCCCCATCGGGTGTCGTGTGCATAAGGCGGGGAGGGAAGGGGGTTTAGGGTGAGGGAGGGTGCTGTTACCTGCTCTCAGTCCACGGACAGTGTGTGACATCACACACAGTCCAACAGCCTGCAGAGTAAGCTGAGGCGCTCTGAAATGAAGCGTTTCCTTGCTCACACTGCAGGTTTCCACTCTGATGTCAGCAACACCAGCACAGCATAAGTAAGTATATTGGGCTGGGGTAGGGGATAAGGACAACAGGGTTATAACCTTATAACCTTAGATCACTAGATACCTGGCCCTCTAGGTTCACGGAATAACACAGGTAAGGAGGCAAGAAAGAGATAATGATCCATTTATTTACACAAGTGTTCACACAGAGTAGATGCAAAAACACAAAGGAGAAGTAGCTAATAACCAGTGGCAATAAAACACCCAAACAGTACATAGGAGAGGTCTCACCACACAGGAAGTTTCACAGAGTCCCAGTCAGGCAACAAATGAGTCCCAAAGTTATTCCACAGGATGGCCAGTGGGCCGGTCTCAAGTAGTTGTCCTCCAATCTTGCCAACTCTCTCCACTAGCTTAGTGGGACCCAGAGTACCAGTCACCCTACTCCAAGTAGGCTCATCAGTTTACTCTAGATCACGAGTTCCTCCCAATGGAATAAGGGTCCAACAAACTTCCTTACTGAAATAGCAGTGTCCAACCAGTATTTGTCCCCTGGTAAAGTTCGACAACCCTTTCACAGTCAGAGTTCTTTCTCCGTCAAAAATGACGGTACACACACCTCCTCTCTCCCGGGTCTCGTGTTTTTACTCCTCTCTCCCGCTGGCCCACGCCCCTCTTCAACAGTCCACAGTCATTGGTAATTACAGCATAGAAGTGGTGACCGAGGTGTGGTAAGGAGTGTGTTTTCAACAAAGGCCCCCCTGATGTTTCCAGGGCCACAGTTGCCCCTCCACCACTTAGATGAAAATGGCGGCTGGTGGCTTCTGTATTCCCTTCAAGTTGAAATCAAAAGATACTTAGCTGTGGAATTCAATTTGACTGCTGAATAATGTCTTGATCTGAGGAGCCCCATTGCTCTGATAGCACTCAGTGAAATCAGGATCATTTGTTGGACACAGCTTTACAGACCATGTTCCAATTGAAGCTAAAACTATGTGGCTATCAGCTGCCTATTAAACTTCTAAATCCAACCCCCTTCTCCCCCCAGAGACGTTAAAACCAGTCCTGGACATATAAAAATGTCCTTGTACTAACAGGGATCATTGTGTGAATGTTATCTTAAAAGATCGGAGAGGGCTTGCATAAGACATTTCAGTCCTATTAACCCTTTACATCACAGAAAGGAAGCAGGCCTGGGTTAGGCCTGACAGTAGGCTAAATGTCCTCTATGCAGAGATCACAGGTTTTGGTCCTGGAACTTGCTGGTCACTGAGCCACACCCCCTAGAGGTTGGACTCATTGCCTCCATCTCCCTCCAGTACTGGGGAGAAATGACACGTGATGTAGTCTGACCCAGCATAATATAAAATGCACATTTCTCTTGAATTTGAGTAAAAAACAAAATTATTATTTTTTGTATTAATTCCTCCCCCTTAAGTTATAATAGCAGGGACTGTCTTTCTGTGTCCAGTTCAAGATTGCTGCAGAGTCGCCCATCACACAGACAGGTGAAAATATACATAACCAATAAATAAACCAATTCTTGGAGATATTTGTAAACATATATAGGCACCCGTGTCAGCTGGCATGATATAGGAGGCGGTAGGGGAAGCCGTTAACCATCCTCTGGCGCAATTTCTAATTTTATTCAATTGACTGCCAGTCATCGCCACTCCTTGGTCACTGACAGTAGGAAGCAGGAGCTGGTTGGTTAGTGAATTACTTTATTGTCTTCCACTTCCCCACCAATAGCACCTTAACTCGGGCGGAGTGATGGGCACCAACGCACAGGAAGCAAAGTTGGGGGAGACACTGGCGTGATAATCAGATATTGGCTTATCTCCTTCTCAGCTGCTTCGTACCTTCATTGTTTAAAGAATGTTAATAAAACCAAGAAGACAACTTGTTTGGAATTTATATATTTTATTACGTTATTTGTGTACAGACTATAACATTGTAGGCAATATGAGTTATTATAAAACAAAGGCTAGCAATCAATTTTAACTTGCATAGCAAGATTGTCAACTATACATATTCTAATCTTTAAGGAGCTAAATACAATCCAACCTCATTAATTAAAGCAAAATTGTCACTGACACACAGTGCAGGCAGCCATCGTGTGGCATTCTTTAGAATTCACAAACCAGCAGCCACAGGTGGTAAAAGTGACAACAGGTAGGACAGTCTGTCAAATGTTCGGAGTCTAGTGCAGGCTTGGCTAACCTGTGGTACTCCAGGTGTTGTGAAACTACAAGACCCAGCATACCCTTACAGCAATAAGCTGCTATATATTGGCAAAGCATGCTGGGGCTTGTAGTTTCACAACACCTGGAGTGCCATAGGTTAGCCAAGCCTGGTCTAATGGGACAATCCTGATTTTTGGTGCCTGTTCTGCCCAATCTAAGGGGCAGGTCAAGACTGTGTATTCTTTATACACACACAGTATGCTTTATATACTACACTAAGGTGCTAGCTGTCCTTCGTGGACTGACCACTCCCCCTCTAGTGTCAGGTCCCGCCTCTATGATGGCTGACCACACCCCCTCTGGTGGGCCCCTAGTGTTACAGTCCCCCGGTGGGCCATTCATGCCCCAGGCCGACACTGGCTGCATCACTGTTTGATGAACTTTAAATCATGTAAACCATGTGCCTCTTTCACACCATCACCATTTATTTATATGGCGCCACTGATTCCGCAGCGCTGCACAGAGAACTCACTCACATTAGTCCCTGCCCCATTGGAGCTTACAGTCTAAATTCCATAACACACACACACACACTGAGAGAGAGAGAGACTAAGGTCAATATATAAACCCCGTGCCTCTTTTCTTTGGATCAAAAAACAGGTGTACTAGTCACACTGTAAGCAACAGAAATGGGTTTTAGAAATGTATCTGACACTAAAAATAACCTACAATGTTTTATAGAAGTGTAATTTAGAACTTGTTATTTACCATAAGGCGGAAGGATACCCACGGGTCTGTTCATGTTCTTCACATAAATGCATCCCCAGCTCGTTCCATGTTATTATTGTAAGAAAAAAAATAAAATTATTTTAACTATTATCTATTAATCATTTCCCTGACCAATCATTAGCAAATTAATATTTGTTTGCACCAGTTGTTATTATAACATGGCACCCGAGTCTGCTCCCCTGTATTATAATTACATGACACCAGAGACTGCTCCACCTGTATTATAATTACACGACACCAGTCTGCTCCCCCTGTATTATAATTACATGACACCAGTCTGCTCCCCTATATTATAATTACACGACACTAGTCTGCTCCCTCTGTATTATAATTACATGACACCAGTCTGCTCCCCCTGTATTATAATTACATGACACCAGTCTGCTCCCCCTGTATTATAATTACATGACACCAGTCTGCTCCCCCTGTATTATAATTACATGACACCAGTCTGCTCCCCCTGTATTATAATTACATGACACCAGTCTGCTCCCTGTATTATAATTACATGACACCAGTCTGCTCCCCCTGTATTATAATTACATGACACCAGTCTGCTCCCCCTGTATTATAATTACATGACACCAGTCTGCTCCCCCTGTATTATAATTACATGACACCAGTCTGCTCCCCCTGTATTATAATAATATCATTACCAGCTGCCAGACACTGCCTTGTTCCTGTACTCAGCAGAAACCGGAAGTATGCTGAAACGCAGAAACAGGAAGTGAATTCAGTGGACCGCATAGACCGGAAGTCAGTTGTCCACACAAACCGGAAGTTGGCTGTGTTACATTCTCCGGGCGAGAGGCGGTGAGAGCATAGATATAATGTAATATAATGATAAACATATAACATAGATAATATGTAATATAGATGCCCTGATTATGGCTTTGTTAGGTGAGCATTATGCGGCTGTGAAACTAGGAAGCTCTCACCTCATTGTGCCTCATTAATGCTTCAATACCCACCATTCTTTCCTTTTCATATACTAATAGCACCCACTACGGTACCTCACTTGAAAACCTCATAAAAGTCACCAGATATCCTCCTAATGTCCACTGTATAACCTCTATATACCTACCTCATATCATCCTAATCCTGCCTCATACTCTGCTCCTCTGATATCCTCCTAATGTCCACTGTATAACCTCTATATACCTCATATCATCCTAATCCTGCCTCATACTCTGCTCCTCTGATATCCTCCTAATGTCCACTGTATAACCTCTATATACCTCATATCATCCTAATCCTGCCTCATACTCTGCTCCCCTGATATCCTCCTAATGTCCACTGTATAACCTCTATATACCTCATATCATCCTAATCCTGCCTCATACTCTGCTCCTCTGATATCCTCCTAATGTCCACTGTATAACCTCTATATACCTACCTCATACCATCCTAATCCTGCCTCATACTCTGCTCCCCTGATATCCTCCTAATGTCCACTGTATAACCTCTATATACCTCATATCATCCTAATCCTGCCTCATACTCTGCTCCTCTGATATCCTCCTAATGTCCACTGTATAACCTCTATATACCTACCTCATATCATCCTAATCCTGCCTCATACTCTGCTCCTCTGATATCCTCCTAATGTCCACTGTATAACCTCTATATACCTCATATCATCCTAATCCTGCCTCATACTCTGCTCCCTGATATCCTCCTAATGCCCACTGTATAACCTCTATATACCTACTTCATATCATCCTAATCCTGCCTCATACTCTGCTCCTCTGATATCCTCCTAATGCCCACTGTATAACCTCTATATACCTACCTCATATCATCCTAATCCTGCCCCATACTCTGCTCCTCTGATATCCTCCTAATGCCCACTGTATAACCTCTATATACCTACCTCATATCATCCTAATCCTGCCTCATACTCTGCTCCTCTGATATCCTCCTAATGCCCACTGTATAACCTCTATATACCTACCTCATATCATCCTAATCCTGCCTCATACTCTGCTCCCCTGATATCCTCCTAATGTCCACTGTATAACCTCTATATACCTACCTCATATCATCCTAATCCTGCCCCATACTCTGCTCCTCTGATATCCTCCTAATGTCCACTGTATAACCTCCTATATACCTACCTCATATCATCCTAATCCTGCCTCAAACTCTGCTCCTCTGATATCCTCCTAATGCCCACTGTATAACCTCTATATACCTACCTCATATCATCCTAATCCTGCCTCATACTCTGCTCCCCTGATATCCTCCTAATGTCCACTGTATAACCTCTATATACCTACCTCATATCATCCTAATCCTGCCCCATACTCTGCTCCTCTGATATCCTCCTAATGTCCACTGTATAACCTCCTATATACCTACCTCATATCATCCTAATCCTGCCTCATACTCTGCTCCCCTGATATCCTCCTAATGTCCACTGTATAACCTCTATATACCTACCTCATATCATCCTAATCCTGCCTCAAACTCTGCTCCCCTGATATCATCCTAATGTCCACTGTATAACCTCTATATACCTACCTCATATCATCCTAATCCTGCCTCATACTCTGCTCCTCTGATATCCTCCTAATGCCCAATTCATAGCCTGATAATTACCACTTTAGAGCTTCCTAATGTTCCCATCTTGTACTTTATAATTTCAGTATTTCCTTGTGATACCCTTATTTCCATTTCATATCCTCGCTATTCCCACTACACAGCCTTAGTAAACCAGAAGAGGTAGACCGACGAAGAGGAAGATTGGTCTCGCTGCAGCTTTGAATATAGACTGAATAGGAGTAAAACAGGTGCAGAGGAGGCCAGTAAGGAGTAGATTGCAGTAATTATGGCAGGAAATAATCAGGGTATGGATGAACGTTTTGGTAGCATCATTAGGGAGTAAAGAGATGATACAAACTATGTTGTGAATATGGAAGCGGCAGGATTGGGTGAGGGATTGGCTTTAGGGGGTAAAGGAGTTAGAGGAATCAAGAATAACACCCAGGCATCGAACTTGGGGAAGAGAGGTATTGCCAACATTGATGGAGAGGAGGAGACTCTTGAGGGAGGGAAGCCAATAAGTTCAGTTTTGGCCATGTTGAGTTTAAGAAAACGTTGGGACATCCAGGAAGAGGTGGCAGAGAGGCAGCAGGACACCCTAGTGAGGAGGAGATGGCAGTGGTCAGGTGATGAGAGGTAGATATGGGTGATTCACAGAGGTGGTACTTGACGACACCCAACGTTGGGACATCCAGGAAGAGGTTGCAGAGAGGCAGCAGGACACCCTAGTGAGGAGGAGATGGGAGTGGTCAGGTGATGAGAGGTAGATATGGGTGTCCTCATGGAGGTGGTACTTGAGGACCTGAAGAAACTAATAAATTCACCCAGTGAGGAGGTGTACAAAGAAAAGAGCAGAGTGTCAAGGACGGGCCTCCGAGAGAGGGAGAAGGAGCCTAAGGTAGATATAAAGATCGGTTTGAGAGATTGGAGGTGAACCAAGAGAGGACAGTGTCAGAAAGGCCAAAGGTGAGTAGGGTATGCAGCAGGAGGCGGTGGTCTACTGTGTGAAAAGCTGCAGAGAAGTCTAGGAGGATAAGCAGGGAGGGGTGGCCTTTGGATTTGACAGACAAAGGATCATTCATGACTTTGATCAGGGCAGATTCTGTTGAGTGGAAGCCAGATATGAGGGGATCAAGGAGGGAGTTATCAGAGAGGTAACTAGTGAGGCAGTTGTAGACAAACTGTTTAATTAATTTAGAGGCAAAAGGGAGGAGAGAGATTGGGCAGTAGTTGGAGGTGGGTCAACATTTTTTTTTTTTTTAGAATGTTAAGAGCATGGTTGAAGGATGAGGAGATGCATAAGTTGAAGAGATGTGGAGGAGGGAGCAGGCGATTGGGGAGAAGGATCTAAGGAGTTGGGAGGGAATGGGATCCAGAGGGTAGGTTGAGGGGGGAGAGGAAATAAGAAGAAAATGGACTTCCTCACCTGTGGAGGGGCAGAAGGGGCACATAGAATGATGACTGAAGAGCAATGATGCGGGGGAGGGGGAGTAAGTGGGTATGTGAGAGTCAGTGGAAGACGAGAATGATGGAAGTAGGAGAAATGCAGAGCAAGGTATTGAAAGTGGCAAGGAGGCGACGGTGGTTTGGACAACTGAGATAATATGAAGAAGGATTGTTTAGCTAGGGAACGGGCAGAGCTGTAGGAGAGGATGAACTTTGCATGAAGGAGATCTGCCACTGAGAAAGATTTTCTCAAGTAGCATTCAGCATTACAAGAACATTTTTAAAGAAGCTTTGTAAGTTTAGAGTGCCACGGCAGAGGCAAACAGGTTTCGGGGGAATCATAGTCGAAGGCAAAAGAAAGGGTGTGGTTGTAGTGGGAGGCCGTCTGGTTGAGACAGGCCAGGGTGATTAAGAGGGAGAGGAGAGTTTCAAGGGAGGATAAAAGACAGCAGTGTCAATGGAATCAATATTACGCCTAGTGAGATAGGGTTTGGGAGGTGCAGGAGATGAGGGGAGGGTGAAGGATAGGAGATGAAAGTCAGAATGTGGGAATGGAGAGTTGGAGAAATCAGAACGCAAAGGTGGGAGAAGACAAGGTCAAGGTAGTGACCAAGACAGTAGGTTGGATGGTCCATTGTGACAGGTCGAAAAATAAAGAAAATGAAAAGAAAGTTTGATGGAAGCCGGAAAAGAAGGGTTATTGATGGAGATGTTAGTAGCCCAAGATGGTGAAAGGGAGACCTGAAGAGAGGTAGTTGGAGAGCCAAGGCACAAAGTTATCAAAGGATTGGGAGTTGGGGCCATGTGGTGGTAGTTGATGGCAACACAGAGATGAATATGGTAGAAGACACAGATGTTGTGGAACTTAAAGAAGAAGGACTTTTGGAGAGATTATTCATCATTATTATTATTATTAATTTTTATTTATAGGGCGCCACTAGGTATCCGTAGCGCCGCACAGGGACAGACAGAAACACGATACAGGGTGAGACAGCACGGTACAGTTAACAAAAAGCACACTAACTCAGAAGCTCAATGTACAGCTAGATGAGAGGTGAGAGCCCCCAGAGGGGTAGAGAGAGGGGTAGAAGGGCAGGAGGACCTCACGGAAGAGACAAGGAGCTGGAGAGCAGAGTTAAGGTGGTGGAGAACAGAAGGAGAGGAGGCCCTGCTCGAAGGAGCGTACAATTTAAGGGGAGGGTAGGACGGACAGAGACGCAATGGTGGGAGGAGGAAATGGGGAGAACGGAGGCAGAGACGGAGAGGGTGGGAGAGGAGAATGAAAAGGAGGGAGGTAGGAGGGGGACAGGAGGGAGGGCAGGAGTGGGAGGGGGGTAGGGGGAGACTGGGAGGAGGTCAATTAGGTGGGGGAGTGGAGGGCTTTAAGGAAGAGGTGGCTTTTTAAGGCCCGTTTTGAAGCTTGACAAGTTGGGGGAAGTTCTGATGGAGCGGGGGAGATGGTTCCAGTGGAGGGGGGCAGCGCCAAACGCAGAGGGCGGGATGGAGCGTGAATGGAGATTAGGTTGGAGATGTAGGGAGCAGTGTGAGTTGGAGAGGGCCTTGAAAGTAAGAGTGAGGAGCTTGAACACGATTCTGTAGGGGATGGGGAGCCAGTGGAGGGATTGGTAGAGGGGGGAGACAGAAGAGGAGCGGCGAGAAAGGAAAATCAGCGGAGCGGCAGCATTGAGTACGGAGCGAGATGAGAGCGGGGGAGGCCAGTAAGGAGGAGGTTACAGTAGTGCAAGCGGGAGATAATAAGAGAGTGGACAAGAGCTTTAGTGGCATCTTGGGAGAGGAAGTCCCGAATGCGTGCGATGTTGCGCAGCTGAAGCGGCAGGATTTAGCGAGAGAGAGAATATGAGGGGCAAAGGATAGAGAGGAGTCAAGGGTGATGCTGAGGCAGCAAAGTTGAGGAACAGGGGAAATATAGGAGTTGAGAACGGTGATAGAAAGGTCGGAAGGGGAGGGGGAATGAGCGGGGGAAAGTCAATAAGTTCCGTTTTAGCGAGATTAAGTTTGAGGAATCTAGAGGACTTCCAGGAGGAGATGGCGGAGAGGCAGGCGGACACCCTGGAGAGGAGGGAGGGAGAGAGATCGGGAGAAAGGTAGTGTTGGGTATCATCCGCATAAAGGTGGTACTTGAGACCAAAGTAGCTGATGAGTTCACCCAGGGTAGAGGTGTAAAGAGAGAACAGTAGGGGTCCGAGAACAGAGCCTTGGGGGACCCCTACTGGAATGGAGGAAGGGGGGAGATAGATGACTCGGAAGGTACAATTGGGGAAAAGGAGGATGCCCAGAGCGTCACTCGGACAGTAACCAGGCCTGATGGTATGGGTGAAGGTGAAGCCCCCATAGGAGAGAGTAGCAGGGGAAGCGGTGTGAGAGGAGGATAGCCACGTTTCGGTTATAGCAAGGAGGTTGAGATAGTTGGATATGAAGAGGTCATGGATAAAGAGTAATTTGTTGTAGATGGTTCTGACATTTCAGAGGCACAGGAAAAAGAGAGCATTATGTTGGGAAATGTGGATGAGATTGTGAGGGTTACAGGTGAGGGCAGAGCGACAGGATAGGTATAGGATGGGAGAAAGGAGGCATAGTGTGAGACAAACTAGGATAGGTACAGAATGGGAGAAAGGAGGCATAGTGTGAGACAAACTAGGATTGGGTAGAAAGGGAAGAGGAGAAATAATAAAGGAATGGAAGAAGAGGCTCTAGCGAGAGAGGGGGATGGCTGTGGAGGTGCTAGGTGAGGAAGCCACAGGGTTTGGGGGCTTAGCAAGGAAAAGTGATGGGACATTGGGAAGTGAAGAAACAAAGGGGCTGACCAGCAGGTGGAGTATTGGTCGAAGTAACAACACTGGGGTCATGAGTTTTATTCCCAACCATGGCCTTATCTGTGTGGAGTTTGTATGTTCTCTCCGTGTTTGCGTGGGTTTCCTCCAGGTGCTCCTGTTTTCTCCCACACTCCAAAAACATGCTAGTAGGTTAATTGGCTGCTATTAAATTGACGTGTGTGTGCGCACGCACGTGTGTTAGGGAATTTAGACTGTAAGCTCCAATGGGTCAGGGGCTGACATGGTTCTCTGTACAGCGCTGCAGAATTAGTGGCGCTATATAAATAGCTGCTGATGATGATAGTAATATCAGTCCCAAAATCACCGAACTTGGGATATATATTACCCACAGTATGCTGTTTTATTCTATCACTGATACATTCATCAGACTTTTTTCTTCTATTATTTTTTAACATTTTTATAATTGATATCTAAGAGAAAGGCTTATTTTACATTTACAACACATCTTTAACTGTTTCCTATATGCATTGTCTGGTAAAGTGTATATAATGCTTTGCTCTACTGCCATCTTCCATTTGCTGGCTGTTCCAAGTGTATATTTATATCCAGCCCTCACCGCCACGTCATCTTGCTGTTTGTACTACTCTGTTCAAAGCCAATGATATATCCGTGGATGCCGACTGTAGACCGAGAACTTGGAAAGGCCACAAAACATTGTGAGAGCTGCAGAAGTGGTAAATGCTAGATACTCTTTACTAGAGAGTGTATATATAGGAAATGTTTACACATAGAATGTTGTTTGTGTTTGTAAAATAGATTTCTTGTATGTGTTTCACGATTAAACTCTAAAAAAAAACCAAAAAAAACAAACAACCCACACCCATGTGTCAGGAGGATTGAGCAGGACCCAGAGCCCCATCACGGTGCCTCCACCTCACTCATTGATACATGAGAGAGACAATGACCAGAGAATTCTAGAACTCACCAACAAGATCATTCAGCTGCTGACTGGAGAGGTGACTGCTGAGAATGGGACATTATACAGTAACACCAGGGGATGTGTCTGGGTGATGACTGTATCATTGTGTGTTAGGGTCCTATATGGTGTCACTATCTCTATCTCCATGCAGGACTGGGAATACTTAAACGAATACAAGGGTCTTTGTAAGAACATGATGAAGAATCACTGGACCCTCACATCACTGGGTAAGAGAAGACTATGATTTATTGTAAAGTAGAGAACAGTTTTGAGGGCCACCTAGGTACTCATATGTGACAGGATGGGCCGCCTATACCACCCTGTCGTGTTGCTGGGGATCGGTTGGGCTTGCCTTGCTATAGTCCCCTTTTCTTTATCCCAATTGCGCACTCTAACCGCAGTAGGAGGGACTGAAGTTGCTGCCACCATTGGACTCCTTTGCGGCATCCAGAGAGCTGTCCTAGGTAACTCTCACTGCTAGTGTACCCTCTTGCTGGTACACCTGGACTGGTACCCCTGACCTCTTACCTTCATATCAGGGTTGCTGTGGATGTTTCCCCTTGCCTATCACACTGGCCAGAGCTGCAGGTAGCAGGCAGAGCGTTGATACTAGACCCTGGGTCCCAACCTCAGAACACTTGGATAACGGATTAGATTTGATTTGGTGTAATCTGCAGATCACAAGAATTACAGAAGGAAAGTAGTCGTCAAGTAGGCTCTTGAAGCAAATGATGTTTATTAGCTCAAGTGTCCTAATAAGGACAGTTCACACTAGTGTATGGTACTAGTGATTAGAAGGTCAGTTGGAACAATAATACATTACATTGTCAAACAGTGTTTTTTATGTGCAGTTTTGGATACAGCCTGTCAGGGGTTAAATATTCATCAGGTCTCAGGATGTAAAATCCTCTAGACTAAGAGTTAATGCAATTTAAGCTTTATCAAGATTTACATCAATCTCTTGATTTCTACATCCTGTCTTAGAGACATAGGAACCCCCCTCCCCATCCCCTGTGTCTTCAGGCTAAGGGATGTGTTGGACACTGAGATGAAAAGGTCTAATTAACATGAGATTACCTGCCTTCAGAAAGTCACAGAAAACACATTTCCTCCCCTGGCATGGCCTCAGAAATCAGTACATTGCCAATACAGAAATATAACACAGTATCAAAATCAGTACATTTGCAATGATAGAAATTGGCACCTGTGCCACTAATTCAACTAAATTTCCACAATAATTTTTTCCTATGTGATCTAGCTACAGCATATCATCTGATAGCCACATATAAACACTGTACTAAGTCAATGTGTGTTCCTGCAGATGGACCCAGTAACAGAAATACCCCAGAGAGATGTTCTCATCCTCTTTATTCACAGGATTGTGCAGAGGAAAATCACAGTATCCCACAGGAGTATCAGGTAGATAAAATTTAGTCTCCCTAAAATACAAAAAATACCAAATTGACTTCTCACTATATGGTTTGTAGATCCGCTGTTTGTGTCTTATACACTGATAATCTTCTGTGTAATCTCTTTTAGCAATATCAGTCATTATTAAAGTGTTATTTTACTCTTGTGGGTTACTTAGGGTGAAGATCTGACTAATATTAAGGTAGAAGTTATAGAGGGAGAAGAAGAGATGTATGTGAGGGGTGATCAGCAGTGTAAGGAGGAGGAAATCCCTACAGATATCAGCACAGGTGAGTAATAAACAATAAATACATAAAAGACTGATATATTCTCCTTGTTCAGTCACTACAACAATCTTATACTACACCCTCCTCTGTCAGTACAAACTAAGGAGGAAAAGTCTGCCTAGTGGGGGGAGTTAGGAGCCATCAGCCCCCAGGTCATGTACACACATAATCTGATAATCACATATAAATAATGTGTTTATTTTACAGATGGATCCAGTAATAGAAATGTCCCAGAGAGATGTCCCCATCCTCATGATTCCCAGGATTGTACAGAGGAAAAGCACAGTATTCCATATAAGTATCAGGTAGTTCCAAGTTAGCTGCTCGTCGCCATGGAGCCGTTTGTGTGGAGTCTTAATATTGTGTAGATGACTTGGGGATGATGTAGAGACGGTGCCAGGAGTCCGTCTGGTTGTTGTAAGGAAGAGCTGGAAATAATATTATTTGTGAGAAGGGAGATACCTTGGAGGACTATGGAAAAGTGACAGGGTTAATTACAGTACTGATAAGCTTGTAGAATGTTTATAGTGTTGAGTATGTATGGGCAATAGGAGTGGAGCATTAAGGTAGAAATAGGGTAGAACATTTGGTACAAGATATAGAGCTGAGAGGAGGAATGGCAAATGGAAATGTTAGAAGGATTAAATATGGTGTGGATATATAAAATTGAAATTGAGTTGAATGGAAATATGGGAGCTACAGATGGTACAGCAGAGTTGTGCAAGTGGGGATATAAATATGAGAATGAGAAAGGGTTGGTAGTGGTTTAATGTGAGGAGTGTAAGTATATATCGAGTGAATGGATGTGGTTATAGGAAAGTGATAATTTAAGTGTAAAAACTGCATTAGACTCATGGAGGGTGAACAGTGAACTGTATAATGGCTATGATTGGAAGGGTGGTATTATTAGTTGGTAAATGATTGGCAGAATTGTGTTGTTAGTGAATAGAGATGCATGGGGTCAGAAGGAAAGAATAGGAATGAAGTCAAATAGTGGACTTTGAAATTAGATAATTATTACTGTTAAGTCCATGGCAGCCCTTACTGATGGGTTATCCCTCACTTGGCTGAGTCGGGACCAAGCCAACCCCACCAACGTTATAGTGATGCTGAAGCCATGGATATCGGGCCATTAGTGACATTTTCCTGTAATTACATCCATCCAGCCTTCTCGCCACCAGGGTGTTGGCTACCAGTTCCTTGACTTCTCCTATCACCCATGAGATCCGTTCCCCTGCATATTATCACCTGGGCTTTCCCAGATATCTGGGTAACCCACTCCTGTGAACAGAGAACAGATTTATTCACCCTCACTTGTGATCCTGAGTTTTGTGCAGTAACTGACGTATGCATTAGTTAACATAAAATCAACAGTCTCTTGACTGCCCTGTGAGAGACGACTCTAGGCACAGTGCCCGAAACAGTGACGCACTGGAGTCCACTCCTGACTCTCTCCAGGGGCTCCTAGCAGGTGCTCCCATTTTCCTGTCAAATCCTGCTAAGCCAAAGGACATATAGGGGCCTACCCTCCCAGTTCAAAAACTCTGGAGTCTGGTAGACAACCTCTAAGCTGCCCACAATCCACCCATACTGCCCTCCATATTCACATCATGGCTACCATACAGATACAGCACAGTTACGCCTCTTCCTAGTTTGGCTTCCAGGTGGTACTTGCCTGAGATGTTGTTTCTTCAATTGTTTTGAACAGACTCCCTTCACAATAATCTCCAGCCAACACCAGAATTCACTGCCTGTTTCCACAGTGAGTCCAGGCCTTGATCCTTGTGTAATAAGCCACTTATCTCACAACAACCCTATTGCCATATCCTCACAGTGGAGAATGTGTTTCCATGTGCCCCTATGACCAAAAGCGAATTGAGGGGAATTCTTGGACGCCTTGGCACCATGCCAATGATACGAGACATACAGGATCTTGAACAGAGGCTCCAAGAAGGTCTCAACTGGTCAACCTCCAATCAGAACTTTCCCAAGTTACAACCATGGTTTCAACTCTTGAGAATACCTAAGTGGAACAGGCAGATCCAGGCAAAGAAAATGTGTGAAATGCAAAGACGCCTGGAAGACCTTAATAACCAATGCCAACGAAACAACTTAGGGGGCAGATGGGTTTCAGCGGATTCCCCCATCATGGCATTGTTGCTCCACTTATGAATATGTTCAATGATATTTTGGACATTGACCCCATCAGCTTAATGTTTGACATGGAGCACAGAGAGCTTATGCCAAGAAAGCTCAAATAAACAACGGTCATTAAACCCAGATTTAGAAAACAGATTATTAGTTTCTGTTGGGTTTTCCTGTGAGCAGTCAAATCATCAACGCTTTAAAACCAAGATTTCCCTTCCATACTGGATCAAAGCAGGCACCTCTCTCAGTCCTCCCCCATTGCCCTAGCGTGAGGAGTGGCATTCCAACAGAAAACACAAAAGGAAGTCTCAGCAGGCAGCTAGCCATAATGACTCAATTGGCACTTGAATGTCATAATAATCTCTCTAGGTAATCGCCATCTCCCCCAAGTTAATTGTACTGACAAATCCGAAGACAAATCAAAAGGGGTCGCCTCCAGCTTGCATCAGTTGTGTCTATACCTCTGTGAGTTGAGACGGGGATCCTTGTAAATAGCAAAATTTTCACACATACACTTTCGCTAATCTTAATGCCCTGAACTAGAGTTAGCCCTCTTTCATTTCTCGTATGCAGAAGCAAATTGCACTCAGTTAGATATTGGTAGTGGGAGGAGACTTTACTTGGGCTCTCGATTCTTTCATGGACTCCTTAAATGGAGCAGCCAGAGTATTGCAGGGTGATGTCAGAAGTCTGGTCCCTCCATGACCACCATATGCACAAACCACATATACCAGAATAGATTATTTATTGGTAGGGCTTAGGTATCTTCAAATACCCTCTCATGCCAGTTAAATCAAATGGTACGAAAAGATGGTGGGCTCTAGCAAAATCGACATTGGCAAAGCCAAGTGAAAACGTTATTTTAACTTGTTGAAGGATTTTTGTTCCAAACTGCACATCAGCAGAAGATGTCACATCCAGAAGGTAATGCCTGGTAAAGGTTTCAATAGATGACTACCCTGCTGCTCTGAGGACATCAGATTCAAAAATGTGTCCAAAAAAACACTAAGCACAGATACATGAACCTTTAGAGTGGTTTTGACTTGCACCATAGAATAAATCTCCTCCAAACCCTGCAATAAATAGGGGAAGTGTTGTGATTTCTATCTTGAAGTAATTCAGTCACCTTGTCGGTAGCTCCCTTGCACCTCAACTGTGACCATTAAATATCTACTCTCTCAAAAATATGACATCTGGATTTGTATGCAGATATGGTGCAGTAGAACTAACTTCTGTCTCCGAATCCAAGGCTACTCATGGGGCACTTCCCAAACTATTGCAAACCATGAACTTATTTGGGAAACTTTTTTCAGCAATGACCATTCCTCTGGATTGATCCGAGATTTGCTTAGATAATCTATTACACTGTTGTCTTTGCCTGCCATGTTGTCTTCTGCCCTCATCTCAAGAATGTTTGCGTGCAGCTGATTTTTGTTCTGCAGTCATGTGAGCTTTCAAACTGAAGGCTCCTCATATGCCACCTCACCCATGGGAGTCTGAAAATTAGTATTTTCTTTAGAGCAGCCATATGAACTACTAGCACCTTAATGAAGTCCCTTGGAGATGTAGACTAGTGAATCTTCACATAGGAAGTCGATCATTTATTTTTGTTACATCAGTGCTTTTGAGCAGATACTGTGTGCTAAATTTTTTTCTTTTGCCTCCTTATGCAGGATATTGGCCCATATTTTAATTTGCCTGGACAAGAGGCCACAGCAGACTTCAGCACAATACCTGAGAAAATATGGAGTTTCTTGAAACAGATTTCCATTTTTCTATCCATTGGATCTTACAACAGGCCTCCACTGGTGTCCCCATAGAAGATACTCCTGCCCCTGCTAGCATTCCCGCAGGTGTGTCACAGGAACTACCTTGAAAAAGGTAAACCTTCAATAGAGAAAAAACAACAAAATATACTGACCAGCCACAGCAAGAAAGCCACTACCTAATAGTGTGTAGGTCATTCTCTTTCCTCCCAAACCAGCTCTGACCAATCGAGACATGAACTCCACAAGACCTCTGAAGGTGATGTGGAATCAGACACCAAGACATTAGCAGGAGATCTTTTAAGCCCTGTAAGTTGCGAGCAGGACTTGTTTTTTCCACCACATCCCACAGATGCTCAATCAGATTGAGATCTGGTAAATTTGGAGGCTAAGTCAACACCTTGAGCTCTTTGTCATTTTCCTCAAACCATTCCTGAACAATTCTAGTGTGGCAAGGCGCTTTATCATGCTGAAGGAGGCCACTGTTATCAGGGAATACCCTTGTATTGAAGGGATGTACTTGGTCTACAACAATGTTTAGGCAGTTGTGGTACGTGTCAAAGTAACATTTCCTTGAATGCCAGGACCCAGAGTTTTCCAGCAAAACATTGCACACACACCCAGCCGTCCACATGAAGTAAGAGAAAGCGTGATTCATCAGACCAGGCCACCTTCTTCCATTGCTCCATGGTCCAGTTCTGGTACTCAAGTGCCCCTTGCAGGTGCCTTAGGCAGTGGACCGGAGTCAGCATAAAGGTCTGCAGCAAGCTGTGATGCACTGTGTTTTCCGACACCTTTCTATCATAGCCAGCATTAACTTTTTCAGCAATTTGTGCTACAGTAGCTCTTCCGTGGGATTGGATCAGATGGGCTAGCCTTTGTTTCACACGGGTATCAATGGGCTTTTGGCGCTCATGTACCTGTCACCGGTTCTCCTTCCTTGGACCACTTTTGGTATGTACTAACCACGGCATACCGGGAACACCCCACAAGACCGGCAGTTTTGGAAATGCTCTGACCCAGTCGTCTAGCCATCACAATTTGGCACTTGCCAGTGTTGCTCGGAACCTTACACTTGCTCATTTTCCAACACATCAACTTCAAGAACCGACTGTTCACTTGCTGCCTAATATACCCCACCCCTCGACAAGTGCCATTGTAACGAGATAATCCATGTTATTCACTTCACTTGTCAGTGGTTTTAATGTTGTGGCTGAACAGTGTGTGTATGTATGTGTGTATGTTTATATATATATATATAGTTATATTTTGTCTTTGTTATATATAATAATTGTATACACTGCTTAGCTGAGAGATAGGGAAAACACATCAGGAGAAGGAGGAGTCACATATATACCTTCTTCTTGGGGTGTTTCTTTTTCCTGTTTCTCCTCAGCTGACTGGTGAGTTAACCCATTCGTTATGACTGACGAAGAGTTGATAAGAACATTAGCTTATGGCGGAAGTGCAGGTTATGTAGGGAATAAATATTAGGGTTAAGATGTGGAAGGTGATTGAAGGAATGACAGTGGGTCTATGAGTGAAGCGCATTAGTAGTATAATCTGATACCTCAGATGTAATTTAGCTTCTTGCCAAATACCCAAATTATTTTTTACTATATGATTTGTAGACCAGCTTGTTGTGCCTTAAACACCAACATTCTACTGTTTAATCTCAATTAGGGAAATCACTATTATTAAAGTGTTATTTTATTGTTTTATGGGTTATTTAGGGTGAAGACCTGACTGATATAAAGGTAGAAACTACAGAGGGAGAAGAAGAGATGTATGTGAGGGGTGATCAGCAGTGTAAGGAGGAGGAAATCCCTACAGATATCAGCACTGGTGAGTAATAAACACTTATTACAGAGTCCCACATTGTCCTTGTTCAGTCACTACAACAATCTTATTATACACCCTCCTCTGTCAGTGCAAACTAATGAGGAAAACGTGTCTGTATAGTGGGAGAGTCCAAAGTAATCAGTCCTATTAGACTCCTGCACTCTGTTACTGCACTAGATGGTGGGTTTGCCCAGAGGCAGCCTTATGTATGAGCCTGGCACACATGGTATCTCTGTGGGTATGAACTTTGCTAGGCAAATATTTGGTAAAGTAAAACTTATATTGTAAATGTACATCACACCGATTAAAGCACTTTTAGTAACAAATACCAGTGGGTTCACAGCGCCGAAAATAAATGCACAACCCATATACACATATATGAAATGAGCTTATAGTCTCCGTGCTGTCCTGGCTGTCCTGGCTGTAGAACTATGAAAATGAGTCCTCTACCATGCCTTATGTCTCCACGCTTTTGGCAGGCTCACAAATGGCAAAGTTCTCGGAGGCTAGAAGTTCCAATAGTCAGTGTAATTTACTGATCCATGGCCAGTCCAAATGAAGCCATAACCTATAGTCAGAACTGGCCAGCAGGAGAGCCTTAATGAGGATTTCCTCTCGAAGCTACACAACCCAAACATAACATACTGTTTCAGAAGTCAATACATTTCCTATACCGAAATACACACAATATAAAAACATAAGTACATTTGCAATGATATAAATTAGCGCAGTGCGCTAATAACTTATATATATTTATACAATAAGTTATTTATGGCTGGTGAATGTTGACCATCCAGATGTCGTTCGCCGAGGTGGGAGCCTTGCATGCCCATAAGGTAGCCAGAGCACTTGTCGAATGTGCCTTTACCATTTCAAACACTTCATACCAGTTCCCCTTGTAGACGTGATTGTATTCTTGATCCATCTTGCTAAAGTAGGTTTTGATGGAGCACATCCTATGCAAATCTAGAGTTTGTAATTGTTCTTTCTTCTCATTTGTTGGTTGTGAATGGAGAGACGGTAACATTATCTCTTGATTAATATGGAAAGAAGAAACAACTTTGGGTAGATAAGCAGAATTAGTCTTTAGCACTACTTTGTCTACATAGATACTTAAAAAGGCTCTTTTCACTACAAGGTATGTAGATCCCCCACTCGAAGAGGATGTGATTTCGAATTAAAACAATACTAACAGTAAGAGTGAGCCATTTCAAAGGAATATCTTTCAGTGGTTCATATCTGAAATTAAGTCATCAGAAAAAATATTGAGATCCTAAGGTGCTACAATAGGTTTACTAATGGAACATAATATTTTCACTGCTTAAAAACATTTAAAAATAAGGTTTTGAGCTGCCAACTTGGCATCAAGAAAAATGCTGAGTACAGATATTCTAAACTGTCAGGGTTTTAGACCTCCTTTAAGAAATTTCAAAATAATTGGGATACTGACAGACATGGGATTTTCCATCCTTTAGACCACAGAATTAATCTTCTCTGAATGATAAAATAATTACTCTTTATTGCTTGGAAAAAATATATTAACAACTTCATCAGACACACCCATGTGTTTGATCTGTCACTTTTAATTTTCCATGCCATCAAAGAGAGGGACTCTGGATTCGGGTGTAGAAGATCTGGCCTGCATGGTAGAGGCCAAAGTTGTTCCTGAAGCATTCTCCAAGCCACTACAAACCAAGTACCGCAAGGCCAATTTGAGAGGATTACTACTTCCTCCACTCCTTCTTTCTTGACTTTCTTCAGGATGAGAGCAATGGTGGGAAGAGGAGGGAACCCATAACCCATTTTGAAGTTACATGGTACTGGTAAGGCATCTATTCTGAGTGCCCTGTTGTCCCTGTGACAGGCATAAAACTAGTGTACCTTGGCAATCTGGACTGTTCTCATGAGTCCTATATCGGGGAGACTAAATTTCTTCACCAGCAGATAAACAATTATTTGTGTAAGGCCTATTCTCCTGGGTAGATCTGACAGCTGATGAGATAGTATGCAATGGCATTTTATTTGCCTGCTGCATAAAGAGCCAAAGGAGGATTGTTTTCTTCCCATGACATCAGAGCTGTCACCTCTGACATCATTGTCTTGCTCATGGAGCAAGTAGATCCAATTGAAGGTCTCGTGTATGGCATCTTGCCCATGGATGAATGCCTATGACTGAAGAATACATCCTATCAGACAAACAAATTCTTGTAACAGGCATATTTTATCTTTTACAGTATCTATTTGGGTTGCCAGGAATTTGAGTTATTGCGAGGGCACAATATGATTCTTTGCTGTGTTGATCACCCAGCCATGTTGCTGTAGAATAAGGATCACCTCAGATGTCCTATTTTGGGCAACATGTTCTACTTTTGCTATGACCAGGATGTCGCCTGGATATAGCCACAGGTTTATACCATGGTTCTGAGAGCAGCCATAAGAACTACCAATTTGGTGACGGATCTTGGAGATGTGGAAAGGCCCAATGAAAGGAAGGTGAATTGGATGTAACAACCTATGATTCTGGCTGAGCAATGTGGATGCTTGGAAAATATTACACACCAAAGTCTGCACTTTGAATTAAGTTGTCTGATGTAACTGCAATCTGCATATCCCTGTGGCTGTGTCTATGTAGTGTGCTTTGTAATGAGAAAGTTGTATTTTTTAACCCAATGTTTTATCTGTTCAACAAAAGAGCCATTGTTACTGTACATTTAGAATTGTAATAGTGTTTGTAGTTTACAAATTGAAATAAAACAACTAAACATCATGAAACCCCTGAAAGTATAAAAGTAAGCTGCTCAATGTAAAAAAAAATGTTTATTTCCATATATTTATTTAATTTTCAGCAGATGGATTCAAACGCAGGAAGACCTCAGCAGAATACTTTATTTTGTCTCCAGTAGAAGATAACATCACACGAGATTCTCCAGGAGAAAGCCCTATTACCATAAATATACATCCAGTGCTTACAGGTGATACAATCTTTCCCAGTTTGGTACATCAATCAATCTTTGTTAGCCATCAGAGAACTCACACAGAGAAGAAACCATTTTCATGTTCTGAGTGTGGAAAGTGTTTTAAATATAAATCATTACTTATTAGACATCATATAACTCACTCAGGTACAGGTAAGAAACCATATCTATGTTCTGAGTGTGGGAAATGTTTTATATATAAATCACATCTTGTTCAACATCAAAGAACTCACACAGGTGACAAACCATTTCCATGCTCTGAGTGTGGGAAATGTTTCACACAAAAATCACAGCTTATTAGTCATCAAAACATTCACACAGGAGAGAAACCTTTTCCATGTTCTGAATGTTGGCAATGTTTTACACATAAATCTGCTCTTGTTAGACATCACAGAATGCACACAGGCGAGAAACCGTTTCCATGTTCTGAGTGTGGGAAATGTTTTAAACATAAATCACATCTTGCGGAACATCAGAGAACTCACACAGGTGAGAAACCATTCCCATGTTCTGAGTGTGGAAAATGGTTTACACACAAAACAGGTCTTGTTGAACATCGGAGAACTCACACAGGTGAGAAACCATTTCCATGTCCCGAGTGTGGAAAATGTTTTACACAGAAATCAAATCTTGGTGAACATCAGAGAATTCACACAGGTGAGAAACCATTTACGTGTTCTGTGTGTGGAAAATGTTTTACACAAAAATCAGGTCTTGTTGCACATCAGAGAATTCACACAGGTGAGAATACACACAGGTGAGAAACCATTTCCTTATTTTGAGTTTGAGAAATGTTTTAAATGTAAATTAAATCTTGTTAAACACCAGAGAATTCACACACTGTTTTTTGAAATCCGCAATTCTGTAATGTCCGGCGAAAATTGGCAGGTATGTAATTAGTCGCCAATTGCCCATAAGCAGGAACTAGCATTATACTAATTACCAACATCTGGGCACTGGTGTTATGTCTGTAGTTATAATCTATCTGGAACCAGAAACTAGCATTGTACCTGCTGGGGACAGGTGCTTTGCCTGTGATTATCCACTTGCCTGAGCCTGGAACAAGCACAGTAGCATTTTATCTACCAATTGCCTGAAGCCAAGAATTCTGACAATGGCTGTGTTCATGTATCCTCACCAACAACAATTCTTGTTCAGCTGCATTATGTATGTATTATTTTTCCCACCTGTTACACTGTAAGGTCAATTAGGCAGGGTAATTTTTACCTTCTATTTCATGTTATTGCTTGCTATTTTTATGTATAACAATCACCTCAATGTACTGTGTGAGTGATATTTTGGTGATTTATAAATATATGTAGGATGATTGTTACAAGAATTAGAGCTTAACAACTAGTGGATGCAGCCATTTGGGGAGGGGGGGTTGAAACAACCTCCATGAAAATATATACCATCACTAGGAACCAGTGACATCATGAATCGATCGGCTGTATTCTAAAGAATGCCCCCGAAATGGCTGCCTGTGTCAGTTACAATTATGCTCTAATTAATTAGATTATATGCAACATCTCAAACATTAGAATATTTGTAGTTGCCACTTTTTCTGTGCAAGCTAAAGATCATTGCTATCTAATGACTCATATTGTGAATATTGTTATGGACTATACACAGATATGGTAATAAAATATATATTTACCAACAGTTGATTTCATGGTTTTATTAAAATTATTTAAACAAGAGGAAAAGGGTAAAAGTGAAGGAAGGAAGCCGTTAATAAAGAGATAAGTTGTATAAAGTAAGGAGGGGAGTGTGTATGGGGGGGCAAATCTTTATTGGAGGACGGTTGGAATAGGTCTGAGTGGTGGAAGATGACAAGCTTTCAGTAACCTTATAGCCAAAAGACAACTAATACCATGCTTTAAGAAGACAACTTTGTTTCCTGTTCTCTGAAGGAGGAGATAATGGGGAAAATATCCTAGGTTAAGTCTCTACTAAAGTGGATTTCATACAAAGCGTTTGCTTCTTTGGCCCTCGAAAGTGATTACAGTCCTTACCACTCGCTGCATCCCTACAAGACCGACTGATGACAAGAGCGTGATGAGCCTGTTTGACAATCAAGGTGTTCATCACAGAGATTAGGAGGGCATTCTTGATGTCTTTCAACTTGGATCTCCATGGGAAAATAGTCACATTAATTTGGAAGTCTTGGAAGCTGACTTAACAGCAGAATAAGTTAAAGGAGAAGTCTCCAGGCCCAGGTGACTAAAAATTTTAAATTATTAAAACCTTTCACAATCTCTTAACTTCCTGCCTCGTGGAGATATGTAATGATTGCCCGGGGAGGTGTTTACCTTCTCCCCCTTCCCCCAACTCCACTAGGAAATCTGCCCTTATTCTGTAATCAAAAGGATAAGACCCAAACCCAAATTGAGAATAGGTGCACAATCACTCCTCTCGGTATGGACAAAATGATTTGGGCAAAAGTACTGTTTAATAGAATAATGAGATATCTAGCCCGTTGCTTTCCTCTTCTTAGCACTGCATACTAAAGGGCCATAGCACTTTTAGTGCTGCCCTTGGCATCCGGGAGGACCTGGACCAATGTAGGGCACAAAAGTGAGGAAAGTATTTGATCAAAATCTTAGGCATTCAATTTGGCCTGGGTGATTATGCCACCCGAAATTGGGAGTTTAGACTGGTAGTAGCTTCTTTCAGGGTAGAGACCTGGAATAGTTGAATTGCCCTGAGGGAAAGGATGGACCTTCCTGATCCTGATTTGTTGTGTCAGTTATGTATGTGTACGACTGAAATCTAAATGGCCAGGATTAATGCAATATTTTTTTAAAGTGCTCTAGGGCAAAATGATTAATCTTGTCAAATGTAGTGTGACCTAGGGCATGGTAAGCCATGTGCTCTTCTTTTTGACAACATTTGTTCAATTGAACTTAGGTGTTCTTTTCTTAGAGACCCCTCCTTAGTATATAATATCTAGACTTGGGTTTCACCAATCATTAAAGTGTAACTAGAAGGCACCACAATGAACAGTTTTCGAGTTTGGCATGGTTATCTTCCAACCTTGGTTCAAAAATGACAAGACGTTGGCAAATTGTGGTGGGAGAACTCCAGAACTCCTCTAGAAGGGATATGGAGAGAATTTTGGGATCCCTTTTAGATGAGCAGCTGTCACTAAGGGACTAGGTGTTGTATGTGACACCAGTATTGATAGTGTCACCCTAGTGAATTTCCAAACCCTGAAGTACAAGTATAGACAGCTGATGATCATGGTTGCCAATGGGAGGAATGTTTAGGGAAGGAGGACCAATTCTTGCTCAACTGGGGTTTTAATATTAAGATTTATGAAAGGGTTTTGTGTTCCCTAGGTATCCTGTACCTCTCGGGTCTGCCCTACCCTGAGTGGGCATATAGGCAGGAGGCATACTAATTCTGATTTGAGCAACCTTTTTTATTGAAAAATGTAACTTTATTTTGCATAAAAATACAAAAAATAGACTCTTATTCTAGTTTGTCTAGTATTCACATGGATGGCATGATGTCAGGTATCCATTAGATGAAAAGGCCTTCCCTCTTGGTGGTGAGTGACATTCTTGACGTGGTGCATACAATTTAGGATATGGAGAGGGCTCCTATGGCAGCCAGGAAGTTGGAGAAATTATAGGAAAACATCAAGTATCCTCCATAGTTGGGGAGCTGAAGTCCAGGGGGTAAATGTATCAAGCTGAGAGTTTTCCGGCTTGTTTGAAAAACCAATCAGATTCGAGCTATCATTTATTTAGTACATTCTACAAAATGATAGCTAGAATCTGATTGGTTGTTATAGGCAACATCTCCACTTTTCAAACCCACCAGAAATCTCTCAGCTTGATAGATTTACCCCCAGGTCTTCTCCTTCTTAGGCTATACATTCTTTCACCCCCAATAGCTTTTTGAACATGAACATTTTTATGTACGATTGCATACAGCTATTAAGTCCAGTCACATTTTATATACTTTTCAGTGTAGTAAGTCTTATAATTTCTATTTTAAAGCAGATTCCAAATATAAATGCGTGATCCATAGTTCAAGCCGGATGAAAACACTTATAAGCAGCACAGGCAAAAGTTCCAAAGGTTAATACTAATAGCGTGGTCCAGAAGTCAAGCTGGGTCGGTACACAGGTAAGCAGCTGTACAGGCAAAAGGTCTAAGAGTAAAAACAAATAGTGTGGTCCAGAGGTCAAGCACTGCTGAGTTGGAGAAACAGCCATTTTATAGTGTCTTCAGGCGTTGGTTGATGTCGTCGGTATACATTGGAGAAGAGTCTTGAAGTTGCTCATGCACAGAATAGCGGGTGTCTCAGTCAGCGGTGTCGGATGATGAGCAGTATGGGTGGGCAAGTCAGGAGTGACTTGCACTGATAGGTGAGTTTACAGCTTGCTCTTGCACGTAAAAAGACTGGTTGAATCTGCTCATCTTGACACCTATGACACTGACATCATGATAAGTTGATTAAATTTGTTAAATAGGGAGGGGTTGCACCTCTGCTCTGAAACTTAAATATAGAGGAAATAGAGACATAATATATCATATCAAAAATACTTTTATGAATGTGGATCTAAAGATGTCACACGTACCACACTCAGCCGGTCTAATTTCTTGGATGTGACTGCAGACCCTGTGTAAAAGAGAGAAGATTCAGACTATGTTTATTTTTATACATAGCACAAAACCCTACATAGTACATGAGAGTAGAGTGAAATTACTGTTCAATACAACTGCACAACTATTCAATCTATACTATCTAACCAAACAAGGTAACCAAAACTTACTCTAAAATTGCTTTTTTGTGCTTTTCACATTCTTCTTATTTATTCTGGTTTTTAATACCTCTTTTTGAGAGTTTTACGTTCTATATCATAATAATTATTTTAACTGTGCTTCATTAGATAACCGAGTTCAGATTCAGGTCCTTAATTACAATTAGCTCTGTTTTTGTCTAGTCTGCAAAGGACAAAATCACACAATGTCAGTGACTACTGTGATATATGGAATCCTTTACCACAATCACAAGATGCAGAAGTATATAGAAAATGATGATCTGTACATTCCTCCTAGATGTTGGCCTCAATGCTATGTAGTTTCTTATTGCAAGCTGCTATATCTGACAGCCACAAACGAGCTATAACCACTCTGCCTTGGTAATGATCATATTTTTCACTTGTTTTGTGCAAGCAAAGTTAAATGACACCATTTTATTTATTTTTATTTATTTATAAAGCACAACCATTGTATGCAGCATTGTGCAGAAGAGGGTGATGTTATAGACAGGTTATATACAATGTCACATTCCAGAACTACAGTAGTAGGGAAATAACAGTTGTAGCCACAAATAGGGTAGCAGCATTGATAATGCGCACTTTGCAATGTAGAGATTAGCAACCATCATCATCATGTTATTTATATAGCGCCACTAATTCCGCAGCGCTGTACAGAGAACGCACTCACATCAGTCCCTGCCCCATTGGAGCTTTCAGTCTAAATTCCCTAACATACAAACACACATAGACAGAGAGACACTAGGGTCAAATTGATAGCAGCCAATTAACCTATCAGGATGTTTTGGGAGTGTGGGAAGAAACCAGAGCACCCGGAGGAAACCCACCCAAACATGGGGTTTGTGTGGTTGGGAATCGAACTCATGACCCCAGTGCTGTGAGGCAGAAGTGCTAACCACTGAGCCACTGTGCTTCCCAACTCGAAATTACAATTTCAAATGGGCCCAGCAACTTCTGCCTGCATATTAGTACCCTGGCAAACATCGTTCAGTCATTGGCTACAAGCATCAACCTCCTTTCTCATTGGTCAGCGTTCCTGTCCCACCTGTCTCCAATTGGCCAGTCCGGTTAGAGAGCCCTGCAAACTATTGGTCTGACCTTTTCTGAGCTCAGCCACTGGCCACAAGGAGTGGAGCAGGAAGACACAGTAAGTGCAAACTGCGGCGTAGTAGATCCCAGAGATTTCTAACTCTCCCACCTCAGTCACCAGGAAACCTCGAACCATCACTTCACCTCATTGTGTCAGCAACTTCCTCCCCTAAAAGCTGCACCATGTGGAGTCATTGAATGGCAGACAAGCATGTGACAGTACTATGGGTGGAGTAAGGTGACACCTGGGGACAAGAGAGATTTGGACTGCAGGGAGAGGTGTTATCAGAAGGCATCAGGGCATAGGTTACACAGAGAAGAGAGGTAGAGTAGATGGAGAGGGGGGTCTGTGAGGTGGGACACTAGATGCCGCAGTTGTAACCTCTGGCATTCAAGGGGGTACGAGCAGCTCAATGTACAATATATCGACAACTTTTCAGGATCAGTATTTTTGTTGGATCTCAGAAAATATCACAATGGCGGGGGATCCACGATATTTTATTGGCTCTGGATTAGCGATGCTCAAATAGTATTCAGAATTAAGGACAATACTGTAACCCTTAAAGATAGTTACTTATAATAGGTTTGAAGGCAAGACAACTGTGAGAAAGATGAAGAACAGTTCAGTATGCCGGCAGTAATTGTTTTCCCCATTACCACCAATCAGACATCGATAAGCCCTCCAACTAAAATCCGAATTTCTGGGGAAGCGATGTGAAAATAAACAAACTTACCTTGAAGCCGACGCTGGATATCTCTGATTGGCTCACCATGCTGACAGCAACTTATCCCGATTGGACAAATATTCGCCACTGCAGCTTGACGTCATTGCGATGTCTGTCAATAGAAATTTAATGTGGCAATGTGGGGAACACTAAAGTTAAGTGTTTAAACACTTAACCCGACATTGCCGCTCTGCATTTCTATTGACAGACGTCGCGATAATGTCAAGCTGCAGTGGCGAATATGTCCATTATAGATATGAAGAATAGATATGCTTCTAATTCGGATTTAGAGGGCCTGATGAGCACTTTCACCAGGTTCTCTGTAATGTGTTCTACAGCTTTGAGCTCAGTGAAAAACCAGCCCTCTAGACCCAATGGCAAATGATCTATATGGGCGGTAAAGTGCCTTACACCATTTGCAGAAGACATTTGCGAAGCTTTGGTATGCTGCAGGAATTTCATTGATAGTGGTAACATCTTGTATGTTTGCTTTGCTTGACCTAAGTGGCTAAACTCACATGCTTATAATCCATATGCTACTATACTTTTCTGCATATTTGACATTGCAGTCATTTTGTAATCATTTATTACTCCCATGTATGACCTCCCCAACAAGATGAAAACGGTTTCTCAAGTTCTTCTAATATACATTTATTTGGGACATCAATTTCAATATTTATTGTGATACTCTCCCTCTATTATTTGGTTAGTGTTGATAGGCTCATCATCTTTCAATTCTGTAGGCTTTTTATAATTTTGGATTAGCCCAATGTGATTCTTGATTTTGAGAGCAGGCTCATATCCTTAATGTTCTACTATAGGTCTGTGCTTTTATCACAAACAAACACGAGAGAGCAATATTGCACTTTTGCAATACAAATACTACATATTTCATAAGCCCCCTTCATGGTCACCATTCAACCACTCTGTTACCAGATTTATACGATCAAACAATAATTACTGAAAACAGATTGCAGGTCATCGTTTCCAGATTCATCAGTGGGGTTCACAGCTGGAGCAACAATATGCAAAAACCTTACTATTTTCTATCTCATATCCAGTGTCCTGAACCTTCTGTCTCCGACTATTCTCTATCTCATATCCAGTGTCCCGAACCTTCTGTCTCCGACTATTCTCTGTCTGCATATCCAGTGTCCCGAACCTTCTGTCTCCGACTATTCTCTATCTGCATATCCAGTGTCCTGAACCTTCTTTCTCCGACTATTCTCTATCTCATATCCAGTGTCCCGAACCTTCTGTCTCCAACTATTCTCTGTCTGCATATCCAGTGTCCCGAACCTTCTGTCTCCGACTATTCTCTTTCTGCATATCCAGTGTCCCGAACCCTCTGTCTCCGACTATTCTCTATCTCATATCCAGTGTCCCGAACCTTCTTTCTCCGACTATTCTCTATCTGCATATCCAGTGTCCCGAACCTTCTGTCTCCGACTATTCTCTATCTCATATCCAGTGTCCCGAACCTTCTGTCTCTGACTATTCTCTTTCTGCATATCCAGTGTCCCGAACCCTCTGTCTCCGACTATTCTCTATCTCATATCCAGTGTCCCGAACCCTCTGTCTCCGACTATTCTCTATCTCATATCCAGTGTCCCGAACCCTCTGTCTCCGACTATTCTCTATCTCATATCCAGTGTCCCGAACCCTCTGTCTCCGACTATTCTCTATCTCATATCCAGTGTCCCGAACCTTCTGTCTCTGACTATTCTCTATCTCATATCCAGTGTCCCGAACCTTCTTTCTCCGACTATTCTCTATCTGCATATCCAGTGTCCCGAACCTTCTGTCTCCGACTATTCTCTATCTGCATATCCAGTGTCCCGAACCCTCTGTCTCCGACTATTCTCTATCTCATATCCAGTGTCCCGAACCCTCTGTCTCCGACTATTCTCTATCTGCATATCCAGTGTCCTGAACCTTCTGTCTCCGACTATTCTCTGTCTGCATATCCAGTGTCCCGAACCTTCTGTCTCCAACTATTCTCTGTCTGCATATCCAGTGTCCCGAACCTTCTGTCTCCGACTATTCTCTATCTGCATATCCAGTGTCCTGAACCTTCTGTCTCCGACTATTCTCTGTCTGCATATCCAGTGTCCCGAACCTTCTGTCTCCGACTATTCTCTTTCTGCATATCCAGTGTCCTGAACCTTCTGTCTCCGACTATTCTCTGTCTGCATATCCAGTGTCCTGAACCTTCTGTCTCCGACTATTCTCTGTCTGCATATCCAGTGTCCTGAACCTTCTGTCTCCGACTATTCTCTATCTCATATCCAGTGTCCCGAACCTTCTGTCTCTGACTATTCTCTTTCTGCATATCCAGTGTCCTGAACCTTCTGTCTCCAACTATTCTCTGTCTGCATATCCAGTGTCCCGAACCTTCTGTCTCCGACTATTTTCTTTCTGCATATCCAGTGTCCCGAACCTTCTGTCTCTGACTATTCTCTATCTTCATACCCAGTGTACTGAACCAGGAGGAGCTGCACCTCCAGGGGGACCTATTTTCTTCCACTAAAGCTGGCTGCCGGAGGGTGAAGGGGATTCAGGGCTGCCTTTGCAGGCCCTTGCACATGGTAAGTACTCTTTATTATTTTACACATATACATTCGCTTTATACATATATTATACACATTGCACATTAATCCACAATATTACATTTAAAACTATACAGTTACACTCCCGGCGCCTATTGCCCCTTCAGTGCTGAGCGCCGGTTCTTTACCGGCACTGCAGTGCCTACACACACACATTATAAATCTAAAACCCATTTTTACACTACCCAGCTAGCGCTGCAGCGCCATATATCAAGCATTTTATTTACATAAAAAAAACATTTTAATACATATACGGTTCACGCAGCGCCTAGCAACGGTTATTTAACCCCTCTGGCGCCGGGTATTAACCCTCCCGGCGCTGGAGTCAATTTCAAGAGAACCCGGCCACACCAAGTATCACAGTTCCACATCTACTCTGAGGCAATGAGGAATACCTCTGTGTGGTTTGGAATGCAGGAGAAAGAAGGTGCTTGGAAATGTCCCTTTTATTACTCAAGTTGGTTGCCCTGCTTTCTCCACAGCGGGTGATGAGGTCATAAACGCCAAACCCACCTGACATCTCTTCTCCCCCGATAAACTGTCATAACTGACCCTCCTCTAGGAAATAAGAGCCATGGAAAGGTTACATCTGTTATTCTACTACACCATTATCCTGATCCTGGATCGCTTAATTTGTGTAAATCCAATTAGTGAAAGATTTACAGCCCCAGACCATCTGGACCAAGTCACAGTTATCTCCCACTCTAGACCAAAAGGGAACTGGATTCCAGGTGGAGGGTTATCACCCAGAGTACGTGGTAAGTAGAGAGGGTTAAAAATAATATTCAGATGCATAAGGGGAGTGATGAGGTGCGATTCCTTTCAACCAGATGTGCTTGCTATTCATGTTAGGCTAGACTATTTAGACCACCTAATTGCAATGTGATGTGGGATTTCACCAGTGGGAGCACATTGAGGTATCCGTAGTGACCCTAACGACAGTGGGAAGACTTTCTATCGCCTGTCCTATTTTTAATTTTCTTTTTAATTTTATTAAAATAAACTTAATAAAAACAAGAAGTCAACTTTCTGGGCAATTATATATTTTATTATCTTGTGAACAGACTACAAAATTGCATACCATGTCCACATATGCACTATACCGTTATCCCATTAGTCATTGTGCAAACTACAGTACACAATAAATAAGATATAATAAACATAATCTAGCAATGTACTTTAACTTGTACAGAGTGAGTGATAACTATATAATTCTAATGTTTAAGGCGTTGCATACATTTCAATATCACATCGTTTACAACACAACTGTCAATCTTGTGGGCAGTTATCGGAATACAGCCAATCAGCTCATGAAGTACCTCAGTGATGTTGAGGATTCCTAATGAAATGATTTCTCATGAATTTTAGCTCATGCAACAAAATGACTGGATCCACTATGTGTGGAAACTGTAATTGTTCTAAGGACCATCCTACATTTAGTATTAGGTAATCACTGCACAGTGCTGTGAGATATCTATGTGTCTGTTTGATGTAAACCATAGCTCAGTGTTGTGGTGATTTCAGCTGTACAGATGCTCGTTGAAGGTGTGCTTCTAAGTGTTGTTAATAAAGAGAGAACTGTCCTCTTGTCTTTGTTTTGGTGCTTCTAGTATTGTACCCTTCTTAATCAGTGATCGTTGCCGCCCAAAACCTCCTTAATCAAGAATGCCCCTCATGTATGGCAAATTGGGTGATCCCCGGGAAATACCCCCGTTACCTGAATAATGAGAGTCTGAAGCATTTAGTTTTATAACAAGGGCTACAACCATAGTTTTCTGTGACCTATGTCATCACAAAACACCATATAATTTTTCCAATATCTAAATGAGCTGTCACAATTAAGCAAAGATCCTTAACTTTGGGAATTGAGTCCAAAGAGATGGTAAGAGGAATCCGTACCAACCATAAAAAACAGCCCCACATACACATTATAAACACATACACCTATTTATTGGCAGAGAGCACTAGCGCATACATAGGGCATGAGTTATTAGGCTAATAAAATAAGGAAATTGCACCTATAAACACATTCCACCTATGTCTGTGGATTTAAATTATAACATTTTAATATACTGCATGACTGCAGAGCTTTAAACTGCCCTCCATAACCCAGTGATGTCAACATACCCATGAGTATAGACTCTGTAAATGTATTTATGCCTAATTTTATCATTTACATTAGTATTATCAATAGATTTTACAACATTTAGAGTACTGCTACAACTCGCAACATGTCTATCAGCTCACGGAAAATGTTTGTGGCCTGTGTGAATTTTCTGATGTTTAACAAGAGCTGATTTCTGTGTAAAACATTTACCACATTCAGAACATGGAAATGGTTTCTCACCTGTGTGAGTTATCTGATGTTTAACAAGAGCAGATCTATGTGTAAAACATTTACCACATTCAGAACATGGAAATGGTTTCTCACCTCTGTGAATATTCTGATGTATAACAAGACCTGTTTTATACATATAACATTTACCACACTCAGAGCATGAAAATGGCATCTCACCTGTGTGAATTCTCTGATGTTTAACAAGAGCTGGTTTATGTGTAAAACATTTCCCACACTCAGAACATGGAAATGGCTTCTCACCCGTGTGACTTCTCTGATGTTTAACAAGAGTTGAGTTCCGTGTAAAACATTTCCCACACTCAGAGCACGAAAATGGCTTCTCATCTGTGTGAATTCTATTATGTTTAACAAGACTTGATTTGTGTGTAAAACATTTCCCACACTCAGAACAGGGAAATGGTTTTTCACCTGTGTGAATTCTCTGATGTGTAACAAGATCTGCTTTATGTGTAAAACATTTTCCACATTCAGAACATGGAAAGGGTTTCTCACCTGTGTGACTTCTCTGATGTCTAACAAAGACTGACTGATGTATAAAATGTTTATCACATTCAGAACAGGAAAAAGTTTTATCACCTCTAAATGTAACAATATCTGTGTTATCAGGAGAACATCCCTCATGATTATAGGGATCAGACGAAATATCTGCACTGTGAGGTACTGGATGCATATTTAGGGACATGGTTTCTTTTCCTGGAGAATCTTGTGCACTGTTTTTATCTTCTATTGTAAGATCTGGAGACAGAATGAGATATCCCTCTGAGGTGTTCCTGCTTTTGCGTCCGTCTGCTGAAAATAAATGTATGAAAATAAAAATCTTGTTTTTACATTGAAGAGCAAATCCTAATACTATTAGTAAATTCATACTGTTCAGTTGTTAATTTCAATTTGCAAACTATGAACACATTGGGCCTGATTCATTAAGAAAAGTAAGGCAAACAAATGAGTAAGTTTTCTCCTGGACAAAACCATGTTACAATACATGGGGTGCAAATTAGTTTATTATTTTGCACATAAGATAAATACTGGCTGTTTTTTCATGGAGCACACAAATACTTGATAGCTTTGTTTGTACAATGAAATTTAAAGTTGTTCTAGGACATGCCTTATCCCAGCTATAAATCTGTCCCCACATTTTAAATTTTTCTCCCCCTCCACTGCAACATGGTTTTGCCAAGGTCCAAATTTTAGTCATTTTTTTTGCTTTACTTTTCTTTTCTTAATGAATGAGGCCCATTATTACAATTAGAAATCTACATAAAGTAAATGTGATTCTTTTGTAGAACATATAAGACATTGGCTTAAAATATATCACAACCCTATTAACAAACACTTTGCAGAGATCCAACCACATTGGACAACTGTCCGGCACTTCACAAAGTTCTCCAAGTGGACGTATAGGTAGCAATAAATGTGAAGCAGCCTCCTCCTGTCCCTCTGATCCAACCTCAGGTAGCATAGCCCCAAAGCCAGAGTCATGCTACTAATTTAGGCTGAAGAAAAGAATCCCCCAGCACACGGATAGGAGCTAGTAAAAGAGCTGATTTTCTACTTGTATATAAAAATGCATAATTCTCAGTTACACACATTTTCAAATGCATGATAAGCCACCCGCCCTGTCAAGGCGCTTCTGCTAATAGTATGGTCCTAAATAATCAGTGAGAGTCCCTATTTATGGGTCATACATATATGTGTTTTTTAATTGATAACTAACTCCCAAAAGGTACCCAAAAAAGCCTCCAAAGGGCAATACAGCACCAGCACTCCCCATCAGCTTCTGATACCAAACATTCCTCTCAAATAAACAACACAGTATCACGCATCTCACCAGTTATTCCATTCTGATCCTTATGTACATTGGTTTCACTTGGTTACTGCTGTCTGCTGTACAGCCTGGCGTTCCTCTCTCCTCAGACGCAATTTTGACAAGTATTCTGCGCATGTGCAACCACGGGAACCTTTAAACCCTCTACTCCGCAGTGTTTGGATGATCACCAGCCAGTTCCCTTTACAAGGGTCCTACTCCTTCCATGAGTGTCAGATCATCAGGTCTTCCTACCTGATCGAAAGCATTACCTCCGACTCCTGTTCGTGCTGACCTTTGTTCCTGACTTCGTGGGTTATGCTGTTCATTCAACTGCTGCAGCTTCACTCGTCATCGGTCCTGTTCCAGAGTTATACCACCTGTGTGGATCTCAGTGCTTCTGCTCTCTGCAGCTCAGCACTTCACAGCTACACCTGTTCAGCCTAATCCGCTGCTAGACCAGTGACTATACTGCATCGCTCAGCATCTGTCCTGTTCCTGAATTACTACACTGCTGTATATCTCAGCCCTTAGGAGTCCTGCAGCTCAGCCCTTCACAGCTACACCTGTTCCTGCCTAATCCGCTGCTAGACCTCTGACTATACTGCATCGCTCAGCATCTGTCCTGTTCCTGAATTACTACACTGCTGTATATCTCAGTCCTTCGGAGTCCTGCAGCTCATCCTTTCGCAGTACTACCTGCTCAGCCTATTCCACTATCAAAACTTGTGGCTATACTGCTGATCATCACACAGCATCCGTCCAGTTCCTGAATGTCCATATACCTGGGGTTACATTCCATTCTGCCTTACAGCTACTTGGTGATTGTCCGAATTATCTGTTCTGCGCCCCCTAGAGGACCGCGGCCTGCGGATGAGAGCAGCTAAGACCATATTCCCTTGGGGGAATCCCTGGTGAACACCTCTCTTCCGTTAGACTCCGCACCTCTCTGGGGGTAGCTGTCACTCAAGCAGAGATAAAGACCATTCCCACTATCTGGCTTTCGTGACACATAGAAGTGGAAGTTGCTCGATCAATTTACCGTATTAACAGAAGCGCCTTGATGTGGCGGGTGGCTTATCGTGCATTTGTAAATGTGTGTAACTGAGAATTCTGCATTTTCATGTACAAGTATAAAAGCAGCTTTTTGTTCTAGTTCATAGCAGTGTGTCTATTGTTTTTCTTTCTGGATAACTCCACCCTTTCATGAAACTATAAACCAGGCCTGTCCAACCTGTGGCCCTCCAGATGTTGTGAAACTACAAGTCCCAGCATGCCCTTCCATCTATCAACAGGTTGTCTACTGGCAAAGCATGCTGGGGATTGTAGTTTCACAACATCTGGAGGGCCGGACAGGCCTGCTATAAACTGATTGAGCAACTTCCACCTCTGTATAATTTAGGCTGAACCCTCTGTGTAGACAAGTGAAGTAGAGCAGCATTAGACCGAAGAAGGAAATGGCAACATAGAATGATGACGGCACGAAGCAGAGGAGAGCATCAGGCCTGAGTAGGTGAAAGGAGCAGGGCACAGACGGGCAAAAGCAGAAAGCATAACCACAGAACAACAACACAAGGCATCCAATCACAGAGTGGAGGGGAGATATTGTGCAATGAGGGGTGTGTGATTATTGTTCTCTGTGTGTGAGAGGAGGAGGTTGTGTGAAGTGTGTGTTGTGATGGGGTGTGTGATTTTATAGTGAGGGGAATCACCTTCTACTTTGCTTGATAATTGCAGTGTTAGTATACAGCATATAGAGAATCAAACATTAAGGTATTACTACACAAGGAAGATAATGGGTAATATCAGATGTGGTGGTGCACATGGAGGATCATGGGTAATATCACGTGGTAGTGCACCTGGAGGATCATGGGTAATGCCACACAGGGTCCTATCCCATTGATCAGTGATGGAATCAGTATGGTGACATTGCTTCTACTGACACATGAGAATCACCAGAGAGTGTGAGGAGGAGACTGGTCAGATCTCTGGGCTGGTAGCACAATGATATGATGTGAGGAGGAGAGCAGAAGTCTAATAGGGGCTGATGGCTCCTGACTACCCCACTGGGCAGATATATTTCCTCATTAGTTTGTACTGACAGGAGGGTGTAGAATAAGAGATTGTTGTAGTGACTGAACAAGGAGAATATATGACTATTCTCTGTAATAAGTGTTTATTACTCACCTGTATTGATATCTGTAGGGATTTCTTCCTCCTTACACTGCTGATCACCCCTCACATACATCTCTTCTTCTCCCTCTATATCATCTACCTTAATATCAGTCAGGCATTCAACCTAATTAACCCACAAAAACAACTATTTAGCAATGTAAGATTTCATTAATTAGGATTAAATAGAAGAATATCAGTGTATTGGACTCCGAGAGCTGCTCTAAAAGTCATATAGTGAAATGTCACTTTGGTATTTCGATATTTGCCGACGCCTTAAATTCCATCTACCTGATACTTCTGTGATATCCTGTGATTTTCCTCTGCACAATCTTGTGAATAAAGAAGACGAGGACATCTCTCTGGGGTATTTCTGATACTGGGTCCATCTGTATGAAGCATACAATTGTTGAATACATTGTTTATATGTGACTATGTGTGTGTATACATAGTTGGTCCTCAAAACTGCTCCCCCCATTACAATAAATCAAAGTCTGCTCTTACCCAGTGATGTCAGGATACGGTGATTCTCCATCATCACATCCTCGTACAGACCCTTGTGTCCTTCTAAATACTTCCACTCCTCCATGGAGAAATAGACAGTGACATCCTCACACCTTATAGGAACCTGACACACACAATGATACAGTCATCATCCAGACACATCCCCTGGTGTTACTTTATAATGTCCCATTCCCAGCAGTCACCTCTCCAGTCAGCAGCTGAATGATCTTGTTGGTGAGTTCCAGGATCTTCTGGTCATTGACTCTCTCATGTATCAATGAGTGAGGTGGAGGCACCGTGATGGGGTCCTGGGTCCTCCTCAATCCTCCTGATGTAATGGGGCAGATGTTGCGTGTCACACACTTACCTGATGTCTCCTTCACCATTGTGTAATCCTGGATTATGAGAAAGACGCTAAATATCACTACATGCACTCACAGAATCCCTCACCTCTCCAGTCATATCCCTATTATATTAATAGAGATAAGAGTGATGTCACTGTGACATTCCCAGAATCCCTCACCTCTCCAGCCATGTCCTTGTTTTATTAATAGAGAGAAGAATGATATCACTGTGATATTCCTAGAATCCCTCACTATACTAGTCATATCTGTGTTTTATGAATAGAGATGGGAATCATGCCACTGTGACATTCTCCGAATCACATCTACATTATCAAACAAGTTTTATTAAAACAAGTAAGAGTGATGTCACTGTGACATTTCCAGCAACACTCACCTTTCCAGTCAGTAGGTAGACGATCTCCAGGGTGAGATTTAATATGCTCTCAGTCATGTGTCTTCTGTCATTTTCCATCTTGAAGACCGAGAATGAGCTCTGGTTCTGGTAGCTTAGTCTGAGTTGACCACCATAGAATGAAATATATGAGCAATATATGTTAATCATATAACTTAAGCTTTAACAGTAATTTAGGACATGTGATGAGACGTGGATACCAGGCGCTGTTACTAAAGATTAAGACCACTGTGGGCACTGTGATTCTTAACTACTGTCTATGTGATCAGAATAAAAGAACTCTTCTGTTTTCATCAATTATCGCATGTTGGTCTCTTGTACTTTCAACAGTTGCAGCGCATATTGAATTGTTGCCCTGCGCCAAATAGTCTTTGGGATATGTGAGTGCTGCTGTTGTGCATGCTGATCTTTTTATGCGTGTATGATTCTACGCCTGTGGCTGTATCATTTAAAATTAACTTATTATATAAATGGATTTAAATTATTAGTGCAGTGCGCTAATTTATACCATTGCAAATGTACTGATTTTATTATATTGTGTTGTATTTCTGTATAGAAATTGCATGTCTATGATTTGTAACTTCGGAGACAGTAGGTCATGATTTGGTTTTGTAACTTTGCTAATTAGAGGAAACCCCAATTAGGCTAATTAAATCTTTTCCATCACAGAAGTGACAATAACATGCTTAGCCTCAAGGCAAGGCAGGAGGTCGTTCGTTACCTGTTGTCACGTCTTGTTAGAGAGACAGGAACCTGTCTGAACGATGTGGACTCAGGATACAAGTATTAGGATATAACAGAGTAAGGTAAATTTTGTTAAAGCTTAAATTGCGTTAGCTCCACGGTTAAAGGATAAATTACATTATAATGTTAATTATTGAATGTGATTCCTCAATCTTCGCAGAGCAACCTAAGATCAGGGGGCAGTGTTACACCCTGACAGGATTTGTGTCAGAATGTGTATAAAAAGGAGCTCTGTTTGACCATGTAGAGTATACCATCTATAACTTCTAGAAAGATCGCTTGTGCCACAAACTGGCAAGTGTAACTAACTATCCTTAATAGGACACTTGAACTAATAAAATATCACTGCTTTAAGATCCTGCCTAATTACTGCGACAATTCCTGTGACCTACAGATGAGACCAATCTATACCGTTATCCAGCTGATCTGAGGTTGGGATCCAACATTCCAGTACCAACGCTCTTCCTGCTACCTTGCAGCTCTGGCTAGTGCGATAGGCCTGGTGGAACCATCCACAGCAACCCTGATAGAAAGGAACAGGCCACGTGTACCAGAAGGATATAGTGTCTCTATGTATCATTGTATATCTATAATATACATATGTACATCTCCAGACTGTCCCCTCTATAAAGCAGGAAGATAATGTGTCTCTATGTATCAATGTATATATCCAGCCTCTCCCTTCTATACAGCAGCAGGATACAGTGTCTCTGTGACTGGATCACTTATAACTAACTTATGGTATACATTTATTTAACGGAAATAGAGAAGGGCGCTTATTTATATAATTGCACATAAACTTACAATAAGCCTTTGTATATCTTGGTGTAAGGAAATGTCTTGTTTGGTGTTTACAACTTTTCCTGGGGAATTCTTTTCTTTCGGAGAAATGTGTATTCTGCAACTGTTGGAAAAAAGGACTCGTGCTAATTAGACTTTTTGATGTGTGAGGATCATAGGGAAATGTAATTAGACTTGCTGTTCACTGTAAGATGCACGATATCACAGCAAGGTTTTAAGATATCGCAGATAAGGGTAAATATTGTTAGCTTTGCAATGCATGTAAATCCATGTTTGTGTAAACACAACGCATCCTGATTCTAAAAATAGCCTGTGTCCAAATCAGTATAAAAAGCACTGTCTTGAGCACTGAAATGTATCATTCTGATGTTCTTCTTTTTTTATCTGACCTGATCACTGGTACCTTTAACCAGTGAAGAGCAAATAAACATCACTTGCTTCAAAGACCTGCTTCAAAATATCTTCCATGCTGAAAATCCTGTGACCTACAGATTAGACCCAAAATCGAATCCATTCCCGGCTGTCTCTGAGGTTTGGACCCAGCGTCTCCGGTACCACCGCTCTGACTGCTACCTTGCAGACCTGGTCAGTGCGATAGGCCAGGGAGGATTCATCCTCAGCTACCCTGATCCATAGTAAGAGTTCAGGAGTACAAGCCAGGTACACCAGTAATGGACTACGCTAGCAGTGTCAGTTACCCAGAAGAAACCCGGTACTGGATGCCGGTAAGGAGTCCAGTGGTGACAGCATTTGTAATCCCCTCCTACTGCAGCAAGAGGGCACATTGGGATAACGATAAGGAACGGTGGCAAAGAAAGCCCAGCCAGGTCCCAGCAACAACAGACAGGGCCGCATATGCGGTCCATCCTGTCACAGTCTCTATGTATCATTACATATCTATAATATACTCAAACACATCTCCAGCCTGTCCCCTCTATACAGCAGGATACAGTGTCTATGTATCATTATATATCTCCAGCCTGTCCCCTCTATACAGCAGGAGGATACAGTGTCTATCATTATATATCTCCAGCCTGTCCCCTCTATACAGCAGGAGGATACAGTGTCTATGTATCATTATATATCTCCAGCCTGTCCCCTCTATACAGCAGGATACAGTGTCTATGTATCATTATATATCTCCAGCCTGTCCCCTCTATACAGCAGGATACAGTGTCTATGTATCATTATATATCTCCAGCCTGTCCTCTCTATACAGCAGGAGGATACAGTGTCTATCATTATATATCTCCAGCCTGTCCCCTCTATACAGCAGGAGGATACAGTGTCTATGTATCATTATATATCTCCAGCCTGTCCCCTCTATACAGCAGGATACAGTGTCTATGTATCATTATATATCTCCAGCCTGTCCCCTCTATACAGCAGGATACAGTGTCTATGTATCATTATATATCTTCAGCCTGTCCTCTCTATACTGCAGGAGGATACAGTGTCTATGTATCATTATATATATCCAGCCTGTCCCCTCTATACAGCAGGATACAGTGTCTATGTATCATTATATATCTCCAGCCTGTCCCCTCTATACAGCAGGAGGATACAGTGTCTATGTATCATTATATATCTCCAGCCTGTCCTCTCTATACAGCAGGAGGATACAGTGTCTATGTATCATTATATATCTCCAGCCTGTCCTCTCTATACAGCAGGAGGATACAGTGTCTATGTATTATATATCTCCAGCCTGTCCTCTCTATACAGCAGGAGGATACAGTGTCTATGTATCATTATATATCTCCAGCCTGTCCCCTCTATACAGCAGCAGGATAGTGTCTATGTATCATTATATATCTCCAGCCTGTCCTCTCTATACAGCAGGAGGATACAGTGTCTATGTATCATTATATATCTCCAGCCTGTCCCCTCTATACAGCAGGATACAGTGTCTATGTATCATTATATATCTCCAGCCTGTCCCCTCTATACAGCAGGATACAGTGTCTATGTATCATTATATATCTCCAGCCTGTCCCCTCTATACAGCAGGATACAGTGTCTATGTATCATATATATCTCCAGCCTGTCCTCTCTATACAGCAGGAGGATACAGTGTCTATGTATCATTATACATCTCCAGCCTGTCCTCTCTATACAGCAGGAGGATACAGTGTCTATGTATCATTATATATCTCCAGCCTGTCCCCTCTATACAGCAGCAGGAGGATACAGTGTCTATGTATCATTATACATCTCCAGCCTGTCCCCTCTATACAGCAGGATACAGTGTCTATGTATCATTATATATCTCCAGCCTGTCCCCTCTATACAGCAGGAGGATACAGTGTCTATGTATCATTATATATCTCCAGCCTGTCCCCTCTATACAGCAGGAGGATACAGTGTCTATGTATCATTATATATCTCCAGCCTGTCCCCTCTATACAGCAGCAGGAGGATACAGTGTCTATGTATCATTATACATCTCCAGCCTGTCCCCTCTATACAGCAGGATACAGTGTCTAAGTATCATTATATATCTCCAGCCTGTCCCCTCTATACAGCAGGATACAGTGTCTATGTATCATTATATATCTTAAGCCTGTCCCCTCTATACAGCAGGATACAGTGTATATGTATCATTATATATCTCCAGCCTGTCCCCTCTATACAGCAGGATACAGTGTCTATGTATCATTATATATCTCCAGCCTGTCCTCTCTATACAGCAGGAGGATACAGTGTCTATGTATCATTATATATCTCCAGCCTGTCCCCTCTATACAGCAGGATACAGTGTCTATGTATCATTATATATCTCCAGCCTGTCCCCTCTATACAGCAGGATACAGTGTATATGTATCATTATATATCTCCAGCCTGTCCCCTCTATACAGCAGGATACAGTGTCTATGTATCATTATATATCTCCAGCCTGTCCTCTCTATACAGCAGGAGGATAGTGTCTATGTATCATTATATATCTCCAGCCTGTCCCCTCTATACAGCAGGATACAGTGTCTATGTATCATTATATATCTCCAGCCTGTCCCCTCTATACAGCAGGATACAGTGTCTATGTATCATTATATATCTCCAGCCTGTCCTCTCTATACAGCAGGAGGATACAGTGTCTATGTATCATTATACATCTCCAGCCTGTCCCCTCTATACAGCAGGAGGATACAGTGTCTATGTATCATTATATATCTCCAGTCTGTCCCCTTTATACAGCAGGAGGATACAGTGTCTATGTATCATTATATATCTCCAGCCTGTCCTCTCTATACAGCAGCAGGATACAGTGTCTATGTATCATTATATATCTCCAGCCTGTCCTCTCTATACAGCAGGATACAGTGTCTATGTATCATTATATATCTCCAGCCTGTCCCCTCTATACAGCAGGATACAGTGTCTATGTATCATTATATATCTCCAGCCTGTCCTCTCTATACAGCAGGAGGATACAGTGTCTATGTATCATTATATATCTCCAGCCTGTCCCCTCTATACAGCAGGAGGATACAGTGTCTATGTATCATTATATATCTCCAGTCTGTCCCCTCTATACAGCAGGAGGATACAGTGTCTATGTATCATTATATATCTCCAGCCTGTCCCCTCTATACAGCAGGATACAGTGTATATGTATCATTATATATCTCCAGCCTGTCCCCTCTATACAGCAGGATACAGTGTCTATGTATCATTATATATCTCCAGCCTGTCCTCTCTATACAGCAGGAGGATAGTGTCTATGTATCATTATATATCTCCAGCCTGTCCCCTCTATACAGCAGGATACAGTGTCTATGTATCATTATATATCTCCAGCCTGTCCCCTCTATACAGCAGGATACAGTGTCTATGTATCATTATATATCTCCAGCCTGTCCCCTCTATACAGCAGGAGGATACAGTGTCTATGTATCATTATATATCTCCAGCCTGTCCCCTCTATACAGCAGGATACAGTGTCTATGTATCATTATATATCTCCAACCTGTCCCCTCTATACAGCAGGATACAGTGTCTATGTATCATTATATATCTCCAGCCTGTCCTCTCTATACAGCAGGAGGATAGTGTCTATGTATCATTATATATCTCCAGCCTGTCCCCTCTATACAGCAGGATACAGTGTCTATGTATCATTATATATCTCCAGCCTGTCCCCTCTATACAGCAGGATACAGTGTCTATGTATTATTATATATCTCCAGCCTGTCCCCTCTATACAGCAGGATACAGTGTCTATGTATCATTATATATCTCCAGCCTGTCCTCTCTATACAGCAGGAGGATACAGTGTCTATGTATCATTATATATCTCCAGCCTGTCCCCTCTATACAGCAGGAGGATACAGTGTCTATGTATCATTATACATCTCCAGCCTGTCCCCTCTATACAGCAGCAGGATACAGTGTCTATGTATCATTATATATCTCCAGCCTGTCCCCTCTATACAGCAGGATACAGTGTCTATGTATCATTATATATCTCCAGCCTGTCCCCTCTATACAGCAGGAGGATACAGTGTCTATGTATCATTATACATCTCCAGCCTGTCCCCTCTATACAGCAGCAGGATACAGTGTCTATGTATCATTATATATCTCCAGCCTGTCCCCTCTATACAGCAGGATACAGTGTCTATGTATCATTATATATCTCCAGCCTGTCCCCTCTATACAACAGGATACAGTGTCTATGTATCATTATATATCTCCAGCCTGTCCCCTCTATACAGCAGGAGGATACAGTGTCTATGTATCATTATATATCTCCAGTCTGTCCTCTCTATACAGCAGGAGGATACAGTGTCTATGTATCATTATATATCTCCAGCCTGTCCCCTCTATACAGCAGGAGGATACAGTGTCTATCATTATATATCTCCAGCCTGTCCCCTCTATACAGCAGGATACAGTGTCTATGTATCATTATATATCTCCAGCCTGTCCCCTCTATACAGCAGGAGGATACAGTGTCTATCATTATATATCTCCAGCCTGTCCCCTCTATACAGCAGGAGGATACAGTGTCTATGTATCATTATATATCTCCAGCCTGTCCTCTCTATACAGCAGGAGGATACAGTGTCTATGTATCATTATATATCTCCAGCCTGTCCCCTCTATACAGCAGGAGGATACAGTGTCTATGTATCATTATATATCTCCAGCCTGTCCCCTCTATACAGCAGGAGGATACAGTGTCTATCATTATATATCTCCAGCCTGTCCCCTCTATACAGCAGGATACAGTGTCTATGTATCATTATATATCTCCAGCCTGTCCCCTCTATACAGCAGGAGGATACAGTGTCTATGTATCATTATATATCTCCAGCCTGTCCTCTCTATACAGCAGGATACAGTGTCTATGTATTATTATATATCTCCAGCCTGTCCTCTCTATACAGCAGGAGGATACAGTGTCTATCATTATATATCTCCAGCCTGTCCTCTCTATACAGCAGGATACAGTGTCTATGTATCATTATATATCTCCAGCCTGTCCCCTCTATACAGCAGGAGGATACAGTGTCTATGTATCATTATATATCTCCAGCCTGTCCCCTCTATACAGCAGGAGGATACAGTGTCTATCATTATATATCTCCAGCCTGTCCCCTCTATACAGCAGGAGGATACAGTGTCTAAGTATCATTATATATCTCCAGCCTGTCCCCTCTATACAGCAGGATACAGTGTCTATGTATCATTATATACAGCAGACAACAGGACACACAGATGATACAATGTATCAGCGCTGGTCACGTGGTGCAGACTGTTCCTCCGTCATTATACAGATATATATGTAGTGTGTACTCACCTCCCTGCCTGTCACCGACACCCGGAGCCGGTTACACACACTACTTCCGGCCTCTACCTTCTAAACCCGGATGTTACTGGTCAGTGTGACGCTTCCGGGTGGGCGTGTAGTAAGAGGAGACATTGATGTTTATTGTTGTTGTTATACAAGGGGAACAGGCTGCAGTGTCAGTGTGTACTGTGCTGCAGGGGGTGAGGCTCGGGGATCTGTTATTGTCATAGTACGGATGGAGCTGGCTGGTGTCCTCCCCTGTGTACTCCCCCTACCACCCCTGTGCTCCTCTCCCCATGTCTATACCCCTTCTGCTCCCCTGTGTCCTCTCCCTCCCACCCCTGTGCCCCCTGATCTCCTCTCCCCATGTCTATACCCCTTCTTCTGTCCTGTGTACTCTCCCTCCCACCCCTGTGCCCCCTGTTCTCCTCTCCCCATGTCTATACCCCTTCTGCTCCCCTGTGTACTCCCCCTCCCACCCCTGTGCTCCCTGTTCTCCTCTCCCCATGTCTATACCCCTTCTTCTCTCCTGTGTACTCTCCCTCCCACCCCTGTGCCCCCTGTTCTCCTCTCCCCATGTCTATACCCCTTCTTCTCTCCTGTGTCCTCTCCCTCCCACCCCTGTTCTCCTCTCCCCATGTCTATACCCCTTCTGCTCTCCTGTGTCCTCTCCCTCCCACCCCTGTTCTCCTCTCCCCATGTCTATACCCCTTCTTCTCTCCTGTGTACTCTCCCTCCCACCCCTGTGCCCCCTGTTCTCCTCTCCCCATGTCTATACCCCTTCTGCTCTCCTGTGTACTCTCCCTCCCACCCCTGTGCTCCTCTCCCCATGTCTATACCCCTTCTGCTCTCCTGTGTACTCTCCCTCCCACCCCTGTGCTCCCTGTTCTCCTCTCCCCATGTCTATACCCCTTCTTCTCTCCTGTGTACTCTCCCTCCCACCCCTGTGCCCCCTGTTCTCCTCTCCCCATGTCTATACCCCTTCTGCTCTCCTGTGTCCTCTCCCTCCCACCCCTGTGCTCTTCTCCCCATGTCTATACCCCTTCTGCTCTCCTGTGTCCTCTCCCTCCCACCCCTGTGCTCCTCTCCCCATGTCTATACCCCTTCTGCTCTCCTGTGTCCTCTCCCCCCCACCCCTGTTCTCCTCTCCCCATGTCTATACCCCTTCTGCTCTCCTGTGTCCTCTCCCTCCCACCCCTGTGCTCCTCTCCCCATGTCTATACCCCTTCTGCTCTCCTGTGTACTCTCCCTCCCACCCCTGTGCCCCCTGTTCTCCTCTCCCCATGTCTATACCCCTTCTGCTCTCCTGTCTACTCTCCCTCCCACCCCTGTGCTCCTGTTCTCCTCTCCCCATGTCTATACCCCTTCTGCTCTCCTGTGTACTCTCCCCCCCCACCCCTGTGCCCCCTGTTCTCCTCTCCCCATGTCTATACCCCTTCTGCTCTCCTGTGTACTCTCCCTCCCACCCCTGTGCCCCCTGTTCTCCTCTCCCCATGTCGATACCCCTTCTGCTCTCCTGTGTACTCTCCCTCCCACCCCTGTGCTCTTCTCCCCATGTCTATACCCCTTCTGCTCTCCTGTGTCCTCTCCCTCCCACCCCTGTGCTCCTCTCCCCATGTCTATACCCCTTCTGCTCTCCTGTGTCCTCTCCCTCCCACCCCTGTTCTCCTCTCCCCATGTCTATACCCCTTCTGCTCTCCTGTGTCCTCTCCCTCCCACCCCTGTGCTCCTCTCCCCATGTCTATACCCCTTCTGCTCTCCTGTGTACTCTCCCTCCCACCCCTGTGCTCCTGTTCTCCTCTCCCCATGTCTATACCCCTTCTGCTCTCCTGTGTACTCTCCCCCCCCACCCCTGTGCCCCCTGTTCTCCTCTCCCCATGTCTATACCCCTTCTGCTCTCCTGTGTACTCTCCCTCCCACCCCTGTGCCCCCTGTTCTCCTCTCCCCATGTCTATACCCCTTCTGCTCTCCTGTCTACTCTCCCTCCCACCCCTGTGCTCCTGTTCTCCTCTCCCCATGTCTATACCCCTTCTGCTCTCCTGTGTACTCTCCCCCCCCACCCCTGTGCCCCCTGTTCTCCTCTCCCCATGTCTATACCCCTTCTGCTCTCCTGTGTACTCTCCCTCCCACCCCTGTGCCCCCTGTTCTCCTCTCCCCATGTCTATACCCCTTCTGCTCTCCTGTGTACTCTCCCTCCCACCCCTGTGCCCCCTGTTCTCCTCTCTCCATGTCTATACCCCTTCTGCTCTCCTGTGTACTCTCCCTCCCACCCCTGTGCCCCCTGTTCTCCTCTCCCCATGTCTTTACTACTTCTGCTCTCCTGTGTACTCTCCCTCCCACCCCTGTGCACCCTGTTCTCCTCTCCCCATGTCTATACCCCTTCTGCTCTCCTCTGTCCTCTCCCTCCCACCCCTGTGCTCCCTGTTCTCCTCTCCCCATGTCTATACCCCTTCTGCTCCCCTGTGTACTCTCCCTCCCACCCCTGTGCCCCCTGTTCTCCTCTCCCCATGTCTATACCCCTTCTGCTCACCTGTGTCCTCTCCCTCCCACCCCTGTGCCCCCTGTTCTCCTCTCCCCATGTCTATACCCCTTCTGCTCCCCTGTGTACTCTCCCTCCCACTCCTGTGCCCCCTGTTCTCCTCTCCCCATGTCTATACCCCTTCTGCTCTCCTGTGTACTCTCCCTCCCACCCCTGTGCCCCCTGTTCTCCTCTCCCCATGTCTATACCCCTTCTTCTCTCCTGTGTACTCTCCCTCCCACCCCTGTGCCCCCTGTTCTCCTCTCCCCATGTCTATACCCCTTCTGCTCTCCTGTGTACTCTCCCTCCCACCCCTGTGCCCCCTGTTCTCCTCTCCCCATGTCTATACCCCTTCTGCTCTCCTGTGTACTCTCCCTCCCACCCCTGTGCCCCCTGTTCTCCTCTCCCCATGTCTATACCCCTTCTGCTCTCCTGTGTACTCTCCCTCCCACCCCTGTGCCCCCTGTTCTCCTCTCCCCATGTCTATACCCCTTCTGCTCACCTGTGTACTCTCCCTCCCACCCCTGTGCTCCCTGTTCTCCTCTCCCCATGTCTATACCCCTTCTGCTCTCCTGTGTACTCTCCCTCCCACCCCTGTGCTCCCTGTTCTCCTCTCCCCATGTCTATACCCCTTCTGCTCCCCTGCGTACTCTCCCTCCCACCCCTGTGCCCCCTGTTCTCCTCTCCCCATGTCTATACCCCTTCTGCTCTCCTGTGTACTCTCCCTCCCACCCCTGTGCCCCCTGTTCTCCTCTCCCCATGTCTATACCCCTTCTTCTCTCCTGTATACTCTCCCTCCCACCCCTGTGCTCCCTGTTCTCCTCTCCCCATGTCTATACCCCTTCTGCTCTCCTCTGTACTCTCCCTCCCACCCCTGTGTCCCCTGTTCTCCTCTCCCCATGTCTTTACCCCTTCTGCTCTCCTCTGTACTCTCCCTCCCACCCCTGTGCCCCCTGTTCTCCTCTCCCCATGTCTATACCCCTTCTTCTCTCCTGTGTACTCTCCCTCCCACCCCTGTGCCCCCTGTTCTCCTCTCCCCATGTCTATACCCCTTCTTCTCTCCTGTGTACTCTCCCTCCCACCCCTGTGCTCTCTGTTCTCCTCTCCCCATGTCTATACCCCTTCTTCTCTCCTGTGTACTCTCCCTCCCACCCCTGTGCTCCCTGTTCTCCTCTCCCCATGTCTATACCCCTTCTGCTCTCCTGTGTACTCTCCCTCCCACCCCTGTGCTCCATGTTCTCCTCTCCCCATGTCTATACCCCTTCTGCTCTCCTGTGTACTCTCCCTCCCACCCCTGTGCTCCATGTTCTCCTCTCCCCATGTCTATACCCCTTCTTCTCTCCTGTGTACTCTCCCTCCCACCCCTGTGCTCCCTGTTCTCCTCTCCCCATGTCTATACCCCTTCTGCTCCCCTGTGTACTCTCCCTCCCACCCTTCTGTTCTCCTCTCCCCATGTCTTTACCCCTTCTGCTCTCCTGTGTACTCTCCCTCCCACCCCTGTGCTCTCTGTTCTCCTCTCCCCATGTCTTTACCCCTTCTGCTCTCCTGTGTACTCTCCCTCCCACCCCTGTGCTTTCTGTTCTCCTCTCCCCATGTCTATACCCCTTTTGCTCTCCTGTGTACTCTCCCTCCCACCCCTGTGCTCCATGTTCTCCTCTCCCCATGTCTATACCCCTTCTTCTCTCCTGTGTACTCTCCCTCCCACCCATGTGCTCCCTGTTCTCCTCTCCCCATGTCTATACCCCTTCTGCTCCCCTGTGTACTCTCCCTCCCACCCTTCTGTTCTCCTCTCCCCATGTCTTTACCCCTTCTGCTCTCCTGTGTACTCTCCCTCCCACCCTTCTGTTTTCCTCTCCCCATGTCTTTACCCCTTCTGCTCTCCTGTGTACTCTCCCTCCCACCCCTGTGCTCCCTGTTCTCCTCTCCCCATGTCTATACCCCTTCTTCTCTCCTGTGTACTCTCCCTCCCTCCCCTGTGCTCCCTGTTCTCCTCTCCACATGTGTTTACCCCTTCTTCTCTCCTGTGTCCTCTCCCTCCCACCCCTGTGCTCCCTGTTCTCCTCTCTCCATGTCTTTACCCCCTTCTGCTCTCCTGTGTACTCTCCCTCCCACCCCTGTGCCCCCTGTTCTCCTCTCCCCATGTCTTTACCCCCTTCTGCTCTCCTGTGTACTCTCCATCCCACCCCTGTGCTCCCTGTTCTCCTCTCCCCATGTCTTTACCCCTTCTGCTCTCCTGTGTACTCTCCCTCCCACCCCTGTGCTCCCTGTTCTCCTCTCCACATGTGTTTACCCCTTCTTCTCTCCTGTGTACTCTCCCTCCCACCCCTGTGCTCCCTGTTCTCCTCTCCCCATGTCTTTACCCCTTCTGCTCTCCTGTGTACTCCTCATCCCACCCCTGTGCTCCCTGTTCTCCTCTCCCCATGTCTTTACCCCTTCTGCTCTCCTGTGTACTCTCCCTCCCACCCCTGTGCTCCCTGTTCTCCTCTCCCCATGTCTTTACCCCCTTCTGCTCTCCTGTGTACTCTCCCTCCCACCCCTGTGCTCCCTGTTCTCCTCTCCCCATGTCTTTACCCCCTTCTGCTCTCCTGTGTACTCTCCCTCCCACCCCTGTGCTCCCTGTTCTCCTCTCCCCATGTCTTTACCCCTTCTTCTCTCCTGTGTATTCTCCCTCCCACCCCTGTGCTCCCTGTTCTCCTCTCCCCATGTCTTTACTCCTTCTTCTCTCCTGTGTACTCTCCCTCCCACCCCTGTGCTCCCTGTTCTCCTCTCCCCATGTCTTTACCCCTTCTTCTCTCCTGTGTACTCTCCCTCCCACCCCTGTGCTCCCTGTTCTCCTCTCCCCATGTCTTTACCCCTTCTTCTCTCCTGTGTACTCTCCCTCCCACCCCTGTGCTCCCTGTTCTCCTCTCCCCATGTCTTTACTCCTTCTTCTCTCCTGTGTACTCTCCCTCCCACCCCTGTGCTCCCTGTTCTCCTCTCCCCATGTCTTTACCCCCTTCTGCTCTCCTGTGTACTCTCCCTCCCACCCCTGTGCCCCCTGTTCTCCTCTCCCCATGTCTATACCCCTTCTGCTCTCCTGTGTACTCTCTATCCTATCCCTGTGCTCCCTGTTCTCCTCTCCCCATGTCTTTACCCCTTCTGCTCTCCTGTGTACTCTCCATCCCACCCCTGTGCTCCCTGTTCTCCTCTGCCCATGTCTTTACCCCTTCTGCTCCCCTGTGTACTCCCCCCTCCCACCCCTGTGCTCCCTGTTCTCCTCTCCCCATGTCTTTACCCCTTCTGCTCCCCTGTGTACTCCCCCTGCCAGCTCTGCGCCCCCTGTTCTCCTTGATGCTTCAGCACTCCCCTTCTTTATCCTTCAGTAAGGTAGCAGGTCCGTGGTTTGGTTTTCTGAGTGGTTAGTTCCCTCATATTGATTGGTCTCTGGCTATTTTGAAGGCTTACTTTCTCTTAGTGTGCTGCTTTGTCATGTGGTATTTTTCTATTCTCTCATGTCCAATAAGAGGAGACCCTCTAGGGCTAAGGCTGGGATGACCAAGTTTACTGGCCCGAGACATAACTGCCTTTTAGACAGTCAGATGTGGACTATTGTTGCGCAGTCTTCAGTCGGAGGATCGATTGTCCTGAGCTAGGTCTCTAGCCAATTCTATTGCTGAGCTTGCTTATCTGGCCCTTTCCAGTGAGGGAGGACCTACCCCAATTTCCTCTGGCTCTACAGGGAGTTTAGAAGAGGCCTCAGGCCAGTGTCCTATGACAATGGCCCAAGAGAAACCAGCATGGGCTACAAGTCTAGCCTTGAGAGCTGGGCCTGGTTAGGGTTTCAAGTTTTTTAGAATTGAAATTCATGTAAGCGCAGGTGTATGCTGGCACCCACCATGAATGTTCCTCCCAGGTGCTTGTAGGGTTGGACTTTGAGGATTCCTCCTGCTGTATAGAGGGGACAGGCTTCTCTTTTGGGAGGAAGTTCCTTCTGACTGATGGGGTGGGTTTTTGACACGAGCTATGCGCCAGGTATTATAGACCTCCACACAGGTTGTGGAGACTTTTCTGTTTAAAAGGAAAGCAGGAGATAAGAAATGTATTGCATTGTGCTAGAATTTATTGTGTTGATAACTCTTAATATGTTCCTTGAGCAAGATTTGATCATCTATCGTTTGATGTAAATCGTAGAGGGAAGTATAGTAAGCTCGAAATCTCTGTGCAATCTCTTGAGTGTCATAAAGAAGGGTACCCATGGATAATATTTGCTTTAATTGCCCTTTAAGTGATAAGATTTTTGTATACAGAAGTTTTTGGGATGGGTTTGGTGAAGTGATATTGTCTGTTGTATTTGTTGCTCAAGAACCTTTGTGCACTCTTTTTATTTATGTCTCTATCACTGTCCTTTTGATAAGTGTACCACGGATCGTAACCTTGTGGGCTTCCCGTAGAATAGATCGTAAGATCTCTGCAGCAGTATTTTGAGCAATATAGTCAGTGATGGCCTGAGATATCTGCTGAATATGCCCTTTATTAAGGAGTAATGATTCATTGAGATGCCATCTGGGGCGGACTTGTGAATTCAGAGGTAACAGCGATAATTCAATGGCTTCATGATCAGACCAGGACACAGTGAAGACCCGCACCTCTCTTAGTTTCTGAGTTATTAAGTGGTCTACAAAAAAATTATCGAGTATAAATCATGAAGGGGGAGGGGGGATAATGAATGCAAGCTCTGGCTGAGGGCTACAATTCTTGCAAGGTGTCATAAAGATTGTATGATTTTAACTGGGCTTTTAGTTTACAACCATGTTGCATTGGAGGGGGAGGTAAATTTAAAATGTGGGACACATTTATAGCTGGGGTAGGGCATGTCCTAGATCAACTTTAAATTTCAGTGTAGTAATAAAGCTATTATTTGTGTGCTAGATGAAAAAACAGCCAGTATTTAATTTATGTGCAAAATAATAAACTAATTTGCACCCCTTGCATTGTAACATGGTTTGTCCCAGTGAACATTTACTCATTTTTTGCCTTAATGACTCAGGCCCAATAGGTTCAAGTCCCTGTGTTCTTACAAATTCACGTGAGTTTGGTTAAAATGCGACATAGTTGAAACAAGTGAGAACATTGTGGTTTATGTTACCTCTAATTAAAGTATATTGTGATAAATTAGTTTTAAGAAAGAACCTAAGGCTTCCTAAATAAGAGTGTCAGCTCTTCACATAAAACCTTGGTGGTGGCATATTTGGTAAGGCAGTGCGTGGCATAGATAGGGAAGGATTTAACTATTTTAGACAGCCCAGGTGGTTGTTTTTGATTAACCCTTGGTCACACAGCCTTAGGTGAGTGCTTATCGTGATTTACTGCATATGAAACCTTGCTTGTTACAGCCTATATATTGACTGGTTCATAACCTTCAGATTCTCTTCTGACCAAGACATGATCTTTGCTACTTCCTTTATTAATTCGACTTTATGTGCCACCTTGACGATATATGAAGGCTAGTACTGTTCTGTTGTCTGAGAAGATTCAGATATACTTTTTCAGATGAGAATGAAAGTGTTGAACCACTTTCCATACTGCTCTCATTTCCAAAATGTCTCATTTCATGACCACTTGCCTTGCACTACTTGTCTTCGAAGGTGACCCATTTAATTATGATCACCAACTGGAGATCTCTGGTATGCCATCTTGCTCACAGAATTATACCAAGGTGGATGAAAACATCCCCACCAATTGCAGACTTTTCTTTATAGAGACTTGTCTCAGAGTCCACAGCTGATGTGCTAAGGACTGGATCTTGATACACCTTTCCTGTGATAACTATACTCTGTTCTGTATGGTTCAGGAGTTGAATGTGTTGATGACTTTTTACCTTGTTCACAATCCAGCCGGGCTGATTCAGAAACTGTATTACTTAAGCAATATAGCACCGGACACTGTGTTCTGAGTTCTCCACCAAAGCATACTTTCTCAGTTGTACTATAAGTATGACTAACATCTTGGTAAATGTCCTCAGACATGGTGCCAGCCCGAAATGTAGGTAAGTGAACTTAAAGTACTGGCTCACTACACAAAATCTGAAAAACGTCCTGCAATTAACAGCTACAAGGATATGAAAATAGGCATCATGAAGATCTATGGATATGAAAAAATTCCCTTCACTTATGTACACGAGTATGGAATTGACAAACTCCATGTGGAAATGCCTGGTATGGACAAACCTGTTGATTCTTTTCAAATCCAGAATTTTGCAAAAAATCCAGATGTCTTTCTAACCAGGAAAAGTCTGGAGTAGAAACCTGTGCCTTATTGACCTGCTGCATAAAACACGATCAATGTTTGTAGACTGTTTTGTAGGGCTACTAATTCTGCCCTTGCAGACGGAAACTTTGAAGAAACCGGTTTCTTTTGTTGTACTGATTAAACTATATTTTATACCCAAGATTCAACACTCATTGATCTGTGATGGCATAAGTCCATATGTCTGCATAATGTGCTATTCTGCCCCCTACTGGTATCCACTGGGGGCTGATCTTGGAAAAAGACTTTGCCAAGTTCTCAAATTTAATCTCATTTCCTTGTTTTTGAAAACACAAAAAGGAAATTGCTTAGAAGAGTCCAGCATACTCTGTCTGCCATATTACCATCCTAGCTTATAACTCCTCACATCCCTGAAGTGCTCATGATCCAAAGAAGGGTATTTAGGCCTCTATCTTACGCCAAGCAGTTCTAGCTCCAGAGGACCTCTATATAACAGTGTATAATTTATCTCCAAAAAGCAGGGATCCTTAAAATGGAAGACTGGCTACTGTTGATTGAGCGACTGCTACCCAGAGACACAGCTAGAGGCCTCTCCTTGCTGCCGCTATTGAGACCATTGTCCTTGCGTCACATAAAAATTCCATGCCTTTTTGCATACTCTCAATGCTTTACAACATATGCAGCACACTAGGATGTCCTTGGACATCTGTATAAAGTATCTCACCCCATAATCTAAGTGGTTTCATCACTGAGGACAGAGCTACCACAGACTTCAGAGCAATTACAGGAGAATTGTGCAACTTCTTGCATTATATATGTTCTCCCCCGTTCTGCTGTCAAACACTCCCTCTGCCACACTTTCAGATACATCATGTGCCACCCTTCCCTGCTGCCAGTAAACTCATGCTGACACTGGCCCTATCAACACAATTCTCCTTCTGTCTGGCAGACATTCCCTGCTGTTGTGTCTCACCTGCCACCATTCTCTCCTACCAGATTCTAGGCTGGCCTCTCTGCACCGCTTTTATAGCTGCACTGGAGACATCTGCAGAGGGCTTACAGAACAGAAAAGACAAGAGAAATGAGAGAGGTTGAGAGGAAAGGAAAGAAGAGATTACAATAACTTTGATATAGATATTTTTACATATTACTACTATTATAAATAATTGTTTTTGTTTTTTAGGACTCTGGTGCAAAAAAAAAACAAAAAACTATTATATATTTTTTAACTCAAAGGTTTTTATTAGATTTTCAAAAAAAAAAAAGTAAAATATGACAGTAAATATACCTATACATGAACAATCAAACGTCAAGTGGCATTTAAAGGTATTGTTAACATATACTGTGACAGGATGGACCGCCTATACCACCCTGTCTGTCATTGCTGGGAACGGGCTGGGCTTACTTTGCCACGTCTCCCCTTTCGTTATTCTGAATACGCCCCTCCTGCCACCAATGAGCTCCTTTATGGCGCTCAGAATCGCATTCCTTTTGGGTAACAGTCGCTGCTAGTGTACTTCTGTGCTGGTACCCCTGACCGCTTACTATGGATCAGGGTGCTGTGGATGGATCCCCCTGGCCTATCACACTAACCAGCTGCTGGGTAGCGGCAGAGTGGTGATACTGGAGAGCTGGGTCCAACCTCAGAAACAGCCGGAGAACGGATTAGCTTTAGGGTCTAATCTGCAGGTCACAGGATTCCAGCAATATTGAAGAAGTTGTCAAGCAGGGTCTTGAAGCAAAGAGTGAGGTTTTATTTTGCCCAGGTGCCCTGAAAAGGACAGTTCCACTGATTAAAGGTACCAGTGGTCAGGTCAGATGGAACATCAGAATTATACATTTCAGGGTACAGGACAGTGCTTTTTACACAAATTTGGACACAGGCTATTTCTAGAATCAGGATGTAACTTGTTTACCAAAACATAGATTTCATGCATTGCAAAGTTAACAATATTTACACTTATCTGTGATATCTTAAAAACCTTCCTGGGATTTCCTGCATCTTATTTCAGAAGCAGGAGATCTAACAAGTCAAAAGGTCTAATTGACATGAATCCTTTCTTCAGACAGTCACAGAATACACATTTCCAAAGAAATGTACAAACCCCAAACAAGTCATTTCCCCACATCACAATACACAAAAGACTTCCTAAACAAAGGCTCATTGTATCTAATATATACCTCAGAAATAAGGCTTTTCCTTTGGCAAGGTTAAAACAAAAAAAAACCAAAAACAACAAGTTTTCTCCCCTGGTCTCATAAATAAAGATTTCCTATATCAAAATATACACAATATCAAAAATAAGTGCATTGGCAATTATATAAATAAGCACCCTGCGCTATTTCCTTTAAAAAAATAAATTTATACCAGAAGTTATTTATAAGTGATCCAGTCACACAAACACATATCAAACCAAAATGACTCTTTTATTTTTTAATAAAACTTAAGTGAACAATTTTATTTCTTCTAATAGTATTTGTTAATTATAAAGACGCTACGCTTCTACTTTCAGGATTCTCGGTTTTCAAATATTCCACTGCCTGGCTGATGTGATGACTTCACCGACATGAGGATGGAAAAGGGAATTTGAAAAAAAACAACAAAAAAACAGTAGAAGTGGCGCGGCGCTGAGGAGCTGCAGTGGTGCTGTAAAATGAATACGATATTAATTTAGAGAAGTGTAAGTTAAAAAAAGCAAAACATTTTATGTACGCTTGCCTCCCTGACATGTGATTTTACCCTGCATTTCGAGGCTCATCACCTCTCACCATTACTTTTGCTATAACGCACTTAGAATCACTCCTCCACCCCTGGCGGTTTCCAATCATTCTCATGCTCTCATCGCTTTAATTCTCAAACTGCACAATTTACTCTGCCACAAGGAATTACCTTTATGACATTTATAATGCCCAGTTCTAAGAAATTCAAGGCCTCTCAGGATATTTCAAAATTGCTTCTCAAAAGCAGTAAAAAGTCCAGCCTTAAGGATTATACGCCAGCTGCCTCCTCACTGACTAGATTGGACTCTGACCTAGAGGAGGACTCTTTAGAACACACCACCAAGGGTGTCATTGTCTGAATTCTCCATGAGATGAAATATATCCCGCAGTCCGATCTCCAATGAGCAGTTGCAGATTTTCGCTCGGAGATCGATGATGTTGGTCAGAGAGCTGATACTTTGGAGACTAAGTATAACAAAATGGCTGACTTCCAGCAGGATCTAGGAGACTGTTCAAACTCTCCACTCCGAGAATTACTTTCTCAAGGATCGACAGGAAGATCTGGACAACAGGGTGCGCAGTAACAACTTGCGTATAAAATATATCCCTGAATCAGTTGGCTCTTCCCGGCTTGAACCATTCCTACTTCACTTCTTCCACCATTTAGTTCCCGAGACCTCTTCTGAACAGCACCGCTTGAATTGGACTCTTAGGACTCCAAGATCAAAACCTCAACCCTCTGCTCGGTCTCTGTACGTTTTCTTGAGATTGCATTATTATAAATCCAAGGAACTGATTCTCTCTGCTTCGAGACACAGGGACAAAATGTCTTTTTGAAGACATTCAGCTTACGGTTTTCCAGTACTACTTGCCCCTTCCGCCCTTCGGAAATGTTATGAACCGAGAAATGTTACTAAAATTTTGTGGGACAAGGACATCAAATATCCTTCGGTTTTCCTGTATTATCTCACGGTTTCCCACAATGGTAAATTTCTTTTGGCTAAATCTTCTTTCTGTGGAGAACAAAATCTGGTTCATTGACTCCATGGAGCTCATCCCTTCAGGGTAGGGCAGATAAGTATAACCACAATTGGGAGCCCTGGTTTACGTTTAACTCTACTCCTCTTACTCCTACTTAATAACAATTCCATGTTCCCAACCTATTTGAACCTATACCATACACTACAATTGATATGATTCTACGCACTACCTATTTGCTCATTGTAGTTTCCCAATTGTCCATTTGATCTTTTCATGGCTTTGACTCCCTCCTAACACGCACTCTGCTCTCTTCCTGTCCTATCCCCTTCCCCTTCTTATCCTTTCCTTCCTAGTCTTCCATTTTCTGTTTATGCACAAATTCTCTTACAATAACATGCTGTCATTCTTCCCTGTGTTATTCTCATTTACGGTCGTGTTTAGGTTACATTGAAGAACACTTTACTCTTGTTTTTCATGTGTTTGTCATTTCAAAATAAACAGTTTAAAAAGTATACATACGTAATAAAATCAAACTGAACCTAAAACATATTTTATTATTAGGTGAACAAACTACAGTAGAAAATATGTGGTATAATTAAACAGAAGCCAGCAATGTACTTTAACTTGCATAAAAAGAGCGGTAACAATAAGACTAAGACGTTACATATAATCAACATCACATCACTTAACGCACAAAAGCCACCGACAGTGCAGAAACCCATTTTGGGGGGAATTATTTAGAGTACAGCCACAGGAAACCCTCTCTGCTGCCTGAATATTGAGCGTCTGAAACATTTAAATTATGTATAACAAGACCAACAGCCATCAGTTTCCTCCTGCAGAGGCATCTTAACTCACCAAGCCACGAACATACCTGTACATTTCTACAAAAATAGCTATATAGCATCACATAATTGCATTTACTCTCTGGGCCCACATTTCTCTGGATTTGTAAAAGACTCCCAGTGAGACAGTAAAAGGTTACAGAACATGTGATATAAACCATCCCACACCATCAGTTAGCACAGTGGTTCCCAAACTGGGTGCCGTGGCAGTCTCACTGGGATGCCACGGCTAGGGCAGGTGGTAAGCAAGGCGGGGGCAACTTGGTAATTATTTTGACTTGGGGGTTGCCTTGAAAAAATTATGGAGACCCTAAGGGTACCTCGAACGGAGAAAGTTTGGGATCCACTGAGTTATCATATAACCCAACATAATGTTGTAGTGTCCTTGATCAGACATTATAAAACCCAATGCAGGAATTATATATCACTTAGGATCCTACATAGCAAAAATGTGGTCCGATATTATTAAGGAGAGTGATGCTGATATGTAGAATATGTTTCATGATCTATCTGTTCCGGTCTCGTGCCGATGACACACATTCTATCTTCCTCTGGGAATAGTATTTGTATACATAAATGAGTGATGCTAAACAACTTTGAGTACATACTCTAAATGTATTTATGATTATTTTTAGCATATATGTATATATATATATATATATATATATATATATAATACAAATAAATTACAACATTTAGAGCATTGCTGCAAACATGTTTCATGTTTATCAGCTTCTGGAAATTGTTTCTCTCCTGAGTGTATTTTCTGATGTTCAACAAGTTTTGCATCGTGAAAAGCATTTTCCAAACTCAAAACATGAAAATGGCTTTTAATTTATGTGAGTTATCTGATGTATTACAAGATGTGATTTTTGTATAAAACATCTGCCACACTCAGAACATGGAAATAGCTTCTGACCCAAGTTCCCCGATGTGTCATAAGATATGATTTACGTCCAAAACTTTTCCCACACAAAATGGGTTCTAACCTGTGTGAGTTCTCTGATGTTCAACAAGATGTGATTTATTTGTAAAACATTTTCCACACTCAGAACATCGAAATGGTTTCCCATCTGTGTGAATTCTCTGATGTACAACAAGACCTAATTTCTTTGTAAAACATTTACCACACAGAGAACATGGAAAATCCTTCTCACCTGTGTGAATTCTCTGATGTCCAACAAGAGCTGATTTGTGTGTAAAACATCTACCACACTCAGAACATGGAAATGGCTTCTCACCTGTGTGAGTTTTATTATGTTCATCAAGATTTGATTTGAGTGTAAAACATTTCCCACACTCAGAACAAGAAAACGGCTTCTCACCTGTGTGAATTCTCAGATGTTTAACAAGTGCTGATTTGTCTGTAAAACATTTCCAACACTCAGAACATGTAAATGGCTTCTCACCTGTGTGAATTCTCAGATGTCTAACAAGAGCTGACTTGTGTGTAAAACATTTCCCACATTCAGAACATGGAAATGGCTTCTCAACTGTGTGAATTCTTTGATGTCTAACAAGAGTTGATTTGCGTGTAAAACATCTCCCACATTCAGAACATGGAAATGGCTTCTCACCTGTGTGAGATTTATTATGTTGATCAAGATTTGATTTAATTGTAAAACATTTCCCACACTCAGCACATGAAAACAGCTTTTTACCTGTGTGAATTCTCTGATGTCTAACAAGTGCTGATTTGTATGTAAAACATTTCCCACAGTCAGAACATGGAAATGGTTTGTCTGTGTGGGTTCTTTGATGTCTAACAAAGATTGACTCATTTATAAAACATGTACCATATTCAGAGCAAGGAAATATTGTACCACCTGTATGTCCTATGTCATGTGTAACAATATCGGAGTTATCAGGAGAACATTCCTGATGACCACAGGCATCAGATGACTTATCTGCACTGTGAAATACTGGATGTATATTTAGAGTAATTGGGTTTTCGCTTGGAGAATTTTGCGTGATGTTATCATCTATTTTGAAGAGATCTGGAGATAAAGTAAGATATCCCTCCGTGGTATTCCTCCTTTTGCATCTATCTGCTGGAAAGTAAATGTATGTAAACAGCCATTTTTGTTTTACATTAAGGAACAATTTTTCATACTATCGGTGAGTTCAAAAAGTTGTTGAATTTCTATTTGTAAACTCCGAGCACTTTCTTACAATTCTAAATGACTGTTATGGAACAACTGAATAAGACAACTACATTAGTAAACACATTGCATACACCCAGCGACAGTGATATGAAGATTGAACAGCCAAGATGAACAACTCCAGACAAAATGTAGAGTTTGGTGAGCAACATTTCCCAAGCATACATATTGCTAGTGAAGCAGCCTCAATGGGCCTGATTCATGAAGGAAACCAAGTCAAAAATATGAGAAAGTTTTCTCTTGGACAAAACCATGTTACAAAGCAAGGGGTGTAAATTAGTTTATCATTTTGCACAAAAGATAAATACTGTTTTTTTTTCATGTAGCACACAAGCACTTGATAGCTTATTTGTACACTGAAATTTAAAGTTGATCTAGGACATGCTCAATCCCAATTATAAATCTGTCCACACATTTTAAACTTAACTCCCCCTCCAAAACAACATGGTTTTGCCAAGGTTCAAAGTTGCTAAGTTTTTTTTTGCTTTACTTTCCTTAATGAATCAGGCCCAATTTGTTCTTCTGATCAGCCTCGTGTAGTTTAGCCCTGCAGCCGGTGTCCTGCCACTAATTTAGAATGAAGTTTGGATGTAGACACACACTGAGAGACAGGTGTGTCGTTACAGTTCTTTGTGTGCAAGAAAGTGGAGATTGTGTGAAGTGTGTTGTGATGGGGTGTGTATGATACTAGGGTAAAGTGCTATTTTACTTTACTATTGCAGTGTTAGTAAACTGTGGTAATAACAGGCTAGGTGGCACTAGTTGGTCACCTGTTACCCTGTTCCTTTGGAGACTTATCCAGGTCGAAGGTCAGAATTACAATATCTTGATACAGTTGGAATCTGGAGACTACCTTGGGCTGAAAGTAAGGCTTTATCCTAACAAAACCCTGTCATCATGGAATATTGAGAAATGGGGATCTGCAAGACAGAGTCCTCAGCTTTGAAACCCTTCGGACAGTGGAGATCGCAAACTGAAAAGTTGTTTTTCCGGTAAGCAACTTTAACTCCACTGAATTTATTGGTTCGAAAGGAGGATGCTTGCAAAGCTGTCAAAACCAGATGTAGATCCTACAGAGCCAGTGCGGAGATGCATAGACGCTGCATCACTCCCTGTATGAAGGTCCCCACTTCAGGTGAAATATCCAGTTTTAAAAGATAATCGAAAGGGTCGAGACCTGAACCTCCAGCAAGCTGACTTTTAATCCCCTTTCAAAAACATTCTGCAACCTAAAAGATGTAGGAAACCCCTTCAATTCAAGAAATCTACATCTTCCAAACCCTGTGGCAGTTTTTGTCTGAAACCGGCATTCTACCCTTAATCATGGTCTGGATCAAACTGTCAGAGAAACACATGACTTCAACAGCCACGTCATTAAAACCAGCTAAGGTAAAATCTTGTGGAGGAAGGGGCTCTGACTTAACAAGACTGGTCTTAGAGGCTAGGCCTTCTGCCATGCTTAGTATGTCAGTGTCACTCGAACGCCCTCTCTCTCTACCTTTTATAGCACCTGTGATGCATCTCTAACGGTGGAAAAAGGCAGATCAGATTGAAGTTCAAAAGAACAAACTTGACATCTATAAGAAACGGCTGCAAATCTCCTGTTCTGGAGCAGAAAAACTCAATCGACACACCATCTGTGACAGGATAGACCTTCTATGCCATCCTGTCTTGTTGCTGGGGACCAGCTGGGCTTGCTTTGCCACATCCCCTTTCTTTATCCTAATTGTGCCTCTCTATAGACAGTAAGAGGGGCTCTGCTACCCCAACTAGGGTCCTTCACCGGCGCCTAGAACCACTTCCTTTTAGGTAGCGTTCGCTGCTAGTATACCCCTTTGCTGGGCACCTGGGCTGGTACCCCTGACCTCTTCCTTCAGATCAGGGTTGCTGTGGATGGTTCTCCCTGGTTTACCACACTGGCCAGAGCTGCTGTGTAGCGAACAGAGCATTGTTATCAGATGCTGGGTCCCAACATCAGAACAGCCAAATAATGGACTAGACTAGTCTCATCTGTAAGTCACAGGAATTACAGCAGATAAGTAGGCGTCAAAGCAGGATCTTAAAGCAGTGATGTTTTATTAGCTCAAGCAGTCCTAATAAGGACAGTTACATGCTAGTTTAAGGTACTAGCGATCTCCAGAGTTACAGATGGAATATTACAAAACATGGTCAAACAGGGTTCTTTTATACAGTTTTGCAGCTCTAACCTGGCAGGAGGTAATCCAGCCTCCTGCCCCTTTAACCAATCCAGACTGGTTCATGCAGCCTGCACATTAATCAGCCTTGAGGAATTAACAACTTTTTTCATTGCTGCTAGTGGCAGGGCGAGAGCACTTCCCCTCTGTCCACGAGCTGCCAGGGAGAGGCTCAGCTTCCTCCACTCCCCTGGTGCCAGTGAGTCTACGGCGGAAGATTTATCTTGTAAATCTCCCTCGACTTACTGCCTAGCTCCTTCCCTCTTGGATAGGGGTGCCATTTAGCTGAATGCTGCAGCTCCATTGCCCAGTGCGGTGCAGGCCTCATGCCGCTGGAAGCACAGAGTTCTGGCCACCCCCTGGAGGCAATCCCATGGCTGAGGAGGGCTCCCAGCACAGAGGGGAGCCGATCACAAATTCAATCGCTGGCAACGAATAGCTGTAAAAAAAAAAGCAATAAAAAGGACATAAAACATAAACCAGTCCAGAGGCTGCCCAAGGCAGCCACAGAAATACACCGGGCTCCGGTGGGCACAGCAAATGGCGTATAGATGTAAAGGAGCTACAATTCTGCTGGTAAATTTGAAAGTGCCCAGGGTTCAGTTACTACACTCTACATCCCCAGTGTTCCAGCATCCCCTATTAGGATGAGGAAAGGATGTTGGAAGAGAACCTGGTGGAAAAAGAACAAGAAGTGGTTAGAAACTCTACAAGAGAATAAGCAGGCGTTAGGAAATTGCTCAGGAAAGAGAAAACTCTTTCTGCTAAATGTGCAGGAGGGGCTTTTGATAAATAGGCTGTGGCCTTGGCTTGCTCTCTCAAAAGGTATTGGAAACAAATGATGAATTAGAAAGACTTAACAAGCAACTGTGTCATGAGACCGAGCATGTGAAAAGCTCTAAGATTGAGATGGTGCTAATATATGATGCCCAATTCAGGAGCTCAAACGTAAACATGTTATTGAGAACCTTTATAAGCAACTGAAGCAGACACATTGAGTAAAATAGAGCTTAGACAAGATCAACCAGGCTCTAGAGAGCTCTGAGCATAAACTAGCCAACGAGACGAAGACTATTTAAAAGAAGAAAATGTTAGCACCCTGGAAACAGTGTTCTCAAGACACTGCCACAGAAAAAGGTTTGTTGCCAAAGTCTTCAGTATTTACAGAGGATTATGATGATGAGTCTCTTCAAAAGAAATTGCAAAATAAACATGGAATGAAGCAGGCCCAGCTGGAGGTCCATAAAATACCAGAGGAGGATTCCTCTAGGTACGAGTGTGTGTTAGACGACATACAAATGTCAATGGGCAGTAAGAAGACTGATCATCATTGCTGTTTGATGTGTCAAAATAGAAAAAGTTTTATAACATGATGGTAAAACCAGGAAGAAAGATAGAGTTATACAAAAATTAAGCACTGGTACAAGAGAGGAGTCAGTCGCATATCGCAGACGTAAGAAACCATCACCACCCAGAAACCTCATATGGTGAAAAGGACCATAAAAGAAGGTTGGAGAAACTGTGACAGTAAAGAAGAGCAGTGATTAATTGTGCACAAGGAGAATCGATTTCAGCTGTTACCATGGACAGAAAAGTACAGATAAAAGCAGCTCTAGAGCTGGAGTTAACAGGTCAACATGTTACATCTAAGTAACAAAGCACAGATACAATTTGGCGCAAAACCTCAGTATTTCGATCCCTTTTTAGTCCATACAGTCAATACAGTCCCACCACTTGTCAATGGGCAGACGGCAGCCACTTCCCAATAATACCAGACGGTGTTTCTGGAAGAAAGATAAACTACAGAAATCTAAAGATCTCGAGGTAAAAATAGAAGACAAATAAAGGAATGTGGCGGATGAGACCAGAAAGACACTAAATGTTCTCTTCATAAAATCTCTTTCTCCAGAGATTGTGGGCTGGGGAGGGGGATAACAGACCAGGTGGTGCTAGTTGGCCACATGTTCAAGTCTGGAAATGGAGACGTTTTGAGAGACTGAGGAAGGAACTGCAGGAGCTCTAGGACAGAGGGCCGTGTGAAGACAGGAGGGTGTGCTGTCCCTGAAAACAGAGAGAGATAGAGACTGTTTTATATAGTATCTGGCAGAGGAGGGAACCCCGGCAGTATAAGGATTGGGTATTTGATGAGGTCTAAGCCACTACAGCTAAAGTGGAAAAAGGCCTAGCTGTCCGCTGGCTAGAGAGAGACAAATAAGAGAGGTAGCTCCCTGAATGGGGGCTGGGAGTTTGGCTGTTTTTCTAATTCTTTAGGCTGACAATTAAGGTGCGCTTATGTTAAAAATCTGAGTTACCAGGCTATATGTGTTAGTGTACAGGGGGGATTGTGGGTAATTCCACAGGTGCAGTGCACATAGAGTAATATCATTTGTATCCCATGCCCTTTGTCAGTGTTGGAATCACTATGGTGAGAAGGAGACTGGTCAGATCTCTTGGTTGTAGCACACAATGTTACAATGTGGTTTGGACAATAGGAATCTAATAGGGGCTGATGGTTCCCGACTACACTATTGGGCAGATATGATTTCCTCATTAATTTATACTGACAGAGAGAAGGGAAGAGTATAAGTGATTGTTGGAGTGAGTGAACAAGGAGCATATGTGACTATGTAATAAGTGTTTATTACTCACCTGTGCTGATATCTGTAGGGATTTCGTCCTCCTTACACTGCTGATCGCCCCTCACATAAATCTCTTCTTCTCCCTCTGTAACTTCTACCTTACAACTCAGATTGTCAGTCTACATAACCCACAAAACAATAAAACAACACATTTTGATTTAATTGAGATTTAACGCAAGAATATCAGTGTATAACAACTACACAGCTTATCAATCCCATCTACCTGACACTCCTGTGAGACCCTGGGATTTTCATCTGTACAATCCTGTGAATAAAGAGGACGGTGACATCTCTCTGGGGTACTTCTGTTACTCGATCCATCTGTAGGAGACACACAGTGACTGAATACATTGTTTATATGTGATCAGATGATGTGCATCAAGGTGGCATCAAAACTGCTCTCTCCTTTACAAGAAATTAAGAGTTTTCTTACCCTGTGATGCGAGGGTCTGTTGATTTTCCATTAATACTTCCTTGTATAGACCCTTGTGTCCTTCTAAATACTCCCACTCCTCCATGGAGAAATAGACAGTGACATCCTCAAACCTTACAGGAACCTGACACACACAATGATACAGTCATCACCCAGACACATCCCCTGGTGTTACTGTATAATGTCCCATTCCCAGCAGTCACCTCTCCAGTCAGCAGCTGAATGATCTTGTTGGTGAGTTCTAGAATCCTCTGGTCATTGTCTCTGTCATGTATCAGTGAGTGAGGTGGAGGCTCCGTGATGGGGCTCTGGGTCCTGCTCAATTCTACTGAAACATGGGCATGGCTCAGGGGTATCACACACTCGCCAGATGTCTTCTTCACTATTGTGTAATTCTGTGTATTGGGCGAGAGACATCAATAAAAAGGTAAATGAAAAATCCACCCATTTGAAGTTGTTCTTATTAGGGGTAATTGTGTAAAATACAGCCTATATTACAGATACAACCTTTATCCTACATGATACGGTTTCCTATATGAAGAACAATGGAATATACAATACTGTGCAAAAGTATTAGGCAGGTGTGGAAAAAATGCTGCAAATGGTTTCAAAAATAGAAGTGTTAATAGTTTATTTTAGCAATTAATAAAATGCAAAGTGAATGAACAGAAGAGAGATTTAAATCAAATCAATATTTGGTGTGACCTTCCTTTGCCTTCAAAACAGCATCAATTCTTCTAGGTACACTTGCACACAGTCTTTGAAGGAACTTGGCAGGGAGAACTAATCACAGATCTTCTGTGGATGTAGGCTTGCTCAAATTCTTCTGTCTCTTCATGTAATCCCAGAAAGACTTGATGATGTTGAGATCAGGGCTCTGTGGGGACCATATAATCACTTCCAGGGGGTAAATGTATCAATGTGCGCATTTTGCAAGTCGCCGGTTTTGCAAAACTTGCCTTTAAAGCAATTGCCGCTTTAAATTTTCCCTGCAAAGTCGCCGAATATCGGCAAAAATGTGCACATTGATACCTTTACCCCAAGACTCTTTGTTCTTCATTACACTGAAAATAGTTCTTAATCACATTGGTTGTATGTTTGGGGTCGTTGTCCTGCTGCAGTAACAAATTGGAGCCAATCAGATGCCTCCCTGATGGTATTGCATGATGGATAAGTACCTGCCTGTATTTCTCAGCATTGAAGACATCATTAATCCTGACCAAATCCACAACTCTATTTGCTGAAATGCAGCCCCAACTTGCAAGGAACCTCCACCATGTTACCTGCAGACACTCATTATTGTACCGCTCTCCAGCCCTTCGGCGAACAAACTGCCTTCTGTTACAGCCAAATATTTCAAATTATGACTCATCAGTCCTGCTGCCATTTGCTGCATCCCAGTTCCTATGTTTTCGTGCATACTTGAGTCACTTGGCCGTGTTTCCACGTCAAAGGATGGCTTTTTAGCCACAATTTTTCCATGAAGACCTCAGCTGGCCGGACTTCATGGAAAAGTAGATGGGTGTGCCTACTGTTTTTTTCCAGTTCTGAGTTGATGGCACTGCTGGACATCTTCTGATTTTAAAGGAAAGTAGCATGATGTGTGCAGTGTTCTCCCCAGCCCCTATTTCCCAGGTGCTCCTCTCGGCTGCATTTACTTGCCACCCGGGTCTTGGATCCCAACAGAGTCCTATTATAATACAATAAACCATTGTTTTTCCCGATTAGAACAGGCACTATGTGAGTATTGCAGCCAGCAGTGTGTGTTAGACCACTGACCACCAGTCCTGGCAGGTGTGGGCAATAACCTCCAACATTTTTCAATATTACTGCAAAGTATTACATCTGCCCCCACCAGGCTGCTTCATAATGTCCCCTGGCTGGCAAAATGTTTAGGGGAGAACACGGTGTCTTTTTCACCTGATGCACTAAGTTTCTTGGCAGACCACTGCATCTACGGTCCTCAACATTGCCTGGATCTGTTCCAGTTAATGACTGTGTTTCAACCTACATATGAAAATGATGATCATTATCACATTTTTGGTATGATTGGTTAATCATACACCTGACTATAATCCCACAAAATCCCTGACTGTGTCAAAGTGTACCTAGAAGAATTGATGCTGTTTTGAAGGCAAAGGGTGGTCGCACGAAATATTGATTTGATTTCGATTTTTCTTCTGTGCATTCACTTTGAATTTTGTTAATTGATAAAAATAAACTATTAACATTTCTACTTTCAAAAGAATTCTTACGTTGCAGCATTTTTTCCACATCTGCCTAAAATATTTGCACAGTATTGTATATAACTTACCTCTCCTGCATCTCCTTCCATCTTCAGTGGGCCCACTGTTCTGTGTCATCTGTCTACAGCCGGCCTACACATATGAATCACCTGCTTTGCACAGAGTAGTGCTGTAAAAGGATGGACCTCCTATGCCACCCTGTCAGTGTTACTGGAGACTGGCTGGGTTTGCCATGCTACCGTCCCCTTTCCTTATACCAAATGCGCCCCTCCTGTCTTAGTAGGAGGAGCCTGCTGCCACCACTAGGCTCCTACACCGTCGCTTCCTTCTGGGAAACTTTCAATGCTGGTATACCCCTGACCTCTTTCTTTAGATCAGGGTTGCTGTAGATGGTTCTACCACACTGGTCATAGTTGCAATGTAGGGAACAGAGCATTGGTACTGGAAAGCTGGGTCCCAACCTCAGAACAGGATAACGGATTTGATTGGGCAAATCGGTAGGTCACAGGAAATGCTGCGGTAAGTAGGCGCCTTGAAGCAAGTAAGAAAGATCTTGAAGCAGTGATGTGTTAGTAGCTCATGCAGTCCTAATAAGGACAGTTACACCTGCCAGTTTGTGGTACTAGCGTTCTTTCCAGAAGTTACCAGTGGGAGCTTCCACCTGCATAGTTGCCCCAACAGGCAGCCTCAGTGCAATAACTGCTTGAGGGGCATTCAGTGGAGTAGACGCAGGACCAAGCTCCAGGAGAGGCAGTCTGTGGCCTGGTGCCCAGGGATCTGGCTGCCCACCCCCTAGAGCCATATTCAGCTACCAGTTCAAGGTCCTTGTAAGTAGCCTCTGTGCTCTGAAAGCTAGCAAATACAATATTTTCTTTTGGTTAGCCAATAAAGGTATCACTCCTATAATACTTTAGACTTTTTTGACACAAAAGTATCTAACATCACATAGGTGGTAGATTCCAAGATTAAATCTTGGTGGCACCAGCAGAGGCTGGGCCCCCCTCCCCCTGGCAGCTGGTGAACACTCCTCCCTGCCACTAGCAACAGTGTTAAATGTGTAAAACTCCTCCAGGCTGATATACATGCTAGGTGCATGAATCAGCCTGGATCACCTCCTGCCAGCATGTGAGCCAAAAACTGTATAACAAGAGCTGTACTGTGCATATTAAGGTATTAACAGAGATAGGAGCGATATAACTGAGAATTCCCAGAATCCCTCACCTCTCCAATCAGCAGGTAGATGATTTCCAGGTTGAGATTTAATATCCTCTCCGTCATGTGACTCCTGTCCTTGTCCATCCTGAGGGATTTACACAGGATGAGGGGCACCCTCATGTGACGTCTAATAAAAACTCTCTGGTTCTTCACAGCTCAATTGTCTAGGAATAAGTATAATAATAAAAATAATAAACATCAGAGTACACATATAACATATATATGTATAGTCTACATTACGTGCCAAACCCCAGCCTCACTACATAAGAAATCTCATACTGTCTGCCTAATACGAACCTGTTATGTCAGCCACTTTTGTACTCTCACTTCTGGATCCCGGAGCAAAGTGTTATGATGTCATATACACAGACGCATATCTATCATATCCTAGTGCTCACTTCTACCTAGCTAGTCCCCCACCCATCTGCTTCCTTCCTTTGTGCATTCTACTTTCATGGTAATCACTTTACGTTAGCGGTCTCTACTCTCAGACTTGGGTATATTATTAAGCTTCTTTATAGTAGGTAAATATTCATGCTTTTTCTTGCAGATAATTTTGTCATAACTTGGCACCTATATGAGTTGGAGCTTATTGGACACCCATGTGGGTTTAGTATTGGGTGAGTGGCTTTTATAGGCTAAAAAATCAGACATGGCTGCCTTCCTCTGTAGGGAAAAGAGACATCTATGAATGGTATTTGGAACGCCTTAGAATCTGCACATGTAAAGGTATTGGTGAAATGACAATAAAGATAAATACAGATTAAGAAGCTTATTGAGGAGGGACCTCTGTGTGGTTGAGCTGTGGAACGGACATGTCCTCTTCATTATTCAGCCTCCTAAATCTGACTAATAGGTAAATAAAGGTGGCAGGAACACGGTATAAACATAGAACAAATGGGTCTAGTCTCCGTCCCCCACAATCTTTCACCATTGGGATGAAGCGACTCCTGCATTCTCCTACTACCATACAGACATACATGAGATATGACTGTCCTCCTGTATGTACAGGACACTGTATATATTATAGATTTATTGATAGGACACTGTATATACTATAGATATAGATGTAAGGACAGGACACTGTATATACTATAGATATAAGGACAGGACACTGTATATACTATAGATATAGATGTAAGGACAGGACACTGTATATACTATAGATATAGATGTAAGGACAGGACACTGTATATACTATAGATGTAGGGACAGGACACTGTATATACTATAGATATAGATGTAGGGACAGGACACTATATATACTATAGATATAGATGTAGGGATAGGACACTGTATATACACTATAGATATAGATATAAGGACAGGACACTGTATATACTATAGATATAGATGTAGGGATAGGACACTGTATATACTATAGATATAGATATAAGGACAGGACACTGTATATACTATAGATATAGATGTAAGGACAGGACACTGTATATACTATATATATATAGATGTAGGGACAGGACACTGTATATACTATACATATAGATGTAGGGACAGGACACTGTATATACTGTAGATATAAGGACAGGACACTGTATATACTATAGATATAGATGTAAGGACAGGACACTGTATATACTATAGATATAGACATAAGGACAGGACACTGTATATACTATAGATATAGATGTAGGGACAGGACACTGTATATACTATAGATATAGACATAAGGACAGGACACTGTATATACTATAGATATAGATGTAAGGACAGGACACTGTATATACTATAGATATAGATGTAAGGACAGGACACAGTATATACTTAAGATATAGATGTAAGGACAGGACACTGTATATACTACGAGACTGAAGTTAGCTTCTTATTCGGCCAGCTTCTTATTCGTTTCCAATGCAGGCTCCAGCTTCTTATTCCGAAAAGCTTTTTTTTAAAGTATTAAATCAATTTGGATCACTGATTTCACGTCAAATTAACACTACAGGGGGTTCCTTATACAAAATGCATTACTATTTTGCCTGACCCAACAAGGTTATGGGCATGCAATGAGGTGGCAAAGTGGGCAAAGATAGCAATTTGAGCATTTTGAATAAGTAGCTGCAGATTTGCAAGGGTTAAATGCCGTTGGGCCAGGCAAAAGACAGGTGTTTTATATGTAACTGACCACCCTGTGTTGATTGCCACTGTCAAATTGCTGGCCCAACGGCATTTAACCCTTGCAAATCTGCAGCTACTTATTCAAAATGCTCAAATTGCTATCTGTGCCCACTTTGCCACCTGATTTCATGGCAAAAACAGGGTTGGGCCAGGCAAAAGACAGATGTTTTATATGTAACTGACCACCCTGTGTTAATTGCCACTGTCAAATTGCTGGTCCAACGGCATTTAACACTTGCAAATCTGCAGCTACTTATTCAAAATGCTCAAATTGCTATCTGTGCCCACTTTGCCACCTGATTGCATGCCCAAAACAGCGTTGGGCCAGGCAAAAGACAGATGTTTTATATGTAACTGACCACCCTGTGTTAATTGCCACTGTCAAATTGCTGGCCCAACGGCATTTAACCCTTGCAAATCTGCAGCTACTTATTCAAAATGCTCAAATTGCTATCTGTGCCCACTTTGCCACCTGATTGCATGGCCAAAACAGCGTTGGGCCAGGCAAAAGACAGATGTTTTATATGTAACTGACCTCCCTGTGTTGATTGCCACTGTCAAATTGCTGGCCCAACGGCATTTAACCCTTGCAAATCTGCAGCTACTTATTCAAAATGCTCAAATTGCTATCTGTGCCCACTTTGCCACCTGATTGCATGCCTAAAACAGCGTTGGGCCAGGCAAAAGACAGATGTTTTATATGTAACTGACCACCCTGTGTTGATTGCCACTGTCAAATTGCTGGCCCAACGGCATTTAACCCTTGCAAATCTGCAGCTACTTATTCAAAATGCTCAAATTGCTATCTGTGCCCACTTTGCCACCTGATTGCATGCCCAAAACAGCGTTGGGCCAGGCAAAAAACAGATGTTTTATATGTAACTGACCACCCTGTGTTGATTGCCACTGTCAAATTGCTGCCCCAACGGCATTTAACCCCTGCAAATCTGCAGCTACTTATTCAAAATGCTAAAATATGGTGACTTTGCCCACTTTGCCCCCTGATTTCATGCCCATAACCTTGTTGGGTCAGGCAAAATAGTAATGCATTTTGTATAAGGAACCCCCTGTAGTGTTAATTTGACGTGAAATCAGTGATCCAAATCGATTTAATACTTTAAAAAAAGCTTTTCTGAATAAGAAGCTGGAGCCTGAATTGGAAACGAATAAGAAGCTGGCCGAATAAGAAGCTAACTTCAGCCTCGTGTATATACTATAGATATAGATGTAGGGACAGGACACTGTATATACTATAGATATAGATGTAAGGACAGGACACTGTATATACTATAGATATAGATGTAGGGACAGGACACTGTATATACTATAGATATAGATGTAGGGACAGGACACTGTATATACTATAGATATAGATGTAAGGACAGGACACTGTATATACTATAGATATAGATGTAGGGACAGGACACTGTATATACTATAGATATAGATGTAGGGACAGGACACTGTATATACTATAGATATAGATGTAGGGACAGGACACTGTATATACTATAGATATAGATATAGATATAAGGACAGGACACTGTATATACTATAGATATAAGGACAGGACACTGTATATACTATAGATATAGATGTAGGGACAGGACACTGTATATACTATAGATATAGATGTAGGGACAGGACACTGTATATACTATAGATATAAGGACAGGACACTGTATATACTATAGATATAGATATAAGGACAGGACACTGTATATACTATAGATATAGATATAAGGACAGGACACTGTATATACTATAGACATAAGGACAGGACACTGTATATACTATAGATATAGATATAAGGACAGGACACTGTATATACTATAGATATAAATGTAGGGACAGGACACTGTATATACTATAGATATAGATGTAGGGACAGGACACTGTATATACTATAGATATAGATGTAAGGACAGGACACTGTATATACTATAGATATAGATGTAGGGACAGGACACTGTATATACTATAGATATAGATGTAGGGACAGGACACTGTATTTACTATAGATATAGATGTAAGGACAGGACACTGTATATACTATAGATATAGATGTAGGGACAGGACACTGTATATACTATAGATATAGATGTAGGGACAGGACACTGTATATACTATAGATATAGATGTAGGGACAGGACACTGTATATACTATAGATATAGATATAAGGACAGGACACTGTATATACTATAGATATAGATGTAAGGACAGGACACTGTATATACTATAGATGTAGGGACAGGACACTGTATATACTATAGATATAAGGACAGGACACTGTATATACTATAGATATAGATATAAGGACAGGACACTGTATATACTATAGATATAAGGACAGGACACTGTATATACTATAGATATAGATATAAGGACAGGACACTGTATATACTATAGATATAAATGTAGGGACAGGACACTGTATATACTATAGATATAGAGACAGGACACTGTATATACTATAGATATAGATATAAGGACAGGACACTGTATATACTATAGATATAGATGTAGGGACAGGACACTGTATATACTATAGATATAAGGACAGGACACTGTATATACTATAGCTATAAGGACAGGACACTGTATATACTATAGATATAAGGACAGGACACTGTATATACTATAGATATAGATATAAGGACAGGACACTGTATATACTATATAGATATAAGGACAGGACACTGTATATACTATAGATCTAGATGTAAGGACAGGACACTGTATATACTATAGATCTAGATGTAAGGACAGGACACTGTATATACTATAGATATAGATGTAAGGACAGGACACTGTATATACTATAGATATAGATGTAAGGACAGGACACTGTATATACTATAGATATAGATATAAGGACAGGACACTGTATATACTATAGATATAGATGTAAGGACAGGACACTGTATATACTATAGATATAGATGTAAGGACAGGACACTGTATATACTATAGATGTAGATATAGACAACACTATTAGACTATAGGGGCTGAACATGATGTATAATACGGGATGTAGCGCTTAGGGTGATTATAACTCACAATATATAAATATAATAACAGGACACAGTCCCGCCATATTACCCGCTGCCAGTCTCAGCAATGTCTCCACTGTACTGGAAGCTGTAATAAACCACTTCCTGCTCGGGCAGCCACCTGACTTCCGGGCAGTACCGTCACATGACTCTCTGTCTGCAGGGTCACTTGACTTCCGGGCTGTACGGTCACCTGACCTCTGGCTGTACGGTCACATGACTTCTGGTCCGTTGGGTCACGTGACGTCTTCTGAGCTGTTCTGCTCCTTCTCCATCTCTCCCATGCAGACATCCGGGACATTAGATGAGGACAGAGCTGTGTGACTGTAATGTCTATGGGTCAGGTGTAGTGATATAACTTATTATACCCAGTAATGTCATCCTGGTCACTGCACAGACTGCAATATAACAGGAGACTATTATATCCCTGATGTGGGCACCAGAGGAGTTTTACTGTCTAGTGATAGAGGAGGAACAGGTCCATAAAGGTATCAGAGGTGCCACTAATGATGGAGAACACAATGACACATAGAGAATATTTATTTCAATCTTCTAAAACCTTTCTCAAAAGTAAAAAAAACAATTCAGTTAAAATATCAGGGCAATGTCCAGCCAATCTCTAAAAGTCACATCATAGTAAATTAAAAACAGTCTATATGTAGAACAGATCCAGTTGATGAATTCAGATTGCCCAGGAGTACTTAATCAGACTGCAATAAAAACTTAAGTGACTTGTACAATACAATGTACAGTCATGGCCAAACGTTTTGAGAATGATTATTTTTCACAAATTCCGCTGCCTCAGTTTTTATGATGGCAATTCACATGTACTCCAGAATGTCACGAAGAGTGATCAGATTAATTTTAAAGTCCCTCTTTGCCGTGACAATGAACTTTATCCCCAAAACAACACTTCCGCTGCATTTCAGCCCTGCCACAAAAGGACCAGCTGACATCAGGTCAGTGAATCTCTCCTTGGCACAAATTAGAGTGTTGACGAGGGCAAGGCTGGAGATCACTCTGTCATGCTGATTGAGTTAGAATAACAGACTGAAAGCTTTAAAAGGAAGGTGGTGCTTGAAATCATTGTTCTTCCTCTGTTAACCAGGGTTATCTGCAAGAAAACCTTGCTTTGCACAAAGGGTCTTCACAGGCAAGGATATTGCTGCTAGTAAAATTGCACCTAAATCAACCATTTATTGGATCATCAAGAACTTCAAGGAGAGAGGTTCAATAGTAGTGAAGAAGGCTTCAGGGTGGCCAAGAACTTCCAGCAAGCGCCAGGACTGTCTCCTAAAGTCGATTCAGCTGCAGGATCGGGACATCAGCAATGCAGAGCTTGCTCAGGAATGGCAGCAAGCAGGTGTGAGTGCATCTGCACGCACAGTGAGGCGAAGACTTTTGGAGGATGGCCTGGTGTCAAGAAGACCAGCAAAGAAGCAACTTCTCTCCAGGAAAAACATCAGGGACAGACTGATATTCTGCAAAAGGTACAGGGATTGATTTTCTCTGATGAATCCCCTTTCAGATTGTTTGGTGGATCTCGAAAAAAGCTTGTCCGGAGAAGGAATGGTGAGTGCTACCATCAGTCCTGTGTCATGCCAAAAGTAAAGCATCCTGAGACCATTCATGTGTGGGGTTGCTTCTCAGCCAAGGGAGTGAGCTCACTCACAATTTTGCACAGCCATGAATAAAGAATGATACCAAAACATCCTCCAAGAACAACTTCTCCCAACCATCCAATAACAGTTTGGTGATAAACAATGCCTTTTCCAGCATGATGGAGCACCTTGCCATAAGGCAAAAGTGATAACTAAGTGGCTCGGGGATCAAAACATCAACATTTGAGTCCGTGGTCAGGAAACTCCCTAGACCTTAATCCCATTGAGAACTTGTGGTCAATCCAAAGAAGGTGGGTGGACAAACAAAAACCCACAAAATTCTAAAAAACTCCCAAGCATTGATCAGGCAAGAATGGGCGGCCATCAGTCAGTCTGTAGCCTATAAGTTGATTGACAGCATGCCAGGGCGAATTGCAGAGGTCTTCAAAACAGAAGGATCAACACTGCAAATATTGACTCTTTGCATAAACTTAATGTCATTGTGAATAAAAGTCTTTGACACTTATGAAATGCTTGTAAAGTTTACTTCAGTATACCTGTAAGGAATTACCTTGACATTTGCACCTCCGACCCCTAGAGGTCTCTGTATTTGCAAACTTAATACATAATATTATTGGGGATGTGCCACGAGTACTATTGATAACCAGTGTGGAGGGTTTTCTCTTTCCAACCATTGACCATATGTAGCTCTAGACTTTCTTGGAACTTTGTGTTTAAACCTTGGCCTTCTACCCCTCCAGCCAAAGGAGTGCAGTTTTCTTCAATTCCTGGTTGGTGTCAAGTCAGGTCCACCACACCACCTCCAGAGTACCATGTCGCAGGATCTAACGCCACAAGGGTGGGGGAAGAAAGAGAAGAAGGAAAAACAAAGCATGAGAACAATAAAAAAAATAAAAGCCCAAGAATGTCCAGCAACACCAGGACCATCTCCTAAATTTGATTCAGCTGTGGGATCGGGGCACCACCAGTGCAGAGCTTGCTCAGGAATGGCAGCAGGCATGTGTGAGTGCATCTACACGTACAATGAGGCGAAGACTTTTGAAGGATGGCCTGATGTCAAGAAGGCCAGCAAAGAAGCCACTTCTTTCCAGGAGAAACATCAGGGACAGACTGATATTCTGCAAAAGGTACAGGGATTGCACTGCTGAGGACTGGGAAAAATAAATTTTCTCTGATGAATTCCACTTCAGATTGTTTGGGGCATCTGGAAAAACGCTTGTCCAGAGAAGGAAATTTGAGCACTACCATCAGTCCTGTGTCATGCCAACTGTAAAGCATCCTGAGACCATTTATGTGTGGGGTTGCTTCTCAGTCAAGGGAGTGGGCTCACTCACAATTTTGCCTAAGAACACAGCCATGAATAAACAATGGTACCAAAACATCCTCCAAGAGCAACTTATCCCAACCATCCAAGAACAGTTTGGTGACAAACAATGCCTTTTCCAGCATGATGGAGCACCTTGTCATAAGTTGTAACTAAGTGGCTCAGGGATCAAAACATCAACATTTTGGGTCCATGACCAGGAAACTCCCCAGACCTTAATCCCATTGAGAACTTGTGGTCAATCCTCAAGAGGCGGGTGGACAAACAAAACCCACAAATTCTGACTCCAAGCATTGATTAGGCAAGAATGGGCGGCCATCAGTCAGCATGTGGCCCAGAAGTTGATTGACAGCATGCCAGGGTCTAAATGCAGAGGTCTTCAAAAAGAAGGGTCAACACTGCAAATATTGACTCTCTGCATAAACTTAATGTAATTGTCAATAAAAGCCTTTGACACTTATGAAATGCTTGTAAATTTACTTCAGTATACCACAGCAACATCTGACAAAAAGGTCTAAAAACACTGAAGCAGCAAACTGTGTGAAAACCAATACTTGTGTCATTGTCAAAACTTTTGGCCATGACTCTATTATTACAGCCTTCATATCGGAACTTGTTTTGTTAACATGTTTTTCATATCACAGCCTTCATATTGAATTATGCTTATTACCCTGTATACTAACTCTTGCTTGTTATATATTTTCATTCAAAGAATGTCATACAAATAAGGCCATATCTTTAACTCATACTTTGTCAGTTCCACGGACATGGCGCCAGCCTGAAATGTAGGTAAGTGAACTTAAAATGTTGGCTCAGTGCACAAAATCTGAAAAATGTCCTGTGATTAACAGCCACAAGGATATGAAAATAGGCATCATGAAGATTTATGGATATGAAAAAACTCCCTTCACTTACGTACATGAGGATGGAATTCAGACTCCATGTGGAAATGCCTGGTTGGGACAAACTTGTTGATTCTTTTCAAATCCAGAATTGTGCAAAAAGGACCTGGACACCTTTCTTATCAGGAAAAGTCTGGAGTAGAAACCTGTGTCTTATTGACCTGATACATAAAACACGATCAATGTTTGCAGACTGCTTTGTAGGGCTACTATTTCTGGCCTGGTAGATAGAACTTGTACTGATTAAACTCTATTTCTGTAAAAGTGTGTCTATTTCAAGCCCTACTGGGTGCTATTTCCATTCAGAGTCTGCTATTGCTCTCTGCTACCAGGAGGGTCCCAATGAAGCATCAAATATACTATTAATGCGAATATCATAATAACCATTTAATAACTATCTTCATTATCACTCACCCAGGGTAGAGTCCAATTTAAACCCAGTTCTTAGAAAAATAATTATATTTCAAAGTCTGCACTATTTACTCTGATTACCACAGTATAATATAGGGAATAATACATATATCAAGAAAGGATATCCACAAACATCTCATTGAAGATAATATGTATTCTTTATTAACAATAGATATTATCAGTAAAATTATTTACACATAAAATAGTATAGAAAGCATAATACATTTTACATGAAATACAACACATTGCCTATTCCAGCTGCTTTATCTATGTATAAATGTACCTTTCTTATCTATGTTAATAAGTTAACATGGTAGTACTATATGTGTATATGTATTATAACCACGTGCGGGAACAGGTACCATCTCTTGAGGTAGATGGCGACGAACAACAGCAATAAGTTACTTGAATGCAGGGCTTCCGTTTTAACTGGCCTCAGCCAGTTTTATTAGCATAATCAAAATAAACAAAACATAAATAAAAACCTTGCCTGTCCGGCACCTACTCAAACATTTGTGGAGACCCTCTCTCCTGTGCAGGACCTTATGTCCCACACACAAATCATATACACATCTTATTGCTCACCACAGCAGAGTCTCTCAGGAGGAAACCAACCTCCTCCCCATGTCTGATTGAAGCACAGCTGATGAGGATTGATCAGACCACAAATGGTTTCTCACCTGTGTGAATTTTCTGATGTTCACCAAGACCTGATTTGTGTGTAAAACATTTCCCACACTCAGAACATGAAAATGGCTTCTCACCTGTGTGAGTTTTATAATGTTCACCAAGACTTGATTTGTGTGTAAAACATTTCCCACACTCAGAACACGAAAATGGCTTCTCACCTGTGTGAGTTTTCTGATGTCTAATAAGACCTGATTTGCTTGTAAACCATTTTTCACACTCAGAACATGCAAATGGTTTAATACCTGTGTGAATTCTCTGATGTACAACAAATTGAGATTTATGTGCAAAACATTTCCCACACTCAGAACATGAAAATGGTTTAACACCTGTGTGAATTCTCTGATGTACAACAAGAACAGATTTATCTGTAAAACATCTACCACACTCAGAACATGAATACGGCTTCTCAACTGTGTGAATTTTCTGATGCCTAACAAGAGCCGATTTGTGTGTAAAACATTTCTCACACAGAGAACATGGAAACGCCTTCTCATCTGTGTGAAATCTTTTATGTACAACAAGATATGATTTGTGTGTAAACAATTTCCCACACTCAGAACATGGAAATGGCTTCTCACCTGTGTGAGTTTTATAATGTTCACCAAGATGTGTTTTGAGTGTAAAACATTTCCCACACTCAGAGCATGGAAATGGCTTCTCACCAGTGTGTATTCTCTGATGTGTATAGAGATATGATTTTTGTGCAAAACATTTCCCACACACAGAACATGTAAATGGCTTCTCACCTGTGTGAGTTTTCTGATGTTCACTAAGACCTGATTTATGTGTAAAACATTTCCCACACTCAGAACATGGAAATGGCTTTTCACCTGTGTGAGTTTTATAATGTTCACCAAGATTTGATTTGTATGTAAAACATTTCCCACACTCAGAACATGAAAATGGCTTCTCACCTGTGTGTATTCTCTGATGTCTAACAAGAGTTGATTTGTTTGTAAAACATTTTCCACACTCAGAACATGGAAATGGTTTATCTGTGTGGGTTCTTTGATGTCTAACAAAGATTGACTCATTTATAAAACATTTACCACATTCAGAACAAGGAAACATTGTACCACCTGTATGTCCTATTCCATGTGTAACGATATCGGATTTATCCGGAGAACATTCCTGATGACCACAGGCATCAGATGACTTATCTGCACTGTGAAATACTGGATGTATATTTAGAGTAATTGGGTTTTCTCCTGGAGAATTTTGCGTGATGTTATCATCTATTTTGAAGAGATCTGGTGATAAAATAAGATATCCCTCCGGGGTATTCCTCCTTTTGCATCTATCCGCTGGAAATTAAATAAATGTATGTAAACAGACATTTTATTTTACATTACGGAGCAAGTTTTTATATTATCAGTGAGTTTAAGAAGTTCTTTACTTTCTATTTGCAAACTACGAGCACATTCTTACAATTCTAAATGACTGTTGTGAAACAACTGCGTAACACAACTGCATTAGTAAGCACATTGCATAAACCAAGCCCCAGTGATATGGAGATTGCACAGCCACTATGGACAACTCCAGCCAAAATGTAGTCTTTGGTGAGCAACATTTCCCAAGCATACATATTGCTAGTGAAGCAGTCTCAATATGTCTCTCTAATCAACCTCATGTAGTTTAGCCCTGCAGCCGGAGTCATGCTACTAATTTAGAATGAAGCTTGGATGTAGACACACAGAGAGGGAAGGAGTGCAGCAAAGCAGAATATAGCAAAATAGGGCATCTCAACACAGAACTATGAAGGCACAGAGCGGAGGAGGGCAACAGGACAGAGTATAAGAATGGAGCAAAGCACAGACAGGCATATGCAAAAAGTGGAAAACAGCATAAGGGCTGAGAAGAAGAGAGAGACAGATCAGAAGATAAAGAGCATTCAAGCACAAAATTTGGACGGGAGCAATTGTGCAAGGACAGGTGTGTGGTTATAGTTCTTTGTGTGCAAGAAAGTGGAGACTGTGAAGTGTGTTGTGATGGGTAAATCACATGCTATTTTATTTTATTATTGCAGTGTTACTATAGTGTGGCAATAACAGGCTAGGTGGCACTAGTTGGTAACGTTACCCTCTTCCTCTAGAGACTTATCCAGGTCTAAGGTCTGAATTACAATATCTTGATACAGTTGGAATCTGGAGACTACCTTGGGCTGAAAGTAAGGCTTTGTTCTAAGAAAAACCCTATCATTGTGGAATAATGAAAAATGGGGATCTACAAAACAGAGCCCCCTAGCTTCCAAACTCTTCGGACAGTGGAGATCGCAAACAGAAAAGTAGTCTTTCAGGTAAGGAACTGTAACTCCACTGAATTTATTGGTTCGAAAGGAGGATGCTGCAAAGCTGTCAACAGCGGATAAGGATCCTAAAGAACTAAGAAGGAAAAGACCGCACTAGGTTGTCCAATACACTTCCACTCTAATCACTGCACTAATTAGGCTGGGATAATAATAACTATCCACTTGTGGGAAGGGTGCACCCGATCATACTTATTGAAAACCACAAATAAAAAGCAAGAGAGAACAGAAATGATCATATGGGGCACTCAAATGGACCAGAAAATATCTGAAAATTACTGTTAAATATATCTTTATTGAATAAACTTGTCATAAAAATTCTAATAGCGAAATATTAAAAAGTGTATATGAAATGCAATTGAAGAAAAAATAAACTGATAAAATAGACAATACGAATTGTCAGGCCGCGTCACTGCTTTGAATCATATTGGTACCATATATTTGGCCATGAATACGTGTCCTAAATAATCAATATAATTATTTTGATTGAACTCCTCGTATACTAGGGATATACCTTCTTTTGGTTATCCACTATGATAGACCCTTCACTGAGGGATTCTAAATACTCTTTATGAGCTATAAAGATAATGAGTGCTGTTTATTCATGATACATAAAGCAGCATGTAACTCATGCATTAACACATCTGCTAATCGATGTAATATTTAATCAAGGTGATCATATGAGCATGTGAAGGTCTTTATGCAGCAGGAGTGTATCATCCTCAAATGGTCCCATTCATAAAGATGGATTAAATTAATATTGAGTATTATTACATTGAATTAAATTGAGGGAAACACTGTTTAGCTGTTCACATTTACACAGGCAGCATAAGAATCAATAAGCAGACATAAGATCAGTCTGCCAACCTCATTTGCATGTGTTAATACACAGATGGATTCTGGGTAAAATGTAAAAGGCGTTATTCAGAACTATTTAAGCCCTTAGTGACAAAGTGTCACTTAATTTAGATCATTTAATTATGAGCCACACTGAGAATTTCAGGTCTTATGGATAAACTACCCAAAGATTAGCATAAATGTAACTATCGCTAGTTTAGCCCTCCATACTCATTTGCATATGTTCAGTCCCCTTATTGTGAGCATGATCACTTGCAATGGACACAGTGAGTTGTAAATTTCTCACTCTATGATCACCTTGATTAAATATTACATCGATTAGCAGATGTGTTAATGCATGAGTTATATGCTGCTTATGTATCATGAATAAACAGCACTCATTATCTTTATAGCTCATAAAGAGTATTTAGAATCCCTCAGTGAAGGGTCTATCATAGTGGATAACCAAAAGAAGGATTATATTGATTATTTAGGACACGTATTCATGGCCTAATATATGGTACCAATATGATTCAAAGCAGTGACGCGGCCTGACAATTCGTATTGTCTATTTTATCAGTTTATTTTTTCTTCAATTGCATTTCATATACACTTTTTAATATTTCGCTATTAGAATTTTTATGACAAGTTTATTCAATAAAGATATATTTAACAGTAATTTTCAGATATTTTCTGGTCCATTTGAGTGCCCCATATGATCATTTCTGTTCTCTCTTGCTTTTTATTTAAGGATCCTAAAGAGTCACTGCGGAGATGCATGAATGTAGCCCATGCATCACTTCCTGTATGAAAGTCGGCACTTCAGGTGAAATAGCCAGTTTTAAAAGATAACGGAGAGTGCCGAGACCTAAACCTCAAGCAAACTAATTTTTAATCACCTTTCAAAGCCATTCTACAACCTCAAGGATGACACAGGAAAACCCTTCAATTCACACCAAAAGATATACATCTTCCAAGTCCTGTGGCAGTTTCTGGTCGAAACAGACATTCTACCCTATGACAGGATGGTCCTCCTATGCCACCCTGTCTGTTGGGTTGTTGGGGACTGGTTGGGCTTGCCTTGCCACCGTCCCCTTTCTTTCTCCCAAATGCGCCCTCTATCCGCAGAAAGAGGGGCTTTTGCTGCTGCCACCACTAGGTTCCTTAGCGGCACCTAGAACCACGTCCTTCTGGGTTACTCTCGCTGCTACTGTACCACCTAGCTGGTCCACCTTAGCTAGTACCCCTGACCTCTTGCCTTCAGATCGGGGTTCCTGTGGATGGTTCCTCTGGCCTATCACACTGGCCAGAGCTGCAGGGTACAGGCAGAGCATTGGTACTGGATGCAGGGTCCCAACATCAGAACAGCCGTATAACAGATTGGTCTAACCTGTGGCCACAGGAATTAAAGCAGGTAAGTAGTCGTCAAAGCAGGTTCTTGAAGTCGTGATGCTTTATTAGCTCAAACAGTCCTAATAAGGACAGTTACACACTAGTTTGAAGTATTAGCGATCTCCAGATGTTATCAATGGAATAATACAAAACATAGTTCAACAGGGCTCTTTTTATACAGTTTTGCAGCCCTAACCTGGCAGGAGGTAATCCAGCCTCCTGCCCTTTAACCAATCCAGACTGATTCATGCAGCCTGCGCATGAATCTGCTTGGAGGGGTTAACACCTTTTTACATTGCTGCTAGTGGCATGGGGAGTGTACTTTTCCCCTGTCCACGAGCTGTGTGGAAGGGGGGGTTTAGCCTCCTCTCCTTCCCTGGTGCCAGTGAGTTTACAGAGGGAGATATAAAAAATAAATCTCAAAATACTTCCAGGAAGTCTGCAGCTGTGTCTGGCTCTGCCCCCTGGACAAAAACAGTACCAGAGAGAGAGAGGGACCAGATCCCAGGGCAGCAGCCTTAGGTCTTCCTCTCCTGGAGCTCTCTGAGCTTCAGTATGTGGCTCAGCCTGCTGGAACCCTCAGGAATCTGGGAGGTTTCTCTGCAAACATCTCCAGCAGCCACTGCAAGCTGGCTGCTGGGGGGAGGAGGGGGTGGGGTGGACACTACATTGCAGTTGCCCCCATGGCCACCTTTGTACCTGGGCTACTCCTGCAGCACCAACTGGACCACCAGGGACCAGAACTATAACCAGCTCCCCAGCGCTCTGTTCCCCCACGAACGGGAACCAGATTGGGTGTTATAAAAACCCAGCTAGCAGAACCCGGATTCCCACTGGACCAGCAGGGAAGGTAGGCACATTCATGATTTTATTAAATACAACACAAAGTTTTAAAACAGATTTTTACATTCCCACCGGGAATTAACCCTTGTGGCACTGCAGCACCAATACATTAAATACATACATTCATTTACTGTACCTTTAAAATATACATACAGTATATACACTCCCCTGCGGCCACACCATTATTTCAGTGTCTGGTTGATATCACCTGACCACCAGGTCATGGAATACTTCTGTGTGAAGAGACCATTTCCTGGGATGAAGGGTTTCTCTATCCCGGGTTGATTATTGTGCTCCACCCAATTGAAAATTATGGGAGCCCGGCTCCGGCAGGCACAGATAATGCTAATGGTGTATAGAGGTAAAGGAGCTACAGTTTAAATTTGAAAGTGCCCAGGCTCCAGTCACCACACTCTACATCCCATGTTCCAGGGTTCCCCATTAGGACGAGTAAAATATGTTGAAAGAGAACTCGGTGGAAAAAGTACAAGAAGTGTTAAAGAACTCTAGAAGACAATAAACAGGAGTTGGGACAATTGCTCAGTGAAGAGAAAACTCTTTTTGTTAAATATGCTAAACAATGAAGCAGGGGATTTTGAAACTGTGGCCTTGGCTTGCTCCATAACAGCTATTGAAAACAAATGATGAATTAGAAAGATTCAACAAACAACTGTGTGATGAGACAGCACACGTGAAAAGCTCTAAGACTTAGCTGGTGCTGATATATGAAGCCCAATCCAGGAGCTCAAATGTAAACACATTGTTGAGAACCTTTATAAGCAAGTGAAGCAGACACATTGAGTAAAAGAGAGCTTAGACAAGATCAACCAGGCTCTAGAGAGCTCTGAGCATAAACTAGCAAATGAGTTAAAGGCTATTTTAAAAAAGAAAATGTTATCCCCCTGGAAACAGTGTTCCCAAAACACTGCCACAGAGAAAGGTTTGTTTCCAAAGCATTCAGTATTCAGGTCAGCAAACAAGCAGCACACAGGACGCTATAACCGGCAGGGAGGCTAAGCCCTCCCGCCCTTAAATATTTTGATGAGCCAATCAGAGAAGAAGAGGCACAGGGCAGTCAATCAGCCTCAGGAGGCTGCTAATTACTAGTTTAGGGAAGGTACAAAACCCAGGAACATGTATGAACACATGTGATTCATAACACAACTTCCCCAGTAGTTGTACAATATCACTACACACTCCTTAATGCGTGGCACAGAAATTAACCCCCTAACAGAAGCCACATATACTCTTTAAAAATAGATAATAATAAATGTAATAATTGAACTAATGCAGGCGCCCCGGCTGTGAGATCTTCTATACACAGAAGGCGTCCCGGCCATCGTCCTGGCAACGGTCGGGATGGAAGAGGAAATGACGTCCTGGTTGTCATGGTGACATTGCTGCAAGAAAAAGAGAGTTGTGTCGGCTTGGGGCACCGCCGTGACTCGTGACAAGGAGGACTCCTCTAGGTACGAGGGTGTGTGAGACGACATACAAAGCCAAAGAAAGAAGACTGATCGCGATTTTTATGTCTTTGTCATTATTTCTATCATCGGGAAACGGACTACCATCGCTTCTGCACCATGGTGGTCTCACTCATAAACTCCATCTCAAAACAACAGGCATCTAAGGACCCCAGTTCATTCCTTCTCTCTCGCCCCCTACCTGATGAGAGCGCCTCCTCCAACATACTTATCTCCCACATACTAGTGGCTGCTAAATCCCTGATAGACAATCAATGGAAGAACCCTAATTCCCCTTCCATGCAGACTCTGCAAAACTGTTTGGCATATCGCAAGCATGGAGAGTATTACGTACTCTCCATGATAAATCTCATAAATTTGACAAGGTATGGACTCCATTGTATCTCCGAGAGTCTTGTAGCTGCCAATCTGCTTCGGCTCAAGCCCCTGTTCCAGGGACTGTGGGCTGACTCCAGATCCTCCAGACTGGGTGAGATGCACCTTGGGTAAGCAACATGGTTATGTTGAAGTTTAATTCCAATAGTAGAGGCAATTTTTACATAGACATACTGCCTAATTTTCAGTATTACTAGTTTCTGCTCTATTAGTGTCTGCCCCCCCACCCCCCTTCTACCACTCCTACTATCCCTGACCATTCTTTCCATCCCTGCCGCCCCACCCTCTATTATAAATCATAAAAGTGAAAGGAAACACCCTGTGTATTAATATTTTTTTGTTTACTTCTGTTGATTGTATTTTTCATGTTGTTTTCCCTTTTATTTAAAGTTTTTTTTTAAAAAAAAAAATCTGAGTTACCAGGTCACATGTGGTAGTGCAAAGGGTGATTGTGGGTAATTTCACATGTGCAGTGCACATAGAGTAATATCACATGGGTCGCATGCCTTTTGTCAGTGTTGGAATCAATATAGTGACATTCCATATATCAGTGTGGGGAAGAGACTGGTCAGATCTCTTGGTTGTAAAACACAATGATATAATGTGGTTTTGACAATAGGAGTCTAATAAGGGCTGATGGTTCCCGATTACACTACTGGGCAGATATGATTTCCTCATTAATTTGTACTAACAGAGAAGAGAATAGCATAAGTGACTGTTGGAGTGAGTGAACAAGGAGCATATGTGACTATGTAATAAGTCTTTATTACTCACCTGTGCTGATATCTGTAGGGATTTCGTATTCTTTACACTGCTGATCACCCCTCACATACATCTCTTCTATCTTACAACTCAGATTGTCAGTCTACATGACCCACAAAACAATAAAACAACACATTTTGATTTCATTGAGAATTAACACAAGAATATCAGTGTATAAGAACCACACAGCTCATCAATATATCACATAGTGAAAAGTCACTTTGGTATTTTTGGTGAGATCCTAAATTCCATCTACCTGATACTCCTGTGGGATATTGTGATTTTCATCTGTACAATCCTGTGAATAAAGAGGACGGGGACATCTCTCTGGGGTGTTTTTGTTACTGGATCCATCTGTAGAAAACACATTGTGACTGAAAACTTATGTGTGTATCAAGGTGGACGTCAAAACTGCTCTCTCCTTTAAGAGAAATGAAAGCCTTCTTACCCTGTGATTTGAGGCTCTGGTGATTCTCCTTCATCACATCCCCATACAGACCTTTGTGTCCTTCTACATACTCCCACTCCTCCATGGAGAAATAGACAGTGACATCCTCACATCTTATAGGAACCTGACACACACAATGATACAGTCATCACCCAGACACATCCCCTAGTGTTACTGTATAATGTCCCATTCCCAGCAGTCACCTCTCCAGTCAGCAGCTGAATGATCTTGTTGGTGAGTTCCAGGATCTTCTGGTCATTGTCTCTCTCATGTATCAGTGAGTGAGGTGGAGGCACCGTGACGGGGCTCAAATCTACTGAAACATATGGATGGCTCAGGGGTGTCACACACTCACCAGATGTCTTCTTCACTATTGTGAATTTCTGGGTATTTGGAGAGAGACATCAATAAAAAGGTAAATTAAAAATCTACCCATTTGAAGTTGTTCTTTTCAGGGGTAACTGTGTAACATACAGTCTATATCACAGAATTACAGATACAATCTCTATCCTTGATGATACTATTTAAGATATAAAGGACAGTGTAAAATATATATATATATATATATATATATATATATATATATATATATATATATATATATATATATATATATATATATATATACATACCTTACCTCTCCTGCATCTCCTTCCATCTTTAGTGAGCCCAATGTCCTCTGTCCTCAGTCTACAGCCAGCCTACACAGAAGATTCACCTGCTTTGTACAAAATGGTGCAAACAATAAGATGCAGTGGGTGCTGGGAGTAGACAGAGAACTCGGAACAGCAGGCATGGAAGATGATAGCACTGGTAAGCGTTATATATACACTCTACTAGACAATGCATATAGGAAACCCATCTTTTTCCACTAGATTAATGAGCCAGGCACGATGTTAGCTAGGGCCCTTAGAGCTCAATGAGTGGTCTCCTTTATTCACTCCACTAAGGCTTATATGAAGAATAAGCTTCATGAGACAAGAAATATTGCCTCAGTTTATTGCTCATATTACTCCAAATTATATAATTTATTTGTGGATATGAGACAGCTTGACAAAGCAAATAAGCATGAGATCATTAGCTCATATTTAACTAGGATCAAAGACATTCAGCAAAGGACAGAGACCACTTCGAGAAACCATGCACCCTTATGGAATTGGAGGAGGCAATATCTTCTACTCCCACAGGTAAAAGCCCAGGGCCTGAGGGCTTTACAATAAGTTATTACAAGACTGTCACTCACCGGACTGTGAGTGCTTCTTCCCGGACTATTAGGAACCGTGGACGTCCTCTATCCTGAGGGACTGCGCATGCGCAGCCCTTTCCAAACCTTCAGTGTATGTTCCTTTAACTTAATTGGCAGATCAGGCAACCTCCCTATATTAAGCACCTGTGGTCAACACCACGTTGCCTGATCTTGGAGTCTCATTCCCCATGAGTCTCTGAAGGTGTTCCTGTGTTTCCTCGTTTATTCAGCCCAGCTGATTCCTGTGGTTTCCAAACCACTTCTACCTCTGTGGTTTCCAAACCACTTCTCCTACTGTGGTTCCCATACCACTTCTACCATCTACTGCATCATCGTGACTGTGAGCTGATTCCTATCCGCTGCCTCCGTGCATTACAGTCTTCTAAGCACTTCAACTCCACCTTGTATCATTGGGACTGTTAGCTGATGCCTATCCGCTGCCTCCGTGCACTACAGTCTTTCATTCACATCCACTCACCTGTTCATGATTGTGACTGCCCGCTGATTCCTATCCGCTGCCTCCGTGCACTACAGGCTTCAACCTGCAACTCGTCTGTGTTTCATCATCGTGACTGCTAGCTGATTCCTATCCGCTGCCTCCGTGCACTACAGTCTTCAACCTGCAACTCGTCTGTGTTTCATCATCGTGACTGCTAGCTGATTCCTATCCGCTGCCTCCGTGCACTACAGTCTTCAACCTGCAACCCGTCTGTGTTTCCTCGGGACTGTTTAGCTGATTCCTATCCGCCGCCTCTGTGCGCTTCAGTCTTCAGCCCTTGTCAACTCTCCCGTGTTTCCTGGAGTCTGCTGCCACTATTGCTACCCGCTACTCTCCGTGATCAACAGTTCCAGTTCAACTCTGCTCTCCCGTGTCCCATCGTTACTGCACCTGCTGGTTGCTATTGGCTACCTCCGTGTTCCCGCAGAGACCCGCTGCTGTTGCTTCTCAGCGCTACGCATCCATCTGCTGCTGATCCGCTCTCCACGCCTTCCTGGGTTCCCTGCTGGTCTACCTACCTGTGCGCTGCACCTGCTAGACCACCGCTTCACCCATCCAGGGACTTTGCATCCTGCCGGCCTCCTGCCGTTCAGGTATCTCTGCACTTCTGTCTGACTGCCTTCTCCTGAACCACGGTATGCATACTTCCCATTGACTGTGCTGTGTATTGCATACCTTGCTGGACTGTGTGGGTTCTCCTCTGGAGTGTACTATCTACTGAGTCTATTGCCATCATTGACTGTGTTATCTCATGCTGGATTACTTCAAGAGACTTTCTATATTGGCAGTGTTGTTCAGTCATTTATACATTTATATTGTGCATATTACTGTGGATCAAAGTCAAGGTGCCCGTGTATATATTGTGTTGCAGTCTCTCCCCGTGCACCCCCTCACATATATATTCAGTGGTACAACTTGCTAGTGGCAGACCACTGACCCCTGTTTCCAGTTTCACCCGTTCCAGTATTCTCTCACATAGCCGTGGTACAACTTGCTAACGCAGACCACTGACTCCCCGGATACCTCCACTTGGATTCCATTCCTTCACTCCGACAGCGGTACAACTTGCTATCCGCAGACCGCTGACTCTCATCACCTCCTCGTTTCTGTTGGACATTCCTCCTCACTATAGCAGTGGTACAACTTGCTACTGCAGACCACTGACTACCTTCACGTGTCCTTTGTCCATACAGTTCCTCGTGTATTACTACCTCCATATTGCCAGTGCTGCTAGTCATAGACTTTCCTGAGCATCTCATCATCTGCTATTTCCTGTTCCGTGATCACCCTGCTACCAGAGTACCATATTACCACCTATACTGCTCTGGTAAGCCTATCACCTGGTGATCCCTGGGTAAAGACTCCTAGTGCCCGTGACAGTAAGATCAGGCCATGACAGACCCAGATACGGAACCTACCGCTAAAGAGATGCTGCAGCATCTGGTCAGCCGTGTGGAGCAACAGGATGCTCGCCAACAGCTGTTACTTCAATGTTACCAATCTTTAACCTCCCAAGGAACATCTGGACAGACCGTTACAGCTAATATTGAAGCTCCTGTGCTTTCCTCCGTTTCCCCAGTGCCATCCCAGGTGTCTACAGTTCCTACGCTACACCTGCCTACTCCGTCAAAATATGACGGGGACCCCAAAACTTGTAGAGGTTTCCTTAACCAATGTTCAGTCCATTTTGAACTTCAACCTCAAAATTTTTCTACCCATCGTTCCAGAGTGGCCTATCTTATCTCATTGTTTTCTGGACAAGCCCTGGCTTGGGCCTCCCCTCTGTGGGAGAGAAACGATCCAATTCTACAGGATAGTGCCAAATTCATTTCCACGTTCCGAAGTGTGTTCGATGAACCAGGTCGTGTGACCTCCGCTGCTTCCAGCATTCTTCGTTTGCGACAAGGCTCCCATACAGTAGGACAGTATGTCATTCAATTTAGGATCTTAGCCTCTGAACTTCAGTGGAACACTGAAGCATTAGTTGCCGCCTTCTGGCAGGGGCTCTCCGATAAAATTAAAGATGCACTGACTACCCAAGAGCTTCCTTCGTCACTAGAAGATTTGATCTCTCTTTGCCATCGTGTAGATATGAGATTTCGTGAAAGAGAGTCTGAGAAAACAACGGCTGTTAAAGCACCTCTTCGTTTAAACCCTCAATTTCGTCCAGCTCCATCATCTGTGATTCCCATGGAGATAGGACGCTCCAAATTATCTTCAGAGGAAAGGAAACGAAGAGTAAAGAATAGACTCTGTATCTATTGTGCTGATTCCACGCATATGCTCAGCTCTTGCCCTAAGAGATCGGGAAATGCCAGGCCCTAACTAGTTCTGGAGAGGTGAAGTTAGGGTCCCTGGAGTCCTCTCCATTGTCTATGAAATCTAAAGTCTGCGCTTTCGATGTTACGATTTCCTTTGCTACCAAATCCTTTGAGTCACAGGCATTGATTGATTCCGGAGCAGCAGGAAATTTCATTTCCAAATCACTAGTGAATCAATGGTCCCTACCAGTGATCACTTTAAAAACACCCATTACTGTGACGGCTATAGATGGATCACGTCTCATCAATGGTCTCATCACCCAGAGTACGTCTCCAGTAACCCTTCAGATTGGTGTACTACACCATGAAGAAATTTCGTTTTTAATTCTTCCAGTTACGACAAGTCCGATTGTCTTAGGCCTTCCATGGCTTCAATGTCACTCTCCCCAGATTGACTGGCGCACCCCTCAAGTTACGTCTTGGGGGTCTGAATGTCACCATCGTTGCCTCTCTCAAGTAGTTCCTCTTAAAGTACAGCAATCTTCCATCTCATCTTCCTCCCCGGGACTCCCTCCTCAGTATGCTTCATATGCCGATGTGTTTGATAAAGCTCAGTCTGAACGTCTTCCTCCTCATCGTTCTTGGGATTGTCCGATCGACCTTCTACCTGGCAAGACTCCTCCCAGGGGTCGGGTCTATCCTCTCTCGTTACCTGAAACTCAAGCCACATCTGAGTACATACAGGAGAATCTCCAGCGTGGGTTCATTCGACCTTCCACCTCTCCCGCTGGAGCTGGGTTCTTCTTCGTCAAAAAGAAGGATGGATCATTACGCCCTTGTATAGATTTTCGTGGACTCAACGCCATTACTATCAAGAATCGGTATCCCATTCCGCTGATCACTGAGCTATTTGATCGCATCAAGGGAGCTCGGATATTTACTAAGTTGGATCTTCGTGGTGCCTACAATTTAATTAGAATCCGTTCCGGTGACGAATGGAAGACCGCGTTTAACACCAGAGATGGGCATTACGAATATTTAGTAATGCCCTTCGGGCTATGTAATGCCCCCGCGGTTTTCCAGGGTTTCATCAATGAGATCTTTCGGGACTTATTATATGTATGTGTCGTTGTCTACCTGGACGACATATTGATCTTCTCACAGGACCTGCCTTCTCATCACCAACATGTGGCAGAGGTCCTCTCCAGACTACGGAAGAACTCGTTGTTCTGTAAATTGGAAAAATGTTCATTCGAGTTACCCCAGATTCCATTCTTGGGGTATATAGTTTCCGGAGTTGGCCTGAAGATGGATCCAGACAAAGTAAATGCTGTACTACATTGGCCTCAGCCAACTACTCTTCGTGCCATCCAGCGTTTTTTAGGTTTTGCCAATTACTATAGACGCTTCATTCAAGACTTTTCATCCATTGCATCTCCCATTGTGGCCCTAACTCGGAAAGGGGCTAATACTAAGCAATGGTCATCTGAGGCTCTCCAAGCCTTTCAAATCCTCAAAGAGTCCTTCTCGTCTGCTCCCATTCTGCGACAGCCTAATGTGACACTCCCCTTCTTCCTAGAAGTAGATGCCTCTAATGTGGGCTTAGGAGCTATTCTCTCCCAACGCTCGGAGCAACAAAAATTACATCCTTGTGCCTTCTACTCTCGGGGTCTTCTGCCCGCAGAGAAAAATTATACTATCGGGGACAAGGAGTTGCTGGCCATCAAAGCTGCATTACAGGAATGGAGATACTTGTTGGAAGGAGCTCGCCATCCGGTGACGATCTTCACGGATCATAAGAACTTGTCATATTTGCAATCTGCTCAATGCTTGAACCCTCGTCAAGCAAGATGGTCTCTTTTCTTTTCCCGTTTTGAATTAATTATAACCTTCAAACCAGCCGCTAAGAACAAGAAAGCTGACGCTCTATCTCGAGCTTTTGTGACGTCCTCTGATGTAGAAGAGGTTCCCAACCATGCTATTCTAGACCCCAAATGTATTTCTCTGGCTGCTTCATCCACCAAAATGCTGCCATTTGGGAAGACCCTTGTGCCTCCTACTCTGAGGAGGAAAATCCTTTCGTGGTTCCATGCCTCTCGTTTTTCTGGACACGCCGGTGAACACAAGACCTTTGAGATTCTCTCTCGTAGTTACTGGTGGCCTTCAATGAGGAGAGACGTCAAAGAGTTTGTTGCTTCCTGTGATTTATGTTCTCAGTTCAAATCCTCCCGCAGAACTCCAGCAGGGTTGCTGCGACCACTACCCATTCCGTCCAAGCCTTGGACCCATATTAGTATGGATTTCGTTACTGATTTGCCACCAAGTAAGAATCACAATACTATTTGGGTAGTGGTAGACAGATTTTCGAAGATGGCTCATTTCGTCCCTCTGCCCGGTTTACCTTCCTCGTCTACTCTGGCTGAACATTTCATTAAAGAAATCTTCCGCATCCATGGATGTCCGTCTGAGATTGTGTCGGATAGAGGAGTACAATTCGTTTCCAGATTCTGGCGGTCCCTTTGTAAAACCTTGGGCATACGATTAGCACTCTCATCTTCTTACCATCCGCAATCTAACGGACAAACAGAACGAGTCAATCAAGATCTTGAGACCTTTATTAGGATGTTCTCTTCAGCCAACCAAGACAACTGGGTAGAATTGCTCCCTTGGGCTGAATTCGCCCATAACAACATGTACCATGAGTCATCATCCAAAACTCCATTCTTTGTGGTCTACGGTCACCATCCGTCTTTTCCGGAATTTCCTGCCCTCCCGCCCACCCAAGTTCCTGCTGTGGAGACTGCTTGTCAGACCTTCAAAAATATCTGGTCTCAGGTCAAAACCTGTTTAAAGAAGACATCTAACAAATATAAGTCTTTCGCAGATAAGAAGAGGCGGGCTATTCCACCACTAAAAATTGGAGATCGTGTCTGGTTATCTACCAAAAATATTCGTTTGAAGGTTCCATCTATGAAATTCGCCCCTCGTTTTATTGGTCCATATAGGATCATTCAAGTTATCAATCCAGTATGTGTTAAACTTCTTCTTCCTAAGAATCTTCGGATTTCCAATGCCTTCCATGTGTCCTTGCTCAAACCTCTCATCATCAACCGTTTCTCAACTCCTCCCTCAGCTCCGCAGCCAGTTCAAGTTCACCAGGAGGAGGATTTCGAGATTACTGAGGTATTGGATGCAAAAATTTCGCGAGGAGTTCTCCGTTTCCTCGTTCATTGGAAGGGCTTTGGTCCTGAAGAGCGTTCATGGATCAAAGCTGAAGATCTTAATGCTCCTGCCCTTCTGAAGAAGTTTTATTCCAAAAATCCGGACAAGCCCGGTTCCAGGCGTTCTGTGCCCACCTTTAAAAGGGGGGGTACTGTCACTCACCGGACTGTGAGTGCTTCTTCCCGGACTATTAGGAACCGTGGACGTCCTCTATCCTGAGGGACTGCGCATGCGCAGCCCTTTCCAAACCTTCAGTGTATGTTCCTTTAACTTAATTGGCAGATCAGGCAACCTCCCTATATTAAGCACCTGTGGTCAACACCACGTTGCCTGATCTTGGAGTCTCATTCCCCATGAGTCTCTGAAGGTGTTCCTGTGTTTCCTCGTTTATTCAGCCCAGCTGATTCCTGTGGTTTCCAAACCACTTCTACCTCTGTGGTTTCCAAACCACTTCTCCTACTGTGGTTCCCATACCACTTCTACCATCTACTGCATCATCGTGACTGTGAGCTGATTCCTATCCGCTGCCTCCGTGCATTACAGTCTTCTAAGCACTTCAACTCCACCTTGTATCATTGGGACTGTTAGCTGATGCCTATCCGCTGCCTCCGTGCACTACAGTCTTTCATTCACATCCACTCACCTGTTCATGATTGTGACTGCCCGCTGATTCCTATCCGCTGCCTCCGTGCACTACAGGCTTCAACCTGCAACTCGTCTGTGTTTCATCATCGTGACTGCTAGCTGATTCCTATCCGCTGCCTCCGTGCACTACAGTCTTCAACCTGCAACTCGTCTGTGTTTCATCATCGTGACTGCTAGCTGATTCCTATCCGCTGCCTCCGTGCACTACAGTCTTCAACCTGCAACCCGTCTGTGTTTCCTCGGGACTGTTTAGCTGATTCCTATCCGCCGCCTCTGTGCGCTTCAGTCTTCAGCCCTTGTCAACTCTCCCGTGTTTCCTGGAGTCTGCTGCCACTATTGCTACCCGCTACTCTCCGTGATCAACAGTTCCAGTTCAACTCTGCTCTCCCGTGTCCCATCGTTACTGCACCTGCTGGTTGCTATTGGCTACCTCCGTGTTCCCGCAGAGACCCGCTGCTGTTGCTTCTCAGCGCTACGCATCCATCTGCTGCTGATCCGCTCTCCACGCCTTCCTGGGTTCCCTGCTGGTCTACCTACCTGTGCGCTGCACCTGCTAGACCACCGCTTCACCCATCCAGGGACTTTGCATCCTGCCGGCCTCCTGCCGTTCAGGTATCTCTGCACTTCTGTCTGACTGCCTTCTCCTGAACCACGGTATGCATACTTCCCATTGACTGTGCTGTGTATTGCATACCTTGCTGGACTGTGTGGGTTCTCCTCTGGAGTGTACTATCTACTGAGTCTATTGCCATCATTGACTGTGTTATCTCATGCTGGATTACTTCAAGAGACTTTCTATATTGGCAGTGTTGTTCAGTCATTTATACATTTATATTGTGCATATTACTGTGGATCAAAGTCAAGGTGCCCGTGTATATATTGTGTTGCAGTCTCTCCCCGTGCACCCCCTCACATATATATTCAGTGGTACAACTTGCTAGTGGCAGACCACTGACCCCTGTTTCCAGTTTCACCCGTTCCAGTATTCTCTCACATAGCCGTGGTACAACTTGCTAACGCAGACCACTGACTCCCCGGATACCTCCACTTGGATTCCATTCCTTCACTCCGACAGCGGTACAACTTGCTATCCGCAGACCGCTGACTCTCATCACCTCCTCGTTTCTGTTGGACATTCCTCCTCACTATAGCAGTGGTACAACTTGCTACTGCAGACCACTGACTACCTTCACGTGTCCTTTGTCCATACAGTTCCTCGTGTATTACTACCTCCATATTGCCAGTGCTGCTAGTCATAGACTTTCCTGAGCATCTCATCATCTGCTATTTCCTGTTCCGTGATCACCCTGCTACCAGAGTACCATATTACCACCTATACTGCTCTGGTAAGCCTATCACCTGGTGATCCCTGGGTAAAGACTCCTAGTGCCCGTGACAAAGACATTTAAAGACAAGCTTGTACCACGTCTACTAGAGGCGTGCAACACAATCTCAGACCAAGTGCCTTTCTCAAATCAATAGTTAGAGGCACATATCACTCCCAAAGAGCGGAAGGATCCTTCCCTGTGCCCCAGCTACCTTAAGTCAAAATAATTTTTCAAACTTATAGAAAATAGGCTAAAATTCCTGTTCCCAAAACTTGTGCACAACAATCAGGTTGGATTTGTGTCGGGTCGTGAAACTCGAGATAACACAACGAAAGTGTTAGATCTTATTCACTATATCTCGGGTTCTGCGGTCCTCCTGTCCACTGATGCAGAGAAAGCCTTAGACAGGGTGGACTGGGGATTTATGTTGGGGCTGCTGGGGCATTTGGACAACCTGTCGCCAAAGGATTTTTTTCTCATATACATTTCCATCGGCTACAATTAAGCTCTCCATCTTTGGTAGGAAGGACCGTATGCAGCACCGCCCAATCATCATGAAATACCAGGAAGGGTTCTCTACACGAAAGAGCCCCTAACTCTTGACACTCTGCAAGTCGATGCAATAGCTAACAGGAATGCTACTTTCCAAGATAGAAACCAAAAATTTGCCAACTGCAAGGGTTAAAAGGGTGGCCCTTGCAGCATATTGAGTACCACATTTTTATCCCAAATTGAAGTGGATAGAACATATGGAGGCTGTATATGCAGAACACCCTATAAAAAAGTCCTTATATCTGCCAGTCAAAGATGGAAGAATACAGAGAGGGTCAAGACTTGGGACCCTTAAGCAAGCTAAACGAAGTCCTGCCTCCAAACCAGGGGAAAAGCAAGAAAGCAGGGCAGGTGGAAGGAAGCAGTGTGACAGGTCCTCCTTCACACCATCTAATATATGTGCACCAAATGCGGTGGTATATTTTTGGCGACACAGGTTTTCTGGCTTTCAACAGAATGTCTATCACCCTTGGGGAAAAAAAACTCTTGACCGCCAAAGACTGGTTTTAATAGCAACGCCGTTAAAGCCAGCCGAGGCAGGTCCTGGTGTCAGAATGGTCCTTGAGGCAAGAGGTCGTCTCAAAGACGCAGCCGAAGACCTAGACCAACCTTCATTGACAGGATGTCTGCATACCAGACCCGATGTGGCCAAGCGTAAGCCACCAGAATTACTGGAAAATGTCCCTGCTTGAACCGCCTGAGGACACGGTAAAGCATCGGAATGGGGGGGGCGCATTGATGGTCTGCTGTAGGCCAGAACTCGTGATGTTGTGCCCTGAACTGATTTGATTTTGTCCTCTGGGAGGAATACTTTCTGTACGCTGGTATCCAGTATGAGCTTAAGGAAAGTCATCCTTTGGCAGGGAACCAACTGGGATTTGTGGTGGTTGATTATCAGCACTCCATGGTGTTTATGGTAAGTGCCAGGTGCTGATGTAGCAGCTGGGCTGAGGAAGCCTTGATAAGCAGGTATGGGACCATTCTCACTCCCATGGAGTGAAGACAAACTGCCATGACAAACATTATTTTTGTAAACACCCTTGGCGCCTATGAGAGGCCGAAGGGTAATGCCCTGAATTGGTAGTGTATCGTACCTACCGTGAAGCAAAGCAGGGCCTGGTGTCCCTCCCAGATGGGGGCGTGCAGATAGGTGTCTTTGATGCCTATAGACGCTAAGCATTCGCCTGCTTTCAACCCATTTACAGATCAGAGGAACTCCATGCGAAACCTGTCCACTCAGGTGAAGATTTAGAATCTTTAAATTTAGGATGGATCAGAATGAGCTATCTGGCTTGGGAACCAGAAAGAGATTGAAGTAAAACCCACGTCCTCTCTGATTCCCAGTAACCGGGGCGATGACCCTGGCTGAAAGAAGAGAGGTGACACAATGAAGCATTGCCTGTCTTCTTTCTGGATCAGGGGCAGGTTTGTTGAAAAAAAAAACGATGAGGGGCTGGACCTGCAAGATCTATTATGTAGTCCCTTGTCATGATTCCGCGAATCTAACCCTCTTTGGAGGACGACATGCACTGATCCCTGTACAGAAGTAGACGTCCTCCCACTCCCACAGCAGTGAGAAGGGGTGGACGACAATCAGGCTGTCTGCTTCTCTGGAAGCTTGGGAGAGGGACGTCTCGAAGAGTAGGAAGATTTACCTCTATGAGAGTGACCCCTGTTCCCGAACGGTCTGGCCTCTACTGGAAGGGCCCCCCCAAAAGGGTTGCCGAAATGAACCAAATCTTGAAGTTCTAGATTTAAGTACATTTACCGGAAGGCAGGTACTTTTGCCACCAGTGGCCTGACTAATAATATTGTTCAATTCAGGACCAAATAAAACTGTACCTGAGTAAGAAAAAGTTTCTAAAGATTTCTTAGACTCAGTATCTGCATCCCAGGACCTCAACCAGAGTGTTTGTCTAGCTGCTACAGCTGAAGCAGATATAAAGGATGAAATGGAGGCTGCGATCTGGGCTGCCTTATATAGGTATCCTGAAGCCTCCTTGAGGTGCAGGGCCAAATTCCGAGACCTGCAGTCCAGCCGCCCACTAGTCCATGCCTCCATGGCCTTAGCAACCCATGCCAATGAAAACATAGGTCTGAAGGAGGTGTCTGCCTCTGCGTCGATTGATTTAAAAAATCCCTCTACTTTCTGGTCGGTGGCATCCTGCAGGGTGGCTTATCCTGGCACTGGTAAAGTAGTGTGGCGAGCTAAACATGCCACCAGACTATCCACCCTTGGAACCCATTCCCACCAGGCCAGATCCACTTTCTGTATGGAATACAGGGCAAGGAATCTCCTTGGGATATTAAATCTATGGTCCGGCTGTTTCCAAGCCACTTCCGCTATCTCCGTTAACTCCGCTGACGGAGGGAAACGGAATACACGTCTTCTAACCTTTTAAAAAGACCATGATCAGAAGACTGATTAGAAATATACCAAGAAGTCAGTTTAATCGTTTGAGGAGTAAGCTTGAGGACTATCAGGTCCAATCAATGAGTATGTATCAAGAATTTTCTCAGAGGGGTTACCTGAGTACTCTTTTAGAAGACGCAAGGAGAAGCTTCCCAATTAGATAGAACTAAGCTGCTTCAATGTAAACCAGAAACTAGGAAAACTTCCAAATGTACTTGTTCAAAGGAAACCGATGTTCCCCTATTTATAACCAAGTTTAACACAATCAATTCAAATAAGAAAAATGATTAATCGTAATTATAAAATACTGAAACAAGACACCATATTGGGGTCACAATTGGGAGAGAAAGCTAAAATTGTATTTCGCAAGAATAGGAATCTTAAGAATATATTAGCGCCAAGTTTTTTTAAACAGATAAAAGGCCAGGATATGGATTCCATAAGTTGGTTGTCACCTAAACCTTTGGACTGATACAGATGTAATAAAAATATATGTGTAACCTGTACATTTTTGGTAAATAAAACTAAAGAAATTATCTCAACGGTATCGAAAAAAGGATATACTATCAATCAATTTATTGTGAATACAGACCCATAGTGTGTCAAGACATTTTTTTACAAGTTCATAATAAGGAAATGACAGGCTTACAGTTATATGGGATTGAGCAGATTGAGCACATACACCAATAGGAGGGGATAGATTTCGCCAGCTATGTAATGCCGAAACTTTTGGCATTTTTCAGTTACACACACTGTCCCCAGAGGGCTTAAATGAATCTCTTGAATTTTTGGAACCATAACTCAGACTCTAGATCTATGATAGATCTATATTGGTTTATACCCTTCCCTTCTTTATTCTGTTTTTTTATATTTTATGTTTGATTTTTCTTTTTTTAATATATATTTTTTTATTTAATACGTTTTTATTCAGTTGCAAACTACTCTTCAATCCATTCAAATTTTGGGTTTTAGATTATCAGGACTGTTGCTTTATATCGTTAAACACCCATAAGTTTACTTATTTATGTTTGAGTATTTAATATTCTAGATCGGTTCTAAATACGTCTATTACTGCACATTTTAGATAGCATCAAGAGTTTATTATGAAGTGTTTAGGACTGTAACATTTTATATGCCCTTACTAAAGACCATTACTAATGTTAGATGGTTATTATATATATGTCTTTCTGGGAATGGTATCTCTAGTTAGGTTTTAATGATTTTGTCCATTTATTTTTAATTAATTTGTATATTCATAATTATGGTTCTATTTGTCAGATCTGTAGATTGAATTGGATTGTTTCTATCCATTCACTTATTACTCATTTGCCTCCTGTGATCATTACTATATCACTATATGAGACTATTAATTATATGTCAATACCTAGGGTCATTTTTCTATTGCAAACCTCAGCCGTAACATACAGTACGTGATTTGACTACTGTGACTGAATTTGGATCCATTGTTCCGATGGTTCCTATTACTCTCTGCTACACTTTTGGATAATATTGCAATTTACTTCGACTACCTCACAACCTGCTACGTTTATATGCAGTATATGCATCATCACCAATTGGCCAATTATTCTCTCCGAGACTATACCCATTCCCTGGATTTCATTTATTAGAGGATTATTTATTATTTTTGTGTTTCACCATTTCTTATAAGAACGGTCTCTCCTGATTAACATTTGTTATTTATCTATTTTAATGATTTATGTTTTTATTTGATGTGTATTAAATTATTGGATTTACCATTCCCAGTTTCCAATATTCAATCTGTCTTACTGAGCCAGTAGTATATATATGTTTACTCCCAACAGCGTTGTAAGGCTCTTTTTTCTTCCTATGCCCACACCCTGGAGCCAAATTCACCTACCGGGTTAAGGTCCTTGGAAGTATTTTTTAGGTGGGGGATTTAAAGATTAAATCCTAAACTTGGTGGCACCAGGGGAGAGGCTGGGCCCCCCTCCCCCTGGTGAACACTCCTCCCTACCACTAGCAACAGTGTTAAATATGTAAAACCCTTCCAGGCTGATATACATGCTAGGTGCATTAATCAGTCTGGATCACCTCCTGCCAGCATGTTTGCCAAAACCTGTATAACCAGAGCTGTCCTGTGCATGTAAAGGTATTAACAGAGATAAGAGCGATATAAATGAGAATTCCCAGAATTCCTCACCTCTCCAATCAGCAGGTAGATGATCTCCATGGTGATATTTAATATCCTCTCCGTCATGTGACTCCTGGCCTTGTCCATCCTCAGTGATTTATACAGGATGAGGGCCACCCTCATGTGACGTCTAATAAAAACTCTCTGGTTCTTCACAGCTCAATTGTCTAGGAATAAATGTAATAATAAAAATAATAAACATCAGAGTACACATATAATATATTCAAATATGAAACAGTAACCACAAAGCCCTCCTCTTTCCCCCGAGCCATACAATCCTGGTCAGTGTTTCTCTGATTCAGCTGCATAAGACTAAGTAAGACCTTCCCACAATGCCATATTGCCTAGGGTTAAACCAATGGTCCTCTTATGGCCAGGAGTCTTGGTCCTCCCAGGCACATATTTGGTGCAATTACCTACACTTGAATTGTGTTACAATTGCCTTAATTGGGAATTTTTTGGTTTCCATTTTAATTTCATACTAGAAATTGGGAGATACTTTCCGACACCACGCCATGAAATGTAAATATTTCTGCAATGATGGTAGACAGTGATTACTATACACAGGTCCCACAGATATCACACACTGATCACTATATACATAGACACACACAATAGTGGGTGGAATACTTCCTGGTGTAGACTCCACTCTCTTGGATGGATCTGTCTGTGGCTAGTATGTTGTTTCCATATAATGCTGACCTTGCCTCTACATTCTCTTCTACCTAAAACATGATTTTCGGCTGTTCTGCTGATGATTTATGAAGACCAACACAGCCATGTTGTCTGAATGTATTCTTAGATATTTCCCCTGAAACTGATGTTGGAAATGTTGGGATTGTTTTCAAGAGGTTTACATGAAGTTCATGCTCCTTCTGCTACTCCCCAATGAATGTGTGCTCCCTAATTTCCTGAGTGGTTAGATTGGAGTCGAGTAGGTTTCTTTGTTCTCCGCTTAACGTAGGAAGTTTGGATTCCTCTACACGTTTTCCCATTAATTGTGCGTCATTAGGGTGTTCTGTATATAAAGTTGAAAGTTATTCGTGGAATAGTTTTGCAATGTCACTAAATGAGTGGAGAAGTTTATCTTGTCCAGCTTTTGTAATAGCTACTATGTGATTTTTAAGTTTGGTTGTTTTGGCCATATTTGCAAGGATTTTCCCTGCATGATTACCCACCTATACAATGTATTATTGGTGAAGTAAATTAGGAGTTTTACTAGTGACAATAGAAATCTTTCTAAAAGGTGTTGTGCTTGTTTAAATTTATTGAATAAAAGGTCGTTGTTTGGGGCACAGTCATAGCCTTTATAACAATATGTCATATGCTGCATAAGGAATATTTCCCCCTAACTAAAGAGACATATGTAATAATATGGCTGCATAGGACCGCCTTGAAGGTTTCCCAAAACAAAAGTAGGTCATCCCAATGTTTAAAATTGTCAACTTGCAATTCCAATCATTTATTTTTTAGTGAATGACTGGAATTTCTCAGTCTGATATAAGAGAGGAATCCTCAAGTATGGCTCTTTGGTGTTGGTAAGAGTGTACAAAAAAATTTGTGCACTCCTCAGTGGAATGTTAAAGATTTGTCTGTGGGGTTGAAAGCCTCCAAGGGTGTATTAAAATGTGGGTTGCTTTAAACCTAAATATCTGTCCTCGTTCTGGGATCTAGGTGTATTCGGAAGCGGGGATCTATCATGGGAAGGATCGTCAAGCTGGTTGAAGTACCATTCCCCAAGATTAAAGGAATCATTCTAAAGAAACAATTGTGAGTAAAATTCCTTCTGATTACCGTTCAGAGCATACAATTTTAGTAATGTATATGTAGTGTCATGAATTTGTAGAGTATGTAATGTCAGTTAGGGTCAGAGAGAGAATGTACTTTAGATGTTGAGCTAGAGCGACAGTGTTCTCCCCAGAAAATTTTGAAAGCCGGCTGGGCATTAAAAAGTAGCCGGACAGTTGTAAAACTTTGCAATAACATTGAAAAATGTTGCAAGTTATTGTCCACACCTGCCAGGACTGGTCAGACTGGTGGTCAGTGATCTAACACACACACTGCTGGCTGTAGTGCTCACATAATGCCTGTTCTAGTAGGAGAAAAAATGGTTTATTCTATTATGATAAGACTCTGTTGGGTTTCAAGAGCCGGGTGGCAAGTAAAAAAGAGCCGGGTGGAGCCTCCGTGAAATAGGTGCTGGGGAGAACACTGCGCTCTCGATTCTCCTGGACTTCGTTTGATAGGACAATGATAAGCATTCACCTACCCATTTAGCTTTAAAAATGAAGCCAACTCCATCCCTCCAGTGTGTTTCTTGTAGAAACACTGTGTCAGCATTCGATCTGGGGGAGCTGTTTGTGATTATTGTTAATAGATTGCTTGGCTAGCCTACCCCTTTAGTTGGATGATCATTTGATGATACATTCATCCAAGAGGTAATGTACCTCTCATCCCATCTATCTAGCGGAGATAATGATATGTTCTTTGCATGTTGGCTCCCGACGGGAACTCAGTCAGAGAACATGAATGCTGCTCTTATCTATATTGATATAAACAAGCAGTGGTAAAACTAAAGTATGAAACGGAAATGCTTAACTACATTTTCAACATTTTCCAAAACCAAATAAATATGTGGAAGTAAACCCTGATTTCCATTCCAGGGGTAGCTATGAATATTTTAGTCAACAAAAATAAGAAGAAAAAAAGAAACTGTTTTAACAAACTAATTATTATCATCATCATTTAGGGACAGCGTATTTCAAACATTTATCAGACAATTGTCTTCCCTCTCCTCCCCAACATATTATGTCTGTGGCTGGATTATGTAGAAATAACATATTGTAGAATTTATTTCGATTAGTGGTGCAGACGTCAATTTATATAATTGAAAATGTACTGATTTTTCAAACTTTGTATTAAAAATGTACTGATCTCTGAGGTATTGATTTTTGATGCAACAGGCATTTGTTTAAGGAAATCTGTTGTGTATCTTCGAGAGGAAAACCTCATTAATGCTAATTAGACCTTTTTCATGTGAAGTGACAAACACTTGCTTTAGCCTGAAAGCACCGCAGGAGGTCGTTACCTTCCTTTCATGTGTAGTTTTCCTCCTGTATCCTAAAACCTGGCTGAATATTAGAACCAGCAAGTTTTAGGTAATAACAGATTGGTGTAAATTTAGTTAACTTTGCATTGCATTTAAATCCAAATTTGGAGAACATATTGCACCCTGATACTTAATATCTGATGTAATATCTCAGTCATTGTGGAGCCATCTAGGATCAGGGGGCGGTGTTACCCCTTGCTAACATGTGTCAGAATGTGTATAAAAAGAGCACTGTTTGACCATGTAATGTATCATTATACCATCTGTACCTGCTGAGATCACTAGCACCCACCATAAAACTAGTTCATATAACCGCCCTTATTAGGACGCTTGAGCTAATAAAACAACACTTTTTCAAGATCCTGCTTTGACGCCTACTTATATGCGGAAAATCCTGTGACCTACAGATTAGACCAAATGAATACGTTAACCCCTTCAGCGCTGTGCGCCGGTTAATTACAGGCGCTGCAGCGCCTGCACACATTATCTTTTTCAATAATTTAAATTCACTTTATTCATACGGCGTAGGTAGAGTTCATTCACTCTGGTGCCAGAATCCATTTAAAGATGTCCGCTGCACACACGTGGCGGCTAGGCACTCCGGCCCCCAAGGTACACTAGCAGCGAAAGTTACACATAAGGAACCAGTTCTAGGTGCCGGTAAAGGAGCCTAGTGATGGCATCAGGCTCCTCCTACTGCGGTTAGAGGGGCGCAATTTGGCATAAAGAAAGGGTACGGTGGCAAGGCAAAGTTTCCGGCCCCAGCAAAACCCACAGACAGAATGGCATAGGAGGTCCATCCTGTCACAATATCTATGAATTTAATTACTTGTTTTAAGCAACATAGGTGATCTAACATGTTGCTGGTGGCCTCTGTAAGAAGGAGAGGGGGGGGTTACAATTTAAAAGTGGTGGGGAACTGGGAGACTGTATATACTACAGATATAGATGTAGGGATAGGAGACTGTATATACTATAGATATAGATGTATGGATAGGACACTGTATATACTGTAGATATAGATGTAGGAATAGGAGACTGTATATACTGTAGATATAGATGTAGGGACAGGACACTGTATATACTATAGATATAGATGTAGGGACAGGAGACTGTATATACTATAGATATAGATGTAGGGACAGGACACTGTATATACTATAGATATAGATGTAGGGACAGGACACTGTATATACTGTAGATATAGATGTAGGAATAGGAGACTGTATATACTGTAGATATAGATGTAGGGACAGGAGACTGTATATACTATAGATATAGATGTAGGGACAGGAGACTGTATATACTATAGATATAGATGTAGGGACAGGACACTGTATATACTATAGATATAGAGACAGGACACTGTATATACTATAGATATAGATGTAGGGATAGGAGACTGTATATACTGTAGATATAGATGTAGGGACAGGAGACTGTATATACTATAGATATAGATGTAGGGACAGGAGACTGTATATACTATAGATATAGATGTAGGGACAGGAGACTGTATATACTATAGATATAGATGTAGGGACAGGACACTGTATATACTATAGATATAGATGAAGGGACAGGACACTGTATAAACTATAGATATAGATGTAGGGACAGGACACTGTATATACTATAGATATGTAGGGATAGGAGACTGTATATACTATAGATATAAAGATAGGATACTGTATATACTATAGATATAGATGTAGGGATAGGACACTGTATATACTGTAGATATAGATGTAAGGACAGGACACTGTATATACTATAGATATAAGGACAGGACACTGTATATACTATAGATATAAGGACAGGACACTGTATATACTATAGATATAGATGTAGGGACAGGACACTGTATATACTATAGATATAGATGTAAGGACAGGACACTGTATATACTATAGATATAGATGTAGGGACAGGACACTGTATATACTATAGATATAGATGTAAGGACAGGACACTGTATATACTATAGATATAGATGTAAGGACAGGATACTGTTTATACTATAGATATAGATGTAAGGACAGGACACTGTATATACTGTAGATATAGATGTAAGGACAGGACACTGTATATACTATAGATATAAGGACAGGACACTGTATATACTATAGATATAGATGTAGGGACAGGACACTGTATATACTATAGATATAGATGTAAGGACAGGATACTGTATATACTATAGATATAGATGTAAGGACAGGACACTGTATATACTGTAGATATAGATGTAAGGACAGGACACTGTATATACTATAGATATAAGGACAGGACACTGTATATACTATAGATATAGATGTAGGGACAGGACACTGTATATACTATAGATATAGATGTAAGGACAGGATACTGTATATACTATAGATATAGATGTAAGGACAGGACACTGTATATACTGTAGATATAGATGTAAGGACAGGACACTGTATATACTATAGATATAAGGACAGGACACTGTATATACTATAGATATAGATGTAAGGACAGGACACTGTATATACTATAGATATAAGGACAGGACACTGTATATACTATAGATATAGATGTAAGGACAGGACACTGTATATACTATAGATATAAGGATAGGACACTGTATATACTATAGATATAGATGTATGGATAGGACACTGTATATACTATAGATCTAGATGTAAGGACAGGACACTGTATATACTATAGATATAGATGTAAGGACAAGACACTGTATATACTATAGATATAGATGTAAGGACAGGACACTGTATATACTATAGATATAAGGATAGGACACTATATACTATAGATATAGATGTAAGGACAGGACACTGTATATACTATAGATGTAAGGACAGGACACTGTATATACTATAGATATAAGGACAGGACACTGTATATACTATAGATATAAGGACAGGACACTGTATATACTATAGATATAGATGTAGGGACAGGACACTGTATATACTATAGATATAGATGTAAGGACAGGACACTGTATATACTATAGATATAGATGTAGGGACAGGACACTGTATATACTATAGATATAAGGACAGGACACTGTATATACTATAGATATAAGGACAGGACACTGTATATACTATAGATATAAGGACAGGACACTGTATATACTATAGATATAGATGTAAAGACAGGACACTGTATATACTATAGATATAGATATAAGGACAGGACACTGTATATACTATAGATATAGATGTAGGGACAGGACACTGTATATACTATAGATATAAGGACAGGACACTGTATATACTATAGATATAGATGTAGGGACAGGACACTGTATATACTATAGATATAGATGTAAGGACAGGACACTGTATATACTATAGATATAGATGTAAGGACAGGACACTGTATATACTATAGATGTAGATATAGGCATCACTATTAGACTATAGGGACTGAACATGATGTATAATACGGGATGTGGAGCTTAGGGTGATTATAACTCACAATATATAAATATAATAACAGGACCCAGTCCCGTCATATTACCCGCTGCCAGTCTCAGCAATGTCTCCACTGTACTGGAAGCTGTAATAAACCACTTCCTGCTCGGGCGGCCACCTGACTTCCGGGCTGTACGGTCACCTGACCTCCGGGCTGTGCGGTCACATGACTTCTGGTCCGTTGGGTCACGTGACGTCTTCTGAGCCGTTCTGCTCCTTCTCCATCTCTGCCATGCAGACATCCGGGACATTAGATGAGGACAGAGCTGTGTGACTGTAATGTCTATGGGTCAGGTGTAGTGATATAACTTATTATACCCAGTAATGTCATCCTGGTCACTGCACAGACTGCAAGATAACAGGAGACTATTATATCCCTGATGTGGGCACCAGAGGAGTTTTACTGTCTAGTGATAGAGGTGGAACAGGTCCATAAAGGTATCAGAGGTGCCACTAATGATGGAGAACACAATGACACATAGAGAATCATCATCATCATCTGTTTATATAGAACCACTAATCCGCAGCGTTGCACAGAGAACTCACATCAGCCCCTGCCCCATTGGAGCTTACAAGCTAAATTTCCTAACACACACAGACAGACACAGACCGAGAGAGACTAAGGGCAATTTTTAATAGCAGCTAAACTACCAGTATGTTGGAGTGTGGGAGGAAACCGGAGCACCCGGAGGAAACCCACGCAAACACGGGGAGAACATACAAACTCCTCACAGAAAAGGCCATGGTCGGGAATCGAACTCATGACCCCAGTGCTGTGAGGCAGAAGTGCTAACCACTAAGCCCCCGTGCTGCCCACATTTATTTCAATCTAAAACCTTTTTCAAAGTCAAATATTAAAATGAGTTCAAATATCAGGACAATATTGATGAGGGAATCGCATTCTATTTGTTATAATCTATTTTAACAGCATAACAAATTAAATATTAATTTTGCACATTTCTCTTATTTGCACTATGCTTATACAGGAAGGATGTTAGCAGCAGTCATTTTCTTGTTTAAATTTCCAGTCCTAACAAATAATGATCTTTGCAACAGCATTATATTTTATTCTGCATCGTGTGACTACTATGTTGAAACTTCTGCAGATACTACTGTCATGCTTGTGATCCACTGCCTCAGCTAAATAACTAAGCTAATAGAGAATATGGGGGCTTATTGCAACAGCAGCGTGCCATAGCAGAGTGGAATTGCTATTTTTAACAGTTACATACCGTACATTTTCATATTTGTATCCATTACCTTTTTTAAAATATTTTGCTAATAAACTTTGATTTTTGTCTATTAAGGAAAATCTTGAAACTAACTAAAAGTGTTTTAATGCTTCCCAATAAAGCTTATGAGCATGTTTAATCTACACATGGACCTCTGAGTGCCCCAAACACACATTTTTTTTTTCTTCCTCCAGTTTTTGTCAACTGATCTGTATTTGTGGGTGCACCTCTCGCTTGTTGTTTGTGGGGGTTATGGTCAATATAAAACAAGTTAATGACCGATTGGATATTAATCAGTAAGGAGAAGTGAGGTCTACTTGGTGCAATATATAAGGATAATTATATCCTGTATAAGGATAATTCTAATAAATGTGTTTCATGAAAAAAATAAAAATAGAACTGTTTTATCAGTAATTTCTATATTATTACACCATGTGACAGTAATTACAGATTTTTTTCCCAGTATACTCTTTTTACAGTAAATTCTGTTTTGTTTTTTTGGGTGTATCTTTATCCAAAGCTTGCAACATATATTATTTTTTTTTAAAGTTATTTTTTGAAAGATTTTTTGTTTTGTTTTTTTATCAAGAATGTATTTTATTTTTATTTTCCTCAAACAGATCTATAATGAGCAAACTACAAAGGATAAAGCCTGCTTCAGTCAGTATGTGTTATCCACCTACTTTTAATGTAAGTAATTTTTACAATCTGTTATAAATGTCACTTTTAAAGTCTGTTAGATAAAAAACAGAGGCTTGGTTTTGTGGATAATCAAATATGTGTATTCGAATTAATATCAAACAAATCACAAAACCACACATCATATATATTAAAAAAAATTATAGTCATTTTATTTTCCGTTTGCACCGCGTCTGTGTGGTTTGCTTTTGCACCTGGCTTCTGGTTACCCGTGATGTAGAATGCTGTGTAGAAGAAGCAGTGGTCATTGGGTCAGCAGGGAGTGGCTGGGGATAGGGGGCTGGGGGGGCGAGATGGTTTGGGGACAGAAAGATGGATTTGGGTTGGAGTGGGTAGTGGGGCAGCAGATGAAAAGTGGGGGCTATAAACAGGGGGAAATGGTGGATGATGGGGCAGAGGGTCTGCTGTGGGTAAATCGGTCTGATGTCTAGGATCATTATTGGGATAATGGGGAAGGAGAGTAAACTTGGGACATTTGGGTAGGAAGGTTGGAAGTGACATAGCGGGAAACCAGGTCAGTGAAACGTGAAAAGATGTTGTGGATGTCTGAGCATCAAATTAATAGTTGTGATGTTAGTGTCCAACTTGTGGTGTGACATAGGCCATTGTACTCAGCAATAATATTGAAGATGAGAGCAATCTTACAAATGTCTGAAATCTCACAAATATCTGAGCTCCTGAAGTCACAAATTGGCAGGGCTGAATGGGTATCTCACCAGTCCTCATATAGGGCATGCAGGTGCGTTTTATTGTGATTTAATTCGGCTGTGGAAATGGATATTTCACAGTGTAACCTAATATTATCTGGCTGTCTCTGTTTAGGTGTAAAACAGAGATAACATTTAAATCAGCTAATGTGTCATATTTATTCCAACAGACCGTCTGAACCTGCTCTGCCGCAGAGATATTGTGTGGCGAGGAGGAGGTGCCAGGGAGGAGGTCTGCTCAGGGCCGCCCTCCTCCTCGTCCTCACACCGGAGAGAGGACTCGAGAGATCTTATAGGAACCGATGTAGCGGGAAGCGAACTTCATACAGGGTACTCTGGCTGTCAACCAAGAATATTCGTCTCAAACTTTGTCACCAACCTTCAGGGGAGGCATAGCTCTGCGTTTCCTATCTGCAAATAATTTATACAGAGAGGAGGATTTCTTCAATGTCTGTCAGGATTCGAACCCAGGGCTTTTGCCTCCGTGGACTGCTGCTCTTGCTGACTGAGCTATTCTGGCTGCTGGACAGTTCCTTGTCTTTATTCAGTGTTCTAGATCAGTTCCAGTGATCTCCTGATCTTCCAGCATGCCTTAGCTCCACCCCTTGACTTCCTATAAAAGCCTGGCCAGTTCCTGTCTCCAGTGCCTGATTATTGTGCTCTGTGCCTGTGATCTAGCGCCTGTTCCTGTCTACCTACATTTACTACACGTGTACCGACCTCGGCTTGCCCTCCACTACGCTTCTGCCTCAACCTTTGGACCGCTACGCCTCTCTGTGTACCGAACCCGGCTTGTTTGACCTTTCTTCCATCTTATCTCCTGTTAGCCAGCCTTCCTCCCTGCCACTGGGCTCCTATCCAGTCTCCGGACCGTGACAATGCCCTTCAAACTTGTGCCCAAGTGAAGAGAAAATCCTGTCTCAAGGAATTAACTGCTGGAACCTGAGCGGATGGTAGAGCCGAAAATTCTGGAATTTGCGGATGTATGCCATAGACAATGGAAAATTGAGTCGCTCAGGTGGATTCATGAAAGACAATGTTATGCTCAAATTCGGCCCACGGTAACATATCAACCCAGTAGTCTTCTTGGTTGGCTGAGAAGATTCTAAGAAATATTTCCAGGTCTTTGGTCTAGGGATGATAAGAAGAGAACTTTAGCCGAATGCCCAGAAGATGATCCAGAGATCTCCAAAACTTAGATACAAATTGGAATCCTCGATCCGAGACAATCTCTGAAGGGCAGCCATGGATGCGAAGAATCTCCTTCACAAATGTTGGGCCAAGACAGCAAAGGACGGCAGACTAACCAAGGGGATGAAGTGCGCCATTTTGGAAAAACGGTCTACAATAACCCAGATGGTATTGTAATTCTTACTGACGGGAACATCGGTGAAGTCAATCGAACTATGGGTCCACGGTTTAGAAGGTACTGGAAGAGGCTAAATAAGACCCACCGGAGGTTAGCGAGGAGACTTGTGTTGGGCACAGACCACACAAGTGGCTACAAATTCCTTAACTTCAGACTGGTACTTGGGCCACCAGTATTGATGGGAAATTAATTCGAAGGTCTTCCGGGCTCCCAGATGTCTGGCAAAACGCGAGGCACGGAACCAGATCAACAGTCATCTGAAGACATCTGCATTCCGGTAAGTACTTCTTTTGGCAGCTCTACTCTTCAGTTGGAGTCCTTGTGTCGTCATGTCTTCTGTCGGGGTAGTCCGTACCGTCTTACTGACTACCACCGTTTTATACAGATGGTAGTTTTCATAGGCAAAATAAGAATGTAGAGTTATAAATATAATATGCAATGGTGAAGTAATAGGTGATGATATGGTGAAGTAAAAGTTCTAGGACCACGCATTCTGCCCAGATGACTGTGTTAGTAGCACTCACAAGACCATGTGAGTGGACACAAGGTAAAAGTGTAACATCTACACCGATAATAGGTATCTATTCGGTTCATTGTGGCGGCTTAGAGATTTTCTATCAGTAGTGGGTACTCCGATAGCACAATTTCAACATGTAAAAAGATGTTAGATGCTATTCAGTTGCCATTGTAAGTAGCAGTGCTTAAGTGTTAAGCTCATACAAATAATACTGATCCAATTGCACTAGGTAATAAAAGGGCAGATGAAGTTGCAAAAGCTGTAGTAAGAAGACCATTAGTAACTAACATTTCTTCACAGGACATGAATTTGTTGTTTCAGTTAACTACTGATCAGAAACTAATCATAATATAAAAGTTTTGCTATTCCCAGTAAGTGGCTCACTGTAATTCAAGGGGATGTGTACAAGATACCAATGGTAGATGGAGAGATAATAAAAGATAGATCAGTAGCCCAAAAGGCTTACCTACCAGCACTGACAGAAGCAGCCAATGGTCTGCCTCATTTAGGCAACGATGGTATGTGTAGACTTATTAAGGATTACTGGTGTGCACCTGGTTTCTCTAGTCATGCAGGTAAAAAAAAGTCTGGTTCATGCTTTATTTGTCTGAGGAAGAATCCAGGTAAAGCCATATCTGTAGAACCATCACATATCCCCCCCGCAGAGGGCCCATTCCAGGTAATACAAATTGACTACATCCAAATGCCAAAATGTCATAATCTACAGTATGTACTAGTGTGTGTCAACATGTTTTCTAATTGGATAGAAACATATCCAGCTGAAAGTTGTACTGCAGTATTTACAGCAAAGAAATTGGTACAAGAATTCATGTGTAGATATGGTATATAACAAATGACAGTACACATTTCATTGGGCAAGCTTTTCAGACAATAAGACTTTTACTAGGACTAAAAAGTAAGTTACATAAACCTTATAGACCACAAGCAAGTGGTATAATCAAAAATAAGCTGAGTAAAGTGATCAAGGATACAGGAATGGTTTGGTTAAAGGTATTACCTATAGTATTGCATAGCATCAGAACCACTCCTAGATCTCCATTCAATCTTTTACCTTATGAGATTTTGTTCGGAAGACAATACCCGATTGAGATGAGTAAGCAGTTACAAAAGCAACAAGAGACAAACTGATTGTACCACAAATGCCTATTAAAAACTGTCATATGTCAGAAAAACGTGTTATGGTTAGAATTTTTATTTCTTCCAGTTGTTTGACAGATTGATGTGAACGACTACAGAACTGAAAATTACTGAAAAAGATAGTTGGATTCACGCATCCATCTGCAAGAAGGTAGTCAGTCCGAGAGACGCCAAGACTAATAACGTTTTGGAACCATATATAACAAGTTTGTTTTAGGACTCTAACAATCATGTGTTTCTGGAAGAAGAATCTGACCCAGAAGTCAAACAATAATATCCTTATTACTGTTGGCATCTTTCTAGGCATCATTTGTTCTTTGATTTGTATACCTTATATTATTTTTCATAGACATTTAATAAGGGCTTATTGGTAAGAGCTGGTAGTGGATTTGAGGAAATGGGGGCAAAAAGGCTGTAAAAATGGAGAACCAGAACTGTCTTCATCATTCATTCTACTCACAACAAATAACACATACAATAATAACACATATAATGGTAGAATTAAGACAAGTAATTGGAGATTAACCTGAAGATTGTGGTGAGAGCCTGCCAACTGAATCGTGTATATGTCGATATTGTGAAAACCCTCCTGAATAAAGACGTGTAAAATGGTGTGAGGAGGACCAAGAACATTTTTTTTAAACCAAAATCCTATAGAGTTCTATCATGTGTGATGAGACAAGCAATTATACAAACTAATTATTGGATATGTACACATACACCACATTGCCACCAAAATGTTGGATTGTTGCCAAAACCTTAACATTTTACAAATTTGCTTAATTTTCTAGAGGGAAGACCAGTTGCTGAAAAATATAAGCCTCCTTCCTTAAAATTGTTTTGTTACGTGTTGACTGAAAGTGTTATATGTATACATTTTACAAGTACACAAAAGGTTAAAAACTGGGGAATGAAGTGGTTTGAATTGGTGGTAACCACTTTTAATAGACCGGTTGAGGAGAGAAGAGGACATCTAGGTAAAATTGGGAAAGTCCTGCATTTGAAAATCCAAAATTTAGATATTATGGACCAAAGAGTTCTTTGAGAACAATAGCTTCAAAATATTGCAATATAACTTTACAAGATGGTGATTGTAAAGAGCAATTAGAGACTAATAAGTATGAAAAGCTTATATATATCCTTTGCAAAGATGTATTATATGTAGCAATGCCATATATTCTACCAGATAATATATATTACATACGCGGAAGTCAGGCATATAAGTGGTTACCACTGAATTCAGCGGATAGATGTTATTTAGGTAAGATAATTCCAGTTATTAATATATTTACACATAATGATTTACAGGAAATCGTACAGCAAAATAATTTAATATATAATTCAGTAACAAGAAAGAAAAAAAGTGATGAAAAGAGTAAAAACCAACCAATATTACAACTTATTAGTGAATCAACTAGTATACAAGTATTGATTGCATTAGAATTTTCAGGTACTGCACTTAGAAATATGAATAGGATTTAAATCCAAGGTTTAGCTACACGGATAGATAAGATAACTAATGTGTATGATGAAACTTTCTGTTATGTTGCAAAAGAGCTTCAAGTTTTCAAAACAGAATTACTACTACATAAATTGGTCTTAAATTAAATGCACAAACAGGAGGTAATTGTGTAACATTACAGATGAGGTATGGAACACAATTCTGTAGCTATCTGACAAATTATACAGATAATCCACGGGAGATAACGGATAACTATATGGACGAAATAGTGAAAATGAAGAAATATTTTGCAAAGATACATGACATTATTAGCAATAGACACATGGGGGTAAATGTATCAAGGTGCTATTTTGCAAAATCAGCGATTTTCTCGGGGTAGTTGAAACTCTCTGAAGTATGAACCTGAGATTTCATGTAAAATCGCCAGAGATGTGTTTCTTTCAAAAGCGCTATTTCCAAAATTGATAGAGATCAAACTCCCGAATGTTTGCCACTCCAGCTATACAAGTCTCAAATGTATGAAACTGCGGTTAGGCAAACTCTCCTGGGTTTGCTTTAAAAATCACTACATACTACACGCTGCATTATAGCAGCGTGTTTACTAACACACATCACTGTTACACTGTCTGTCTATACAGCCGGAGATCCGGCAGCTGTCAAAAGTGTTAAAAATAGATAAAAGTAAAAAAAAAAAGTGTGGGGTCCCCCGCCCGGCCACTAGTAACCCTAGTGCTGCCAGCCTACTGCAGGTTACATGAAAATCGGGGAAAAAATTTGCGTGGGATCCCCCGATTTTCACTTAACCAGCACTAGGCAAACCAGCCTGGGGTGGGTGGCAATATAGCAGGGGGACACGTGGCATGGGCCCACCTGCCATAATGACACACCAACCCCATGCTGTTCAGCACTGGGCTGGATGATGCCACTGATGTTTTCATCTGTTGTCAGCAGCTATTAATCCTAAAATGTCTGTAAACAAAGTCCTGCTTGAAATGTGCAAAAATTATTTCTATCAAAAAGTCCCTGCAAAAATAATTTGTAAATCTAAAAGTCCCTGCTTGAAGTGTCTTCTCTTCTTCTTGGGCAAAAAGCCCCCATTGTTGCTTGAAGTCTTCAATTCTTCTTGGCCAGGAGGGCCCCCTTGTTGCTTGAAGTCTTCTTATCTTCAGCCAGAATTTTATATGCTTGTAATACAAAAAATAAAAAAAATGATGAATGCTGCCGCAAACAGCTTCTACAGTGTAGAAGCTCCGATACGCAATGAGCTTAGTTCATGCGATGGGTCTATATATAGTATTAGGGGGTTTTTCACGACAGCGTGGGAAAATCCCCTAATACTGCTATAGTGCCAACCACCCCAGGTTGGTTTGCCTAGTGCTGGTTAAGTGAAAATCGGGCGGGGGGGGGGGGGGGGAAGGGGCAGCACTAGGGTTAATATTGCTCGGACGGGGGACCCCACGATTCATTCTTTTCTTTTATCTATTTTTAACAGTTTTGACAGTTGCAGGGACCTCCGACCCTATAGGCAGGGACAGTGTAACTGTGATGTGTTTACTAATCTCGCAGCTAGATAAGGACAACACAGGAGAGTTTGCTAAACACGGGAGTGTTTGATATCGCAGCAAATCGCCAGAGATGACCAGCGATTTTGAAGGTCAGCATAAAAATCGCAGCTTAATACATTTGAGAACTTTTGGACTGAAATCGCGGGTTATCACCCACGATTTGCCCAGATTTTAACATGCTGAAAAAAAAATAAAAATTGGACCTTGATACATTTAACCCCTGATGTTTGTGGTTAGATAAAAAATAATGTTTTGCAGGTTTTGGTACATGGTTTCAATCATTGTTGCATTCATTAGAAATATTATTATCTGTTTTGTATTAATATTTATTCCAGTATTGTTGAAATTTTATAAGAAAATATTGAGTAAAGAAATTGAAAAGGACAGTAATATAGGGGAAGAAATTATAGAACTGTATAAACAAATACAACATCATAAAAATGTGTGATAGTTGATGTAACTATCAAATGGGGGAATTGTCAAAGGTATTTTTGAATGGATAATATATTAGCATTAAATATAATTACATTGTATTATCTTATTTTATTTTTACCCTTTTATTTGATGTGGTATTTTTTGTTACTGAAATTAAATTTGTTTGTGTGCTGAAGAGAGATGTGAGCAGCAGTGGACGAGTTAATTATAAGAACAGATGTTCCTAATCAGTTTTGTTGGACAAAAAAATTCTTCACTTCTTAAAAATCCCATCGCAGCCTTGGGACTTCAATGTACTATGAAATGCCTAAATACTACTTCAACCAATTGTAATATGACATTTAAATTGTAACACAGCCCATTGTTAACGGTTTATAAAACCAACTGTTCTGCTTTTAAAAGGCAGAATTTTAAATTTGATATTATCACAGCGCTAGATTTTATTTTGTTAAACCTTTTATTCTTTTTCTTAGTTTTTTGTTGCAGAAATTCAATTATTGCTTTTTTCAGGTATTTATGCTTATTTTGAGCATTTATATATATTTAAAATACAGTTTATCTACATATTTAGAGCATTGCTGCAAGCCTGGAAATTTCTTTTCTCCTAAGTGTATGTGTATTTTATAATGTCCAAGAGTTTTGTAACAGCATTTTCAACACTCAAAGCGTGAAAATGCTTTGAGTGTGTTAAGTTCCAGATGTGCAACAAGCTCTGATTTTCATGTAAAACATTTCCCACAATCCAAACACGAAAATGGCATCTCACCTGTGTGAAGTCTCTGATGTGCAATAAGATATGATTTTCGTGTAAAATATTTTCCACACTCAGAACATAGAAATGGTTTCTCACCTGTGTGAATTCTCTGATGTACAGCAAGATGTGATTTATATGAAAAACATTTCCCACACTCAGAACATGGAAATGGTTTCTCACCTGTGTGAATTCTCTGATGAACAACAAGAACTGATTTTCGTGTAAAACATTTACCACACTCAGAACATGGAAATGGTTTCTCTCCTGTGTGAGTTCTCAGATGTTTGACAAGATCTGATTTTCGTGTAAAACATTTGCCACACTCAGAACAAGGAAATGGCTTCTCACCTGTATGAGTTATCTGATGTTTAACAAGATCTGATTTTTGTGTAAAGCATTTAACACATTGAGAACATGAAAATAGTTTACCTGTGTGGGTTCTTTGATGTCTAACAAACATTGACTGATTTATAAAACATTTACTACATTCAGAACAAGAAAATATTGTACCTGTATGTTCTATTCCATGTGTAAAATTATCTGACTTATCAGGAGAGCATTCCTGATTATTACAAGCATCAGGTGACCTATCTGCACTGTGAAATACTGGATGTATATTTAGGGTAATAGGGTTTTCTCTTGGAGAATTTTGTGTGATGTTATCTTCTATTTTGAAGTCTGGAGATGAAATGATATATCCCTCTGGGGTATTCCTCCTTTCGTGTCTATCTGCTGGAAATGAAATAACTGTATGTAAATTTAGGGAGCAAGTTTTCATACTATCATTGAGTTCAAGAAGTTGTTTAATTTCTATTTGCAAATCAGAAGCACTTAATTACCTTTATGATTTGTGTAACAGATAAAACATTGGCATAAAATATAACACAACTGCATTAGCAAGCACATTGCATAGACCCAGCCACAGTGGACAACTCCAGCCAAAATGCAGACTTTGGTGTGGTGGGTAATATTTCCCAAGCATACATATGGGCCATCCAGAGGTGAACTAACTTAATGGCACACCCAATCCATGCATCTATCTAATCTACACTACTCAAAGTGTTCCATGTTGACACGTAGGTAGCATCTTCACTAGTTTAGCCCTGCAGCCAGATTCCTGATGCTACTTTAGACTGATGCTTGCATTTAGACATGTACTGAGAGGAAAGGAGTGCAGCAAGGTGGAATATAGCAAAGTAGGACATCTCAAAACAGAACAATGAAGGCACCGAGTGGAAGAAAGCATCAGGACAGAGAAGAATGGAGCAAGGCACGGATGGGCAACAGCAGAAAGTGGAAGAAAGCATCAGGACAAAGAAGAATGGAGCAAGGCACGGATGGGCAACAGCAGAAAGTGGAAGAAAGCATAAGAGTAGAGCAGGATAAAGAGACTGATTAGAAGATGAAGAGCATTCAAGCAAAAAGACTGGAGGGGAGCTATTGTGTGCAAGAAATTGGAATTAGTGTGAAGTGTATGTTGTGATATTAGGGTGAAGGCAATCACAAGCTATTTTACTTTAGTATTGTAGTGTTAGTATACTGTGGTAATAACAGGCTAGGTGGCGCTAGCTGGTCACCTCTTCATGCCTTGAAATACAGGATACTCCTCTACAGGATTAAAAACACCTATCTGAAGCCACTTTGAGTCAGGCAGCTGCCCTGTGCTACTACCAAAGCTAGTTTGTACAATGTGGTGGAGAGAATGTATGTAAAGGTCTATGCAAGCAATATGTGAATTACAGCAACTGTAAACATTTTGATATTTTGACCTACAAGTGACACAGCCTCGGTGGAAAATCAGGAGTGCACCTGAGTCTACTTGATAAACTATGGAAGTTGTGAATGAAAACACTTGTTATGAAGTGTGGCTTAAACAAAATGATGCTAGATGTAGGAAACCCCATCAATTCACAGAAACAGATGTAAATCTTCCAAACCCTGTGGTGGTTTCCATCCAAAATCAACTTTCTACCCTTAATCATGGTCTGGATCACACTGTCAGAGGAAGTCTTGGCTTTTACAATCATGTCCTCAACAGCCACACCGTTAAAGCCAGCAAAGATAACCTCTGGTGGAGGAAGGGGGCCATGACTTAACAAGTCTAGCTTTAGAGAGCAGGCCTTCTGCCATGCTTAGTATGCCAGGGTACCAATATCTCCTGAGCCAGTCCAGTGCAATGAGAATCACTCAAGCGCCTTTTCTCTCTACCCGTTTTAGCATAATGGAAGCATCTCTAACAGCGGGAACAAGTAGATCAGATGCAAGTTCCAAGGAACCGACATGACGTCTATAAGAAACACCTGCAGATCCCTTGTTTTGGAGCAGAAAAATGCCATCTTATGGTTCAAACAAGAAACCATCATGTCGATGTTTGTTTGACATCACCTGACCACCAGTTAATGGAATACATCCGGGTGAAGAGACCATTACCTGGGAAAAAGGGCCTCCCTGCTGAGAAATTCAATTTCCCAGTTCTCTACCCCTAGGATGTAGACTGCTGAAATGCCCAGAATATTGTGATCCACCCAAAACAACGGAAAATTCTGGCGGTCTCTCTTATTATCAGGGCACTCTTGGCAGTGTCAAAGAATTGTCTGATTGAACCTTTATGGCCCTTCATCATAAGAACTGCTGTCTTGTGGCTAGAGCGGTGAAGACCACTCTGAGTTCCAGAATATTGGAGTCCAAGCTCCCGACCAAAGACCTTTGGAACCTGTGAAGCACAACTGCCCCCCAACTACGCTGACAGGCGTCTGTGGTCATTAATGTCCATTCCCAGATGGCTGTTGTTCCTCAGCAACAAGTGGTCCAAGACTCACACCTCCACAGCCAGTCTGAAGGATGGCCCGATCAAGAAATTGTGCGACTTTGGAAATCAACTTGATCTGGAATGTCCTCATGTGGAACTGGGCAAACTGTATGAAAGTCCTAGGAAACATTGCTTCTACCTTTGAGGCAGGCAAACTGACACTTGCCTGCGAGCTAACAGAGACTTCTATAGTCCCTGTAGGGAGAGGATCTTGTCCTCTGGTAAGAACACCAATTGCGGACAGGTGTCAAACGGAAGGTCCAAGAAGATCATCCATTGGGAAGGGGTCAGGTTGGATTTCTTGTAGTTTATTATCCAATAATGAGTCTCTAAAACCTGGTCCGTCTCCGGAATATGGGACTGAAGCAGACAAGCAGATCGTTTAGGTATAATATGACGTTACAATCAGGACAAGATTTGAGTAAAATCCCAAACCTTTTTGCTTCCTAGAAAGGGAATAACTACTCCTGCTGAACTAAAGGTCTAAATGGCTTCTCTTAAGGCAACACATTTTGCCCTGTCTCCAGAAACACCAGTGGAGAAAAAGTGCCTGGGTGGGGATGCCTGGATATCTATCATGCATACCCAGATTACTATGCCTCTAACAAAGGCATCTGCAGGGAATTTTAAAGACTGCTACTGGAAGAGAGCAGACGGACTCCCATCACAGGAGTTCCCAAGCAGACAGTCTGCCCATCATGCTGACTGCTTGTCAGAGGTCTTGGAAGCTGGATGTCTAGTTGTCTAAGCCTGTCTACCTATTTTTAACTCCCTCCCTGTGTCGAAAGTAGGGAAACCTAGGGTCCTTGAACCTAGGAGCACTAACAGTATGGAAATTAGTGAAGAGAATAACTAAAGGAACTCTTTCCCCCTTTGACCTGGGCAATAATTGTATCCAGTTTGGGACAAAACAGGGCATCGCCAGAGTATGGAAGAACCTCCAGGGTCCTCCTGGATTCTGCGTCTGCCTCCTAGGTCTGAAGCCAGAGGGCACAATGTGACCCAACTGCTGAGATTGAAATTATAACCCCAATGAGTCCCATATCAACGGAGGCTTCACCAAGAATTTAGATAGACCTTCCAGACATGTTTTACCAGGGAAAACAAATTTGATCTAGATCTGTCAGATTCCAGGTCTCCAGCAACTGTTCTACCCCATCTAACTACCTCCTTATTTACTGACAAAAGCTGACGTTAATCTGGGTCTAGGTGAGGCTCCCATCGCTGCGTAAACAGTTTTAAGGGTGGCCTTCATTTTCCTGTCCACGCTTTCCCATGAGGTAGCAATGTTCTGAATAGTGGATGCCTTGGAGAGGCAATCTATTGAAGCATCCACCTTGGGCAGGAATTACCATTTTCTCACATCATCACTACGGAGAGATGAACTGTAATCTGTGGGAGACCTGAAACTTAGTGTGGCCGCGTCCCCCTCTTCTCCCACCTTGTCATGATGGCTGCTGTAGCATCAAATGGGTTAATAACCGCAGCAGTATATGGACAGGGTATTGTTGCGGGCTAAGCTGTCCACTGATTAGAGAGGAGCGAAGAAGTGAGGTAGTGCCCTGAATGGGGGCTGGGAGTTTGTTTGTTTTTTCAGATTCTTTAGGCTGACAATTAAAGTGTACATATGTTTAAAGTCTGAGTTACCAGGTGGAGTCCCTTTATTATGCACCAAAACACGAATTACTGGAAAAACTTACTACCAGAGATCATTCCTCATTACAACACACATATTGAGAACCAAACATTTAGGTATTACAGAGGGAAGATGATGGGTAATGTCACATGTCGTTGTGCACAGGGAGGATCATGGGTAATGTCACACTGTTCTCATGCCTTTGGTCAGTATTGGAATCACTATGGCGACATCCCTTGTACTGACACATGAGAATCACCTGAGTGTGATGAGGCTGGTCAGGTCTCTTGGTTGGTAGCACAATTATATGATGTGAGGAGGAGAACAGGAGTCTAATAGGGGCTGATGGCTTCTGATGTATGAGAAACACCAGAGAGTGTGGGGAGGAGACTGGTCAGATCTCTGGGCTGGTAGCACAATGATATAATGTGAGGAGGAGAACAAGAGTCTAAAAGGGGCTGCTGGATCCTCACTCCCCCATTTGCCAGATACTTTTTCCACATTTGTTTGTACTGACAAGGAGAATATGTGACTATGTAATAAGTGTTTATTACTGACCTGTGCTGATATCTGTAGGGATTTCCTCCTCCTTACACTGCTGATCACCCCTCACATACGTCTCTTCTTCTCCCTCAATAACTTCTATCTTATCACTCAGATTGTAACTCTAAATAACCCAGAAAACAATAAAATAACACTTTAATGATGCCTGATTTCATTATTGAGATTTAACAAAAGAATATTAGTCATAACACATACATTGCTTATCTAGAGATCATATAGTGAAAAGTCACATTGGTATTTAGAGAGAGCCTAAATCCCATCTACCTGATACTCCTGTGGGATATTGTGATTTTCCGCCTTACAATCCTGTGAATAAAGAGGACAGGGACATCCCTCTTGGGTATTTCTATTAGTGGGTCCATCTGTAAGAGACACAGTGATTGTTACTTTGTTTATATGTGATTATCAGATGATGTGTATCTAGGTGACCTCAAAATTGTTCTCTCTTTTACAACAAATGAAAGTCTTCTTACTCTGTGATGTGATGGTCTGGTGATTCTCCATCATCACGACCCCATACAGACCTTTGTGTCCTTCTAAATACTCCCACTCCCCCATGGACAAATAGACAGCAACATCCTGACACCTCATAGTAATCTGAAATACACAATTATTTAGCTATCAATTAGACACAGCCCCTGGTGTTACTGTATAATGTCCCATTCCCAGCAGTCACCTCTCCAGTCAGCAGCTGAATGATCTTGTTGGCGAGTTCCAGGATCTTCTGGTCATTGTCTCTCTCATGTATCACTGAGTGAGGTGGAGGCACCGTGATGGGTCTCTGGGTCCTGCTCAATCCTCCTGACACACTGGAATGGCTACTGGGTGTCACACACTCATCAGATGTCTTCTTCACTATTGTGTAATTCTGTGTAATGAGTGAGACATCAATAAAAATGGAAATGCAAAAAAAAAAATCCCAGCGTGGGTGACATTTTTGGGACTTACACTTTTATCTGAGACAGAGCATATAATACAATAGAGAGAAAACAGACAACTTGTGAGTCAGGGGTCTTTAGGAAGAAGATTAAAGATTAAATCACCTGCCTGAGACTTGATGGCACCAGGGCAGAAGAGGAGGTTGAGTCTCCCTCCCCCTAGAAGCTCGTGCACACTCCCCCATTCCACTAGTAACAGTGTTAAAACCCCTTAAGACTAATTGACGTGCTAGCTGCATGATTCAGTCTGTATTGTTTAAAGAGACGGGATCACCTCCTGCTAAATGTGTGCCAAAAAACTGTATAACAAGCGCTGTAATGTGCATGTAAAGTGTGTATTCCATCTGTATTGTTGGTGATCACACCTAACTGGTGTGTAAATGGTCCTTAGAAAGGACTCTTTAACTGGAATAAACTATCACTTTCAAGAACCGATCGTGCCTTACTGTATCCTGTTACCAAGAGATAAGTCAACAATCAAATCTATTCCCCGGAAGTCCTGTGTTATTTAATTAATTGTGGCAATGTTCAGCCTGCTACCCAGCAGTCCTGATCCATAGTAAGTGGTCAAGAGGAACCAGTCAGTCTGAGATATACTTAGAAGGCAACATCGTTGCACATTTTTATAAAGAAACATAAAATGAACCAGATACTATAAAGATTGTAATATAATTGTCTCTATAGAGGTCTCACAGAAGCTACCGGCCACAGATAATACTGCCAGCAACATCCAACTGTACACTCCTTATATACAAAACAGTTACAGGATGCATCTCAAAGACCAGAATCACAAGGGGTTGAGCCTCTCCCAGAACCTCTCACTTCCCCAGTCAGCTCCCTGCATTATTAAGAGATAAGACATTGCTGTGACTTTCCCAGAGTCCCTCGCCTCTCCAATCAGGTTCCTGTTTTATTAATAGTGATAAGAGTGATATAACTGCAGAATTCCCAGAATCCCTCACCTCTCCAATCAGCAGGTATATGATCTCCAGGTTCAGATTTAATATCATCTCCGTCATGTGACTCCTGTCCTTGTCCATCCTCAGTAACTTGCACAGGACTCGTCTCACACTTGGGTAACTTCTAATAAAAACTCTCTGGTTCCTCCCAGCTCAGCTATTTAAGAATAAATATATTAAACATCACAGAGTACACATGTAACACTCAATTATGAAGCGCTGAATGACCAGACTGTGTCTCTGAAGTTTCTCTGATCCAGCTTCACAACACCCCTCAGAATCCTTCACCAGAACATTGCTTAAAGGTAAACCAATTGTTCTATTATGGCCAGGATTTTGGTTCCTCCCAAACACCAATTTGGTGCCTAGAAATACGTAGAAATGTTTCCTGTCCACTGATTCCTGGGCAGAGGTGGCAGCATGATGACACAAGGAATAGCGTTATTACACAGTGCTGAGACCTTGGGCTCAGTTCTGAACAGTGGTGCTGTGTGGTTAGTGCGTTCTCAATGTGTGTGTCTGTGGGTACCAGCCCAGGTACACCAGCAATGGAATACACTAGCAGCGTCAGTTACCCAGAAGGAACCTGGTTCTGGATTCAGGTAAGGAGTCCAGTGGTGGCAGCATTTGTAAGCCCCTCCTACACCGGTTAGAGGGCGCCTTTGGGATAACAAAAGGGAACGGTGGCAAAGTAAGCCCAGCCGTTTCCCAGCGACAACAGACAGGGTGGCATAGGCGGTCCATCCTGTCGCAGGCAGCTGCTGTTGGATTGAACCTAGAGCCACACTATATTGTAAGCATTTTCCAATTCCTGCAATCTGAATAATTCTTCTTTCTTGCCTGTAATAGTGTATTGAATACCTGTTCTGAGACTCTCTTTCTCCTGAGTAACTTTGCTCACTCTCCAAGCCAGCCTGTCTGGATCTGGATGAAAAACTAGGTCTTGGTGTAGTAGATCAGTCCAAAGAGGCTTTCACCAAGGCTGTTCCCAGCCTGAATGGAACAATTGTTATTACTTCTGCCCTTTCTTTTCAAAATGTCTTAGCATGCAAGTGATAAGTGGAAATGGAGAAAAAAATACCCCAGATGGAATGTCCATGGAACCATCAGATGATCTTGTGACCGGGTCCCCCTTACCAAGATGACTGATGGAGCATAGAATGGGTTAATACCTGATGTCGCTGTGCCGAATGGGTTAAACCTCAGCACTAATGGATTAAAGGGTATATTTATTAATTTTAATGTAAACATTTAATGTATGGGTGCTGTGGCGCTGGTTAGTAACCGGCGCGCAGCGCCAGAAAGGACCAAGTCCCTGCACTTGGAGTATAAATGTATTTATTTTCATACTCATGTATTGATTTCTGATGCAATAGCTATTTGTTGGAGAAAACTTGTTTTTGTAACTTTTCAAAAGAAAGTCCCCCGTGCTAATTAGACCTTTTGATTTGTGAGTGTCCAACACATCCTATAGCCTGTAGACACAGGACGGGGTAATCAGACATGCTGCTATCTCCTTAATACAGGATGCATGTAATATAGGAAACGTAAGACCAAAGTTTAGGAAATCACGGATTCATGTATATTTTGTTAAAGCTTAAATTGCATTAGCTCCAAGGTCAGAGGATATATTACATCCTAATGGTAATTAGTGCTTGTAATTTATCAGACGTTGCGGTGCCAGCTGGGGCAGGGGCTGGGTTAACCCCTGCCAACATGAATGTCAGAATGTGTATAAAAAGAACACTGTTTGACCAATAAATGTATCAATCCATCTGTAACTTCTGGAAGCACCACAAACTGGCATGTGTGACTGTCCTTATAAGGACGGCTTGAGCTAATAAACGTCACTGCTTCAAGATCCCAATCTAATCCGTTATCTGGCTATTCTGAGGTTGGGACTTCAGGTTCCTCTCTACCCAGGACATGATGTTTTTAACTTCCACTATCAAGATTTGGCTTCTGATACCTCACTGTCAATTTAGAAAGGCTATCACTGTCCTGCGGTCAGAGAAAATTTTGAGATACTTCCCTCTTAGATGAAGATAGAAATGTTGAAATGCTTTCCACATTGCTCTCATTTTCAAAACATTTATACGAAGACCTTTCTCGTTCAGTGACCATTTGCCTTGCGCTAGTTGACCCTGAAAGCAAGCTCCCCAGCTTGTACTATTGGCATCTGTTGCATTATCCCCTCCAGCTCCAAAAGCGATACTCATTTTGTCACTTTGAGCTGAGAAACTGTCTGGTTGCCTTTGAGGGGTGATTACATTGTTCAGAGAAGTCATTCTATCATTCCAGTTCCACCTGGAGCGCTATATTCCTATCGGATGACTCCTATGGTGGATAAAAAATGTCCCCAACAACCGAAGTCCCATTCTTGACACTTGGGCTAGATTTACTAAGCTGCGGGTTTGAAAAAGTGGGGATGTTGCCTATAGCAACCAATCAGATTCTAGTTTTCATTTTGTAGAAAGTATTAAATAAATGAAAGCTAGAATCTGATTGGTTGCTATAGGCAACATCCCCACTTTTTCAAACCCGCAGCTTAGTAAATCTAGCCCTTGATGTTGCTTTTGGGACTGGTTCTTTAAACACCTCTACTGTGGCAGTGATATTTTGTCCTCTATGGTCTGTATCAGAACCCCAAGGAACTGTATCTGTTCTGATGGGATCAAATGACTTTTTTCTTTCTCCAACACCCTCCAGCCACATTGTTACATCCCTATCTTGACTTCTTGTTTCTTCAATTCTGCCACCAGAATGACTACCACCTCTACACACCCCTCATTATTGGTCACCTACATGCAGAGTGCTCATCTGTAATAAATCCATTAATACTGGCCTTGGCAAAATAAAAAAAAACCCTTGTAGACGCTGCAAAGCGAGCGTTTAGCGGCACCAGTCCTATTTATACCATGGGGATATCCCACAGCTTGAGTTCAAGCCAGGGAAATCCCCATGTAATAAATAGGACCAGTGTCACTAACAGCTCACTAGGCGTCGGAGCTCTTAGGAGCTAGTTTTCCAGTGTCTATCAGTGTTTTTAATTTTTCAAACAATCCATGGATGTAGGTGAGCAATAAATAGGGTAAATGAGGGTTGTGTAGGGGTGTTTTTATTTCAATTGAAATACTTTACAATTTTGTGTGTATTTGATTTACATTTTGCCTTGGTGCACTACAGGTCCCAGCTGCCCCAAGAGCCCAGCATGCCCAGGCAACCACACACACTTTTGCCCTCAGCTTCTCTCACACACACCCTGTCACCATCTCTTTCTATCCCATGCCCCCTTATCTTCAGATTATTCCCCAGTGTGCCCCACACTGCCCCCTCATTACCCCAGTGTGCCCCACACTGCCCCTCATTACCCCAGTGTGCCCCCACACTGCCCCTCATTACACCAGTGTGCCCCTCATTACCCCAGTGTGCCCCACACTGCCCCTCCTTACCCATGTGCCTCACACTGCCCCTCATTACCCCAGTGTTCCCCACACTGCCCCCTCATTACCCCAGTGTGCCCCACATTACCCCAGTGTGCCCCACATTGCCCTTCATTACCCCAGTGTGTCCCACATTGCCCCTCATTACCCCAGTGTGCCCCACACTGCCCCTCATTACTCCAGTGTGCCCCACACTGCCCCTGCTCCTCACCTGATCACCCCCCAGTGTACCCCACACTGCCCCTGCTCCTCACCTGATCACCCCCCAGTGTGCCCCACACTGCCCCTGCTCCTCACCTGATCACCCCCCAGTGTACCCCACACTGCCCCTGCTCCTCACCTGATCACCCCCTAGTGTGCCCCACACTGCCCCCTCATTACCCCAGTGTGCCCCACACTGCCCCCTCATTACCCCAGTGTGCCCCACACTGCCCCCTCATTACCCCAGTGTGCCCCACACTGCCTCCTCATTACCCCAGTGTGCCCCACATGCCCCTCATTACCCCAGTGTGCCCCACATTGCCCCTCATTACCCCAGTGTGCCCCACATTGCCCCTCATTACCCCAGTGTGTCCCACATTGCCCCTCATTACCCCAGTGTGCCCCACACTGCCCCTCATTACCCCACACTGCCCCTCATTACTCCAGTGTGCCCCACACTGCCCCTCATTACCCCAGTGTGCCCCACACTGCCCCTCATTACCCCAGTGTGCCCCACACTGCCCCCTCATTACCCCAGTGTGCCCCACACTGCCCCTCATTACCCCACACTGCCCCTCATTACTCCAGTGTGCCCCACACTGCCCCTCATTACCCCAGTGTGCCCCACACTGCCCCTCATTACTCCAGTGTGCCCCACACTGCCCCTCATTACCCCAGTGTGCCCCACACTGCCCCCTCATTACCCCAGTGTGCCCCACACTGCCCCTCATTACCCCAGTGTGCCCCACACTGCCCCCTCATTACCCCAGTGTGCCCCACACTGCCCCTCATTTCCCCAGTGTGCCCCTCATTACCCCAGTGTGCCCCACACTGCCCCCTCATTACCCCAGTGTGCCCCACACTGCCCCCTCATTACCCCAGTGTGCCCCACACTGCCCCCTCATTACCCCAGTGTGCCCCACACTGCCCCTCATTACCCCAGTGTGCCCCACACTGCCCCTCATTACCCCAGTGTGCCCCACACTGCCCCTCATTACCCCACACTGCCCCTCATTACCCCAGTGTGCCCCACACTGCCCCTCATTACCCCAGTGTGCCCCACACTGCCCCCTCATTACCCCAGTGTGCCCCACACTGCCCCTCATTACCCCAGTGTACCCCACACTGCCCCCTCATTACCCCAGTGTGCCCCACACTGCCCCTCATTACCCCAGTGTGCCCCACACTGCCCCTCATTACTCCAGTGTGCCCCCACACTGCCCCCTCATTACCCCAGTGTGCCCCACACTGCCCCTCATTACCCCAGTGTGCCCCACACTGCCCCTCATTACCCCAGTGTGCCCCACATGCCCCCTCATTACCCCAGTCTGCTCCTCACCTGATCACCCCCCAGGGCTGCACCTACAGCAATGCAGCAGCCCGTCCTGTACAGAGCACAATGGGACTGCAGGAGTCACATGACCCGGTGATGTCATCATGACGTCTGACGGGATCTAACCCCTCTCACATCACCGGTGTCTGCCATGTAGCGGCGGCCGCTGTATCACAGTAAAGGGGATATTACCTGAGACATAAATACGTCCCAGAATGTAACGTTACATTGTGTATACAGGGATCTGTCAGATCACTTATCGGGACCAAACACTGGGGGAAACACGTGTATACTTAATGTATAACACCATATGTCCCCGTTTATAAGGGCGGCGGCCATGTTTTTGTAGAAAAGAGAATTTACGTTACATATTCTTATTTGTGTAGGAAAATACAATAGATGGCTTCAAAATAGCAGAAACTATTTGTTACTGGTAGAATGTGATCACCGGAGTAAAACCGGCATTGATGTAACTGTCCTCGGCTGAGATCAGCGGCGGCCATTTTGTCATAGTCTCCTATACACAACATTCATATCAAGTAACTGCGGGGAGACTGGTCAGAGGTAATGTATTATATAATATTATTATTATATAGAGGAGAGGGGACTGTACAGTGATATATGGGAGTAATAACTCCCAGCACACACTGATATGGGGATTATTATTATTATATAGAGGAGAGGGGACTGTACAGTGATATATGGGGAGTAATAACTCCCAGCACACACTGATATGGGGGATTATTATTATTATATAAAGGAGAGGGGTCTGTACAGTGATATATGGGGAGTAATAACTCCCAGCACTCACTGATATGGGGGATTATTATTATTATATAGAGGAGAGGGGACTGTACAGTGATATATGGAGAGTAATAACTCCCAGCACACACTGATATGGGGGATTATTATTATTATATAGAGGAGAGGGGTCTGTACAGTGATATATGGGGAGTAATAACTCCCAGCACACACTGATATGGGGGATTATTATTATTATATAGAGGAGAGGGGTCTGTACAGTGATATATGGGGAGTAATAACTCCCAGCACACACTGATATGGGGGATTATTATTATTATATAGAGGAGAGGGGTCTGTACAGTGATATATGGGGAGTAATAACTCCCAGCACACACTGATATGGGGGATTATTATTATTATATAGAGGAGAGGGGACTGTGCAGTGATATGTGGGAGTAATAACTCCCAGCACACACTGATATGGGGGATTATTATTATTATTATTATTATTATTATTATTATTATTATTATTATTATTATTATATAGAGGAGAGGGGTCTGTACAGTGATATATGTGGAGTAATAACTCCCAGCACACAGGGATATGGGGTATTATTATTATTATATAGAGGAGAGGGGACTGTACAGTGATATATGGGGAGTAATAACTCCCAGCACACACTGATATGGGGGCTTATTATTATTATATAGAGGAGAGGGGACTGTACAGTGATATATGGGGAGTAATAACTCCCAGCACACACTGATATGGGGGATTATTATTATATAGAGGAGAGGGGGCTGTACAGTGATATATTGGGAGTAATAACTCCCAGCACACACTGATATGGGGGATTATTATTATTATTATTATTATTATTATATAGAGGAGAGGGGACTGTACAGTGATATATGGGGAGTAATAACTCCCAGCACACACTGATATGGGGGATTATTATTAGTATATAGAGGGGACTGTACAGATATATGGGGAGTAATAACTCCCAGCACACACTGATTATTATTATTATATAGAGGAAAGGGCCCTGTACAGTGATATATGGGAAGTAATAAGTCATGTTTTAGCACACACTGTTTACGGTTTGAACATCTGACACGGAGATTGCTGTAGTGTGTTACAGGTGAGGGACTGACAACAAAGTAATTAACAATGTCTAGCACAGTATGTTGATGATGGCTTTGATAACAACCCTACTGCACGTGTGATATGCTCTGGACATCTCTAGGTCAGTCATTCCCACCTATGGATAAGAAAGATATCTATTAAAGGGGGGTGTTACATGAAAGACGTATTTGTAGGGCACTCTAGTCTGCCCCCATGGTGTGTGGGCTCATTATATGCTGTGGAGACATAGAACTGCTTTGCTGAGTTTTCCTCTATGTCAGTTTTCAAAGAATTACACTTTTTTCTCTATGACGTGTGACCAGACTACTTTCAGCAATGTTTCTATACGCTGATAATACATAGAATAGAGTATTCCCGAAAATATCATATAAATCCCCAATTCAGACATTTGTTACAGATTTGAAATAGAGCACAACGTACCAAATGGTTGTCTGGAGGACAAGTCTCCAGGACAGAAGAGGACAGTTTGTGTAACCTTAAGCAACTCAGCATTGTGTGAAGGTCTCTGATGAGTCTTATGAAGCTGGATCAGAGAGTCTTCAGAGAAGCACTGACCAGGCCTGTAGGGCTTATGGAAAGGAGATGGACTTTATGGTCAATCTGTATTTCATATCTGATGATGTTTATTATTATTATATGTACTTCTAGGCGATTGATCTGTGAGGAGTCAGAGAGTCTTTGAAAATGGAGAAGAACAGGAGTGAGAGGATATTAAATCTCACCCTGGAGATCATCTACCTGCTAACTGGAGAGGTGAGGGGTTCTGGGAATGTCACAGTGACATCGCTCTTATCTCTAATAATAAAACATGAACCTGAGGGAGAGGTGACCTTGGAGAAACACAAGGACACATTTCTCAACCACTTTGTATATCAGGAGTGTGCAATTGGATGTACCCAGAAATTTTATTTGTGGCCCTTAACTTCCTATAGAAACAATTATATTATAATATTTGTCATCTAGCTTATTCTGTGTTTCTTTACCTACCTGTGGCCGACTCCCATATGCAATGTCTTCGCTCACCTGCCATCTTCTGTGAGCCGGGTTATCTTAATGGTCTGTTCTTCCAAACCGTACATCCACATCATGCTGCTGGTTGCACTACACCTACTAGAGAAGGTGATTCATTTGTGAGGGCCGCCATATATGGAGGACTCGGTGAAGATAGCGATAGCTGCTAGAGAGATATGTGCTATACACTCCACCTTTCTGTTTATATGAAACAGTTACATATAGGATATGGGCTGTATCTGTAAAATAGACTGTATTCAAAGGGTGGATTTGTCACTTTTTTAATTGACATCTCTCTCAATACACAGGATTATACAATAGTGAAGAAGACATCTGGTGAGTGTGAGACAACCAGCAGCCGTCCCTGTGTGTCAGGAGGATTGAGCAGGACCCAGAGCCCCATCACGGTGCCTCCACCTCACTCACTGATACATGAGAGAGACAATGACCTGAGGATTCTAGAACTCACCAACAAGATCATTCAGCTGCTGACTGGAGAGGTGACTGCTGGGAATGGGACATTATACAGTAACACCAGGGGATGTGTCTGGGTGATGACTGTATCATTGTGTGTGTCAGGGTCCTATAAGGTGTCAGGATGTCACTGTCTATTTCTCCATGCAGGGGGTGGAGTATTTAGAAGGACACAAGGGTCTGTACATGGACATGATGATAGACAATCCCCCACCCCTCATATCACTGGGTAAGAGAAATGTTTTATTTATTATAAAGCAAGGAGCCGTTTTGAAGCCAACCTAGATGTACTTCATCTGATAATCACATAAAAAACAATGTATTCAGTCATTGTGTGTCTCCTACAGATGGGTCCTGCAACAGAAGTACCCCAGAGAGAAGTTCCAGCCTGGATTGTACAGAGAAAGCGCACAGTATCCCATATGAGTGTCAGGTAGATGAATTTAAAATCTCACCATCTAATACCGAAGTGACTACTGTCTATATTATCTCTAGAGAAGTTGTGAGTTGTCTTATACACAGATATTCTTCTGTTTAATCTCATTTAATGAAATCAGGCATTATTATAGTTTTGTGGGTTAATTAGGGTGAAGACTTGACTGATATTAAGGTAGAAGATACAGAGAGAGAAGAAGAGATGTATGGTGAGGAGTGATCAGCAGTGTAAGGCGGAGGAAATCCCTACAGATATCAGCACAGGTGAGTAATACACACTTATTGCAGTACAGAGTGACATATTTTCCTTCTTCAGTCTACATCAATCTCTTATTCTACACTCTGCACAAGGAATTATGTTGTTGAATTGTGATCGTAAGCACTTCTGCAGTTAGTGAGTCTGTATGGTGGGTTACGGTTGATGTTTGCATTGTGAGAGATATGTATATGGTGGCTGAAGCTCCATTGCTTAGGGCTGAAGCGAGTGGTTTTTTTTGTAGAAAGGGTCTTATTGGCAGGTCATGAAAGGTTCGTTATAGGAGAGAGGAGTAGTATTAGTGAAAATGAGAAGTGGTTAGGGTAGACAGTATTTAGGTGTTGCAGTGGGGGCAGCATGATGAAGGTGAGGCTGAATGTTGTGTTCGCAGAGTGGGAAGGGTAGAGGATATTTAGGTGGAGTGAGCATGATGAAGGTGAGGCTGAATGTTGTGTTCGCAGAGTGGGAAGGGTAGAGGATATTTAGGTGGAGTGAGCATGATGAAGGTGAGGCTGAATGTTGTGTTCGCAGAGTGGGAAGGGTAGAGGATATTTAGGTGGAGAGAGCATGATGAAGGTGAGGCTGAACGTTGTGTTCGCAGAGTGGGAATGGTAGAGGATATTTAGGTGGGGGGAGCATGATGAAGGTGAGGCTGAACGTTGTGTTCGCAGAGTGGGAAGGGTAGAGGATATTTAGGTGGAGAGAGCATGATGAAGGGGAGGCTGAACTTTGTGTTTGCAGAGTGGGAAGGGTAAAGGATATTTAGGTGGGGTGGGCATGATGAAGGTGAGGCTGAACGTTGTGTTCGCAGAGCAGGAAGGGTAGAGGATATTTAGGTGGGGGGAGCATGATGAAGGTGAGGCTGAACGTTCTGTTCGCAGAGCGGGAAGGAAACGTTACAGATTTTATAGAATGAGCAGACAAGGTCCGTCACAGTGGTTTGAGATGAAGTCCATGAGAGGATGCTGGCGCTATATAAATAAATATTAATAATTATCGGTCCACCGGTGGAGAACAAAGGAGAAAGTAAGTGAAATAATTTTTTGCAGTAGTGATAGTGGGGTTGTCAGTGAAATAGTCTAGTATGAGAGTAGACTGGTGAACAGATAGGAAATGAGTGACCCAGGCAGCAGAGTAGTCAAAGAATTGGGAAACGGCACTAGGGGGCAATAAATGTCAGCAACATGAAGGTGGAGGTTGAGAGAATAGATAGATAGGGCTGTATTTACTAAACTGCGGGTTTGGAAAAGTGGAGATGTTGCCTATAGCAACCAATCAGATTCTAGCTTTCATTTATTTAGTGCATTCTACAAAATGACAGCTAGAATCTGATTGGTTGCTATAGACAACATCTGCACTTTTCCAAACCCGCAGTTTAGTAAATATACCCCATAGTGTTGACTTCTCTCCTGGGGTAATGGAGTTCGCAGCCTCTGTATTTTAGACATGTGGTCCAGGACGCTGACAGATGAGCTCAGTGGGGTCCAGCAGCTGAATAGAGATTGTAGTTTAGTAGATCCTTGAAACAGCCTTGATTTCGGTATGATGGCACTCCTCAGCATTTCTGTGTCGTTTACCAACAGTTTCACAAATTTCCGATGCTTTATATTTGTGAGAATGAGATAAAGTGTGAGATAGAGCATAAGCTAATATACAGCTGACTCTAAATGTATGTTTCCTATAGATGGATCCAGTAGCATAAATACCCTAGAGAGATGCCCCCGTCCCCTCTATTCTCAAGATTGTACAGAGGAAAACCACAGTATCCCACAGGAGTATCAGGTAGATGGAATTTAGGGTTTCTCCAAATACCAACGTGACTTTTTACTATTTGATCTCTAGAGCAACTGTGTGGGTCCTATACACTGATATTCTTCTCTTTACTTTCCATTAATGAAATCAGAGATTATTAACGTGTTATTTTGTTATTTGTGGGTTATTTAGAGTGACAATCTGAGTGATAAGATAGAAGTTATAGAGGGAGAAGAAGAGACGTATGTGAGGGGTGATCAGCAGTGTAAGGAGGAGGAAATCCCTACAGATCTCAGCACAGGTGAGTAAGAAACATTTATTACAGAGTCACATATTCTACTTCTTCAGTCCCTACAACAAACACTTATGCTATTTCCTCCTCTGTCAGCACAAACGAATGAAGAAGATATATCTGCCCAGTGGGGTAGTCAGGAGCCATCAGCCCCTATTAGACTCATGTTGTACTCACCAAATCATATCATTGTGCTACCAGCCAAGAGCTCTGGCCATTCTCATACATCAGTACAATAGTGACTCTATCCCTGACAATAGGCATGAGAGTCATGTGACGTTACTGCATATGCATTGCCCATGGGACAATACCCACCAAATGACAGTATCATCCGCAGCACGTGTTATTGCATCCCTGAAAATTACACTTTAATTAAGTCACCCAGATCGAATTAATAAAGTATTTGCTTGGAGGTGCTCTCTTCCATACCTATAATTATTATTATTATTATCATCATTGACTTATAAGGCGCCACAAAGGGTTTGCAGCGCCGTACATTACATATACAGAAAACAGAACCAAGACACAACATGATACAAAAATATATAGAAACACAGGTGACAGGATAAAGCAAATCAGATTATATCTGGGACAGATAGTGAAAGGGATGGTAGAAATCAGCGAGAAGAAGGCCGAAGCTTAAGAAAACTGAGAAAACAGAGCTAGAGAAGCAGCCAATAGGTACAGAGGGTGAAGGAACAGTAGAAGGAGCACACAAGGAAAGAGGTCCCTGCTCATGAGAACTTACATCCTAAAGGGAAGGGGGAGACACAAATAGGGTGGTACTAACTGGGGGAGAGAGCCAGGACAAGGAAGTTATGAGGAGGACTGATAGACTTGAATAAAGAAATGAGTCTTAAGGGCACGCTTGAAGCCTTTGAGAGTAGATTCTAATCTGATGGAACGTGGATGATCGTTCCACAGCAGGGGAGCAGCCCAGGCAAAGTCATGAAGACGAGAATGAGAGGAGGTGATCAGTGAAGTAGTGAGGCAGTGGTCACAGGCAGAGCGGAGGGGGCGGGTAGGAGTGTAGGTAGAGATGAGATTGGAGATGTAGGAAGGGGAAGATTGACTAAGAGCTTTAAAGGTGAGGGTGAGGACTTTAAATTTAATTCTGTAGGGTATGGGGAGCCAATGTAGTGACTGTTGGAGGGAGACTGCAGAGACAGAACGGTGGGAGAGAGAAATGAGATGGGCAGCAGCATTGAGGATAGACTTAAGAGGGTTAAGGTGAGAATCAGGTAGGCCAGAGTGAACAGGGGTTTTCGTAGCTTCCGTGGTGAGAAAGGGACGTATCTTAGATATATTTCGAAGGTGGAAGTAGCAGGATTTTGAGAGGGACAGAATGTGAGACTTGAATGAGAGGGAGGAATCAAGGATGACCCCAAGGCTTCCGACTTGGGGGACAGAAATGAGGGTAGTTATTAACAGAAATAGAGAGGGGGGGAGGTGAGAGAGTCCTGGAAGGGGGGAAAACTATAAGCTCAGTCTTGGAAATATTGAGTTTAAGGAAGCGTTGGGACATCCAAGATGAGATGGCCGAGAGACAGGAGAAGACACGAGACAGAAGGGAAGGGGAGAGGTCAGGGGATGAAAGATAAATCTGGCTATCATCAGCATAGAGGTGGTACTGGAGGCCAAAGGACCGGATGAGGACACCAAGGGAGGATGTGTAGAGGGAGAAAAGCATGGGGCCAAGAACGGAGCCTTGAGGAACTCCAACAGGTAGGGGAAGAGGGGTTATGTAGAATCATGAGTAGAGACTGAGAAGGAGTGGTTGGTGAGGTAAGAGAAAAACCAGGAGAGGACAGTGTTACATAGGCTTATAAATTTGAGAGTTTGCAAAAGGAGTGCGTGGTCAACGATATCGAAGGCAGCAGAGAGGTCAAGAAGGATAAGAAGGGAGTAGTGTCTATTGGATTTAGCGAGGAGAAGGTCATTAGTGACCTTAGTGAGGGCAGTTTCAGTGGAGTGGAGGGGGCGAAAACCAGATTGGAGCGGGTCAAGGAGTGAGTGAGAGAAGAGAAAGGAGGTGAGACGGTTATAGACAACCCATTCAAGGAGTTTGGAGGCAAAAGGAAGAAGTGAAATAGGGTGGTAATTAGAGAGAAAGGCGGGATCAAGGGACGGTTTCTTGAGTATGGGGGAGACAAGACCTTGTTTAAAAGTAGAGGGGGAGATTCCAGAGGAGAGGGATGGGTTGAGGAGGTGTGCAAGGTGGGAGCAGGCTTCAAGAGAGAGGGAGCGGAGGAGATGGGAAGGGATTGGGTACCTGTGTGCAGTGGAGGGGGGAGAGGAAGATAGAAGGGTATTAGTGTATAAAAAGAAAGGAAAGTGAAGGGATATGTTAATGTCGGGTTACTCTAGGAATTTTTCTGGGCTCCTCCCTGTTCACTACCACATATGACATTACCCATTATCTTCCATGTGTAATAATTCCTTAATGTCTGGTTCTCAATATGTTATTTGTAATAGGAAAGGACCTGTGGTAGTAAATTCTGCTAGTGATTCGTGTTTTGGTGCATAATAAAGTGACTGCACCTATTAACTCAGATTTTTAAACATGAATGCACAGTCATGGCCAAAAGTTTTGAGAATGACACAAATATTATTTTTCACAAAGTCTGCTGTCTTAGTTTTTATGATGGCAATTTGCACATACTCCAGAATGTCATGAAGAGTGATCAGATGAATTGCAATTAATTTCAAAGTCCCTCTTTGTTATGACAATGAACTTTATCCCAAAAACAACATTTCCACTGCATTTCAGCCCTGCCACAAAAGGACCAGCGGACATCAGATCAGTGTTTCTCTCGATAACACAGGTGAGAGTGTTGATGAGGACAAGGCTGAGATTGAGTCTGTCATGCTGATTGAGATAGAATAACAGATTGAAAGCTTTAAAGGGAGCATGGTGCTTGAAATCATTGTTCACCTGTTAACCATGGTTAACAGGGGAACAATGGAAACCAAGGAAACACAGGCAGTCATCATTGCTTTGCACAAAAAGGGCTTCACAGGCAAGGATATTGCTGCTAGTAAGATTGCACCTAAATCAACCATTTATCTGATCATCAAGAACTTCAAGGAGAGAGGTTCAATAGTTGTGAAGAAGGCTTCAGGGCGCCCAAGAACATCCAGCAAGCGCCAGGATTGTCTCCTAAAGTTGATTCAGCTGTGGGATTTGGGCACCACCAGTGCAGAGCTTGCTCAGGTATGGCAGCAGGCAGGTGTGATCGCATCTGCACACACAGTGAGGCGAAGACTTTTGGAGGATGACCTGGTGTCAAGAAGGCCAGGAAAGATGCCACTTCTCTCCAGGAAAAACATCAGGGACAGACTGATATTCTGCAAAAGGTACAGGGATTGGACTGCTGAGGACTGGGGTAAAGTCATTTTCTCTGGGGTAAAGTCATTTCCCCCTTTCAGATTGTTTGGGGCATCTGGAAAAATGCTTGTCCGGAGAAGGAAAAGTGAGTGCTACAATCAGTCATGAGTCATGCCAACAGTAAAGCATCCTGAGACCATTCATGTGTGGGGTTGCTTCTCAGCCAAGGGAGTGAGCTCACTCACAATTTTGCCTAAGAACACAGCCATGAATAAAGAATGGTACCAAAACATCCTCCAAGAGCAACTTCTCCCAACCATCCAAGAACAGTTTGGTGACAAACAATGACTTTTCCAATATGATGGAGCACCTTACGAGGCCTCCTAGACCTGGTTAGAGAGAGCTGGGAGAGAAGTTCCAGGCCAATGAGCAGCCTATCCTGCAATATGTAGATATGTGGAGAGGATGAAGAGATTAGCGCAGCTCGTGCAAGGCCATTTAAAGGGAGCCCAGGCTAGCAGAAAGAGTGGTACGATGCCCACACTCATGATAGGAAGCCAAACCCAGGACAGAAGGTGATGGTGCTAGTCCCTGTGAGGCGGAATAAACATCAGGCCACCTGGGACGGCCCACACAAAGTGGTGAGGCAGGTAGGGCTGGTCAACTATGCAGTAGCGCTGGATGATGAGGAAACCTGGCTAAAAACCTTCCAGATCAATCGACTAAAGGGTTATTTGGCAGATGGCAGCAATGGTGGTGTGTTCACCTCCTACTGGAAATGATAGGGGAGGTGAGAGAGGAAAAAGGGGTGGAGACAGTGGGGATGCTGCTAGGAGAGGGGCAGAGACAGGAAATAAGGGAGGTGCTGGAGAAGGAGCAGGCCCATTTTACCTGTATGTCCAGGCATACCCACCTGGCCATCCACCATGTAGACATGGGGGAGGCGAAGCCCATAAGGCAGGTGGCATACTGCATGACTCCCGCAGTACTGGTCCAAGTACTAAAGGAGATAGATGAAATACTGGCCTTAGGAGTAATTATGAATTCCAATAGTCCATGGGCTGCAGGGGTGGTGTTGGTCCCAAAAAAGTATGGGACCACCCGCTTCTGCATGGACTACCGAAAACTGATGCTTACCCATTTTCCAGATAGAGGAGCTACTAGACAGGCTAGGGGCAGCCAAGTTTGTGTCCATCTTGGATCTGAGTAAGGGCTATTGGCAAATTCCCCCCACCCCGAGGGGATTGTTTGAGTACGACTATGCCTTTTGGGATGAAAAATGCTGCAGTCACATTCCAATGGATAGTTGATGACCTGTTGGGGGGGGGGGGGGGGGTGGTTGTCAGGAATTTGCCCATGCTTACTTAGATGAGATTGCCATCTTCAGCTAGATGTGGGACGACCACTTAGTGCAAGTGTCAGAGGTCCTGAGGAGAGTCAGGCAGGCTGGGGTTGACCATTCACCTGGACAAGTGCTTCATGGGCATGACAGAAGTGCACCGTATTGGTGGAGGAACCATTCGACCAGAACCGTAAAAAGGAGAAACCATTGTTCAGTGGCCCTGATCCGCCAACCAAAATCAAGAACGAGTGATCCTTGGGATTGCAGGGTACTACAGAATATTCGTGCCTCAGTATAGCACTGTTGCCAGGCTCCTGACTCGACAAAGAAGAAGTACTCCAGGCATGTAGAATGGACTCCAGAGTATGAGGGAGTCTTTGAGGCCCTGAATGCAGCATTGACCCAGTCCCCAGTGTTAGCAGCCCCAGACTTCAAGAAACAATTTCTGGTACAGACAGATGGTTCTGGCTGTGGACTCGGTGCTGTGCTCAGCCAAGTGGGGGAGGATGGGCATGAACACCCAGTGGTCTATTTATCCCGAAAGCTAGTGGATAGAGAGGTAGCCTATGCCACCATTGAAAAAGAATGCCTGGCCATAGTGTGGGCCCTAAAGAAATTACAACCATACATCTATGGGCAAGAGTTTATAGACCACAACCCCCTTTACTGGTTACAAAGATCTGCTGGGGTGCACTACGGTGGAGTTTAGCATTACAAGGTTCAAACTTTATAATCTCGCACAAAAAAGGGAAGGACCACTCAAATGTGTATGGACTTTCCAGAAGAGGAGGAGAACCCTTCATCAAGGAACCCATCGGGCCATGGAGAACATCTGGAGCCCGACTACCAGACTTCAACTGTCCCATTGATTTAATAAAGGGAAATCATGTGACAGACCCAGGCCTTATATTGGGAATATCGTGCCAACCCGGTCTGTCCTCATTGGGCCAATTGAACAACTGTGGCCCACTCTGTTATTAAATGCCACCCAGTGGCCAGATCTGTTATTGCTCTGTGTCCAGAGAGGGAGGGGGGGAGTCAGCTCACAGGAAGTGTGAAACAGCTGTGGTCCCTGTAACATAAACAACAGTGGACGGGGTTAAAAACAAGAGGGACAGAACCTTCTCTAAAATCAGGAAGTGGACTCTTCCTGTTTGATAACTCTTGTTCCAGCAACTCTTCAATGCAGTCTGAATGGCACCATCATTGCAAGTGGGAGACCACTGATGTCATGCTCTACTTCCACCCCTGTTACCACCCAAATTCTTCACACCACCAATTACAAGAGGACAATGAGCGGGGGGTTGACCCAGGGAGGTGGTCAGGATCGAGTGTCTTTTGAGAAGGGAGAAAAATGAGATGTCTCGGGAGGGGGTTGTTGGAGAGTCTTGAGAGACCAAGGACTTGGACTGATTGAGAGTAACCGTATTCTCTCAGGGCCAGAAAGGAATGCTTGAAGCAGGAGCTTCTTGAGACAATCAGACAGTCGGACAGTGTACCTCTAGGACTGATTCTGTCACCACTCCATCGGGAGACATTCGCAGATTTTGGGTAATTGGTGAGCCTACATCGGTAGGGAGACTAATACCCAGGGTCCTACCAAGCTGGTGGAGTGTTGGCTAAGCGGCTGAGATCAGCAAGATACATAGACCCACCTTATGGATCAGAACCCCTGGCCCACTTGGTTTGTCAGCTGTGGACTTTATTACCATGAGTTTGGGCCTGCTAGGACTCTGTGCTTGGAGGTAACCTGCTGGGGACTTTGTTGGGGAGTTTTTACTTTCACTGGTGATTTTCTGACAGTTGTTATATTTGGTGGGGGAACAAATTTCTCATTGGGGAGCATTCTTGTATTGTACTAAGTGTGTGCACTTTGTTTAATAAAAGGGATTATTATCTCTTTCCTGTCTCCTTACCTGTGAACCTAGAGAACCAGGTATGTAGTGAGGTTTGGATCCAATCCTGGTGTCCTCACACCGGCTTTTAACTTTCATCTGTTTTAAAGTATTTTCTTCAGTGTAACAAAACAGCACTCCTTTAACTTCTACTTGAACATTGCACAGATACACTGATTCTCTTCTGTCTCTCCAAAGACCAAAAGTGACCACAGGACAATGGTAATTTAGTACATTTCGTTTGTGATCAAACTTTGCATAACCTTGTTCATTTCTGCACATGCAGCAAATAATTTATTTATATATAATTTAATTTATTTAAGCAACACTTCCTAACAAGGTTTGCCACTCACAACCTCCACCTTTTGTCTGGTAGACTCACGTAGACCTTCACATATTCTTCACCATACTGCAATAGGGAGCTAGCTCTGGTTGTAACTCAGGCCAGCTGCCTGACTCAAAGTGGCTTCACTTGGGTCCAAATAGGTGTTTTTTATCCTGTGGGGGAGAATCCTGTGTTTCCAGGCCTGAAGAGGTGACCAACTAGCGCCACTTAGCCTGTTATTACCACATTATACTAACACAACAATACTAAAGTAAAATAGCTTGTGATTCCGTTCACCCTCAGGTGTCTTGTGTGTTGCCTCACCAGGAACACATATATATCAATTATCATTTTCTCTTTATGGCTATATAGGTTCTTATTATATACATTGTTTGCGTGGATTAGAAGAAGCACGTCTGGTGTTTGCTATTCTTTCTCTATGTTTTAAATGTCACCATTATGTCTGAGAAAGGGACTTCCAAGTCTTAAGGGTCTGGAAAATTTGTACAACACTATACTTGTGCCACATGTACTAATGGTGAACACAGAAGTAAATGCCGCTGCAGTATATCTCCTTTATCAGAGAGAACAGCTTGTGCAGCCATAGTGACACAGTAGTGAGCAAAGTTCTGTGCGCGATATAGAGGACTTCCAAGACTGAAGGGTCCACTAAAAAGCCTGCAACACTAGTGTGGACAGTGCAGTCTTTTGTTGATTGGCTGCACTTACAGTGTCAGTAACTCATAGTTGAATTCATATATTGTTTTCTATTCAAAATTAATGACATTTATATATTGTATACAATTATTATATAAATAAGGAAACATGGGTCTGGTGTATTCTATTTTTTTTCTGTGTTTTAAATTTCTGAGAAAACGACTTCCAAGAATAAAGAGTCCATTGGAAAGTCGGAGCAACATGATACTTGTGCCAAATATAATTCTAAATTATCTTGTAGACAGACCAGCAGCACCACTGCAGTGGGTCTCCTTTATCGGAGAGAACGGCTTGTGCAGTCATAGTGACGTCGCGGTGAAGAAGACAAGCTACTTTAGCGGGAGATTCCATTTTTCCTGCAAATGTGTTGTTTCTCTTGTGCTATGCTCCCTCATCTGGTATTGTTTGCTTACGAGACAGTCTGTAATGCTTTACTTGTTTACTACTTCACACTGTCCTACCTTGCTTACCCTTGAGTAGTGTGTGTGTGGTGTGTCTCTTTACCTATAGTGACCAGATTGACTGTATTACCATACAGCCTCAGAATCAACTGAAATATTTGACCTTCTTTGTTTTATTGGTGGGGTCTTGCATTCTTCTCTGGTGTGTGTTAGTGTGGTTTTCACCATTAAGTGTAGAATAACTGTATAAAAATGTGATGGCTTAGCTGGCTCAATACTTGGAACACAATGCCAGAGGTATATCTCTTGGCATTGTGTCTGTATTTCTTGGTTCAAAGTCCCCAGGTCTACACACAAGGATGCCATGGCGATCCATTTAAAGTTTTGCCGGGTGTATCTATTTCCGCTATTTCCATGCTCTTGCAGGTGTTAAAAAAGCTACAATCAATAAGGGTGGCCACCTTCTGGTGGCCCAAGATTAGGCGCACCTGCCATGGTATATCATTGTCCCATTCTTCTGGTCCAGGGTCCTCTTTTTGATGTCTACTTTGGTGTTGGGGCTGCTGAAACCGTGTTTCTTCTGGGCAGAGATTTCTTCCCCCAAGATGGTGCAGACAGTGACTAAGGTGTGGTCAACCATTCCTCTCCTAATTACTACCATGTGTGGAATGCTTATATTCCGTGGAGTGAAGGTCACAGTTTTCACCCACGGTTTTGACGTCCAGGTTTGCTCACTTTTTCTGTTTTTTTCTTTTTGAGGTGCTTCACAGAAAGTTCTCGTGTGCGGAAGGGGACTTTCTATTTCCCTTGAACCTTGAGATTGTGCTTCCAACATTTTGTCCTAGTTCCCATTTTCTGATGTTCTTTGCACATTCTGACTGTGGTTCAGGCTCTCAGAGGCTATGTGGACAGTACAGCTTTGGTTTGTCAGACCAAACTTTTCATCATCAGCAGCAGCAGCTATTTATATAGCGCCACTAATTCCGCAATGATGTACAGAGAACTCACTCACATCAGTTCCTACCCCCATTGGAGTCCTCAAGAGTGGGTGGGTGGCACATAAGGACTCTATTGTTGTTTGATAACATTCACTACTCATTTGTCTTACGTTGAGCGGCTAGATCTGTGCCAGTTGTGTTGCATTCTCATTTACCCAGGGAAGTTGCTGCTTCCTGGGAAGCGCATCTGGTTCCTTTGGCCAAACAGTTGTACTGGACCCACTACGCGGTTGTCTGTCCACACCTTTTCCAGAGTTTGTTTGTTGCAAGCTGTGTGCACATTGTGTTACACACTGTTTCAGAGAAATTCCACTTTGGAATGTCCCGATTGTCACAGTGTCTCCCAATGGCAGGAAAGAGAAGAGGACTTTTTACTCACAGTAAAATCTATTTCTCTGAGTCCATTGGGGGACACTGCACTCCTTCCCCTTTCTCCCTCTTTGTTGTTTATATTCTAGGTATTCTGTTGTTACACGTAGTTAGGTCCTCTCTTCTGGGCTTTGCTATAAAACTGACAATGGCTCCTCCTACTACTGTCCCCCAATGGAATCCGAGAAATGGATTTTACAGTAAGTAAAAATAATCCTTCTTTTTCTTTTGCACATGAACTATAACCACATACCTCATCTTTGCACAATAGCTAATTTCCAATCTTTGTGTTTGAATGCTCTTCATCTTCTGGTCTCTCTCTCTATCCTGCACTACCCTTATGCTTTCTTCTGCTTTCTGGTGTTACCCATTTGTGCCCTGCTCCAGTCTTCTACATTGTCCCGATGCTCTCCTCTGCTCTGTGCCTTCATTGTTGTAATGTTTTACTTTGCTATACTCCTCGGTCTTGCTGTTCTCCTTCCCTCTCGGTGCCTGTCTACATCCAAGCTTCAGTCTAAATTAGTAGCAGAAGACTCTAGCTGCAGGGCTAAACTACCAGAGGTTGGTCATACAGACATATTGATGCTGCTTCACTAAATTTTTTTTGCTACCATTGTGTCAACATGGAGAACTCCGACTAGTGTAGGTGCATGGATAGGATATGCTGATAATGTAGCTCACATCTGGCTGGGCAATATGTATGCTTGCAAAATATTACTCACCAAAGTCTGTTATTTGGCTGAAGTTATCCAATGTGACTGTGTAATCTGCCTGTCACTGAGGCTGGGTCTATGCAATGTGCTTACTAATGCAGTTGTGTTATGTTTTAAGCCAATGCAGTATCTGTTCCACAAGTCATAATTGTAATAAAGTGTTTGTAGTTTGCAAATTCAAATTAAAAATCTTAATGAACGCTCCCCCCCTCTCTGTCAAAGGTAATTACCAAAGTCCAGTATGCGTTTGAAATGGAAACACTAGATGTCCCTTATTCAATGAGACCATCTTCCCCATTGATGAAATGGTTTGAATGGCATGTCTACGTGACCGACGGGGGTGGGGCTCCTGTAAATATTTCTTCTTCTCCCCCTGCTATTGGCGGTTCTTTGTCAATAGTTGCGCCCTGATTGAGTGTTTATGTCGGGTTTTCCAAGTCCTAGGCCAGGTCTGGTGAGTTAGTTTAAAGTTCCACAGTAAACTGAATACTATAAATTGTATACTGTCTGTAATTTGCAAATGCTATATTGGTGTGTTCGAACTCCCCCCCCCCCCTTTCCCCCCCCCCCTTTTTTTTTTCTTCTGTACCCCCCATTTACTTAAAAAAAAATTTCAATAAAAACGATTGATGATAAAAAAAAATCTTAATGAACTCACTAATAGTATGAAAATGTACTCCTCAATGAATAAAGACATCTATTTAACTACGTTTATTTAATTTCCAGCAAAGAGACGCAAAAGGAGGAATACCTCGGAGGGATATCTCGTTTTATCTCCAGATTTCAAAATGGAGGATACGCAAAATTCTCCTGGAGACAACCCCATTAACCTAAATATACATCCAGCATTTGAAATTGCAGATAAATCATCTGATGCCTGTAATCATCAGGAATGTTCTCCTGATAACTCTGATATTGTTACACATGGAATAGGACATACAGGTGGTACAATATTTCCTTGTTCTGAATGTGGTAAATGTTTTATGAATCAGTCAAAATTTGTTAGACATCAGAGAAGTCACACAGGTGAGAAATCATCTCCAAGTTCTCACTGTGGAAAAAGATTTACACGAAAATCAGACCTTGGTGAACATAATAGAACTCATACAGGTAAGAAACCATTCCCATGTTTGGAATGTGGGAAATGTTTTGCACATAAATCACATTTTCTTATACATCAAAGAATTCACACAGGTGAAAAACCATTTCCATGTTCAGACTGTGGGAAATGGTTTGCACATAAATCACATTTAGTTGTACATCAGAGAAGTCACACAGGAGAGAAACCATTTCCGTGTTCGGAGTGTGGGAAAAGTTTTACACAGAAACCAGATCTTGTTGTACATCAGAGAACTCACACAGGTGAGAAACCATTTCTGTGTTCAGAATGTGGGAAATGGTTTACACGAAAATCAGATCTTGTTAAACATCAGAGAACTCACACAGGTGAGAAGCCATTTCCGTGTTGTCTGTGTGGAAAAACTTTTACACAGAAATCAGCTCTTATTGTACATCAGAGAATTCACACAGGTGAGAAACCATTTCCATGTTCTGAATGTGGGAAACGTTTTGCACATAAATCACATCTTGTTGTACATCAGAGAATTCACACTGGTGTTAAACCATTTCCATGTTCTGAGTGTGGGAAATTTTTTGCACATAAATCATATCTTGTTGTACATCAGAGAATTCACACAGGTAAGAAACCATATCCATGATCACAGTGTGGGAAATGTTTTACACAAAAATCTAAGCTTAGTGTACATAATAGAGTTCACTGGTGAGAAACCATTTCAGTGGTTTCAGTGTGGGAAATGTTTTACACATGAATCAGATTGTGTTAAACATCACAAAACACACATAAATGAAAAGTCATTTTAATGCTTTGAGTGTGAAAAATCTTGTTAGACATTGGAAAATACACACAGGAGAAAAGCAATTTCCACGAGCTGAGACATATAACAGACTTGCAGCAATACTCTAAATATTGTAAAGGAAGTGTTATTTATAAATATAAATGCTAAAAATCAGCATAAACCCCTTTACAGAATGTATACTCAAAGGTATTTTAACTTCAATGGTTTATGTATATAAATAAGTTAAAAATGAAAACCTTTCACAGAGGAAGATATAATGTGTGTCATCAACATAAGACTAGAACATATCGCTCTTATTCTATTAGACCGACATCACCCTCCTTATTAATAACAGACCACATTTTTGTTATATATTCCTGGCAGATGGCTGGACATAATGTGCAATCTGGGACACTATAACATTACTATGTAATACTCTACTTGATGGTGTGGGATGGTTTATATAATTTGTTCTGTAATCTTTTACTGTCTCAATGGGAGTCATTTACAAAGCTATAGAAATGTGGGCCTACAGAACAAATGCAGTTTTGTGATGCTATATGGCTATTTTTTGTACAAACACACGCATTTGCACAGGTATGTTTGTGGCTTGGTGGGTTAAGATGCCTCTTGCAGGGGTGTAAACCTTTTAATTTCTGGGAGGAGCTAAGTGGATCCAGCCTTGTGTTTCTCCTGCATGTTTTTGTTTTGTATAGCAAGATTTTTAAATGAGGTGTAAAGGCTGGAGAGTAAGGTTGTAATGGGGACCTTTTTGGTTTAGCGGGATGATGCAGGGCCTTTTAATCCCCTGAAGAATTTTGCATTTGATTTGGGATTGCTGAAGTCAGGCTTCGTCCCACTGTCCCCTCACTCATGATTTAAGACGTAAAATGAGGCTTGAAAGAACAGTATTTTTTGGCGAAAAAATGGGAAAAGTTGACAGTAATGTAGAGTGTGGTCTTAAAATAGTAGGCAGGATTTTTAGACATATTTTCAATTAATATACGTATTTCCTTATAGTGAAATGCTCTGTGGGCTGTATTTTTCCATTCAGTAAATTATCTCCAGTGTTTTCAGCAATTCTGTGTTTTTTTTAAGCAGATTCATCGTCTCCTATATAAATAGTAAGAACCTCTCTCACCTTGTTGGACTTGATTTAGAAAGTTGAGGATGTTTGTTTAAATCGGTGTGGTATGTTTTTTCGGCTTTCTAAATGCCGACAGATCACACAGCGACATTGTGTCCATTACAAGGGATGTCGTTCAGTGCTGGAGAGGTTTGTGAAAGTCGGATTTTACACTTGGCAGTCACTGAGTCTGTCTATTACCTCTCACTAAATGTTATCATTGTCGCAGTTATAGTCTTATACTACTCTTATACTCTTCGGTATTGTAATGTCGCTGTATGCTCTGTCAGCATTTGGAGAGCTAAGTAAATGACTACCACCGGTTTAAATAACATCTTGATGGCTCCTTTCATATACATATTGATAAAATGAAATACTTGTAAGATGATATGGAACTCAGGAAACTCATGGCTGTCGGTCTTTTTGTTAGTCATTTAAATGCTTCAGACTCCCAATATTCAGGTAGCAGAGAGGGTTTCTGGGAGCTGCATTCTAAAGAATGCCCTCCAAAATGGCTGCCTGCACTGAGTGTCGTTGGTCATTGTGCTTTAATTGATGTGATGTTTTAATATATATAACACTTTAAGCATTAAAATATTTTAATATTTTCTATAGTTGTCCCCCTTTCTATGCAAGTTAAAGTACATTGTTGACTTATGTTAAATTATATCTCATATTGTCTACTGTAGTTTGTTCACTGAATGATAAAATATGTTCTACGTTCAGTTTGACTTTATTTTGTATGTATACTTTGTATGCTTTATATTGGGAATAAATAGATTAAATGACAGTACAGTGCATGAGATGGAATTGTATGATGATAATAATGCTAATAGTAATAAGAGAATAAAATCTAATTACCAACCAAATGGACTTCTGATTTTTCTTAAGATTATTTAAAAGAAGCAGATGATAAGGGGATAGCCCTTGAACAGTGTGTAACTGGGGCATGAAGACCCCAGTGGATGAATGCAATGGTTGGGGCCCGTGAAACCTTGTGTGTGTACCGCTAAAGGGGTGTGACCAGCCACCAAAAGGGGTGTGACCAGCCACCAGGGAGGCATGGTCAGCTACTAAGGGGGGCATTTTCAGCCCCCAATAAAAATAGTCTTTCAGGTGCAAAATGTTTAATTATAATATATAACTTATATAAAATGTGTTTGTTTTACTTACACTTAAATTAATAAAGTTTATTTTTTTTCTTTTGGTGCTTTATATATATTGGAATAATACAGATGACACGGTAGCTCCTCAGTGCTGCGCCACTTCTTCAATCTCAACAGGTTTTTTTTTCCCAAATCCACTTTTTCTGGCCACACATCAGTGAAGAAGTCATCACATCAGCCAGGCAGCAAAATATTTGAAAACAGCAGCTCTTGTGGAAACAGCAGCGTAGCTTCTATATAATTTAACAAAGATCAAAAGATAAAAGTAAACTTATTTAAAATCAATAACGATTAAGTTAAAAAAAAAATCTTGTTATCTTTGCATATTCCAAAATTCAATAAATTATGATCAAAAAAATTAAAAATATAAATTTATATATTATTTATATTTAAAATATTTTGCACCTGAAAGACTAATCCTAAAAATTGAAACCAATAATATATTAATAGTAATATAAACAAATTCTGTACATGCACTTACCTACATCAACGTTAATGTAATTTGTTTTTCTCTCTTCTGTCTTCTCTCTCCTGCTGTCACCGGTGCAGTGAGAGTCTGGTAGGAGAAAATGGTGGCAGGTGAGGAACAGCAGCAGGGGGTGTCTGGCAGACGAGATGAGAAATGTGTTGGCTGTGCCAGTGTCAGTTTGCGGTGACTGGCAGCAGAGAGAAGAGGAGTGTGGAAGCAGGGAGGATGAGAACCTATAGATATAAAGGGAAGCTGCGCCAAAAAATGAGTGGGAAATGGCGTCCTGAGGCATTGGGGTCCACCGCCTGGCTCTACGTACTAAATATTGCTGAATAATCCAAACTACAGTGAACTCATGGATACAGATGACCAAACTTTCTCTTCTTTCCCACCAACTCCCCCCTCCCACCTTGCATGTTTACCTCTATTGCAAAGCTTGACTCACACATTTCTCATACACACTGGCACTATGGTAAAATACTACATGCAAAAGATATGTAAGGCAACATAATAAGACAAATGTGGTGAATTATACATGACAATTGTTCTCTGGAAATGAAAGCTCCATGTTGTTTGCAACTAATCAAGACCACCAGTGCATTTATTTTAATGTGGTAGGCTAGTTACTTTTGCACAGTTTGTATTTGACTTTTAGTATTAAAATGAATAGGAATTTAGCTTTAAAGATTTTATAAATCATTTAGTAATAAACACACTTGGTGATAAAGCAAGACATGGTCAAGCTCAGATTTGTATTGAGCAGACAAGCACTCCCACACACTGAGTCACACTCCCTCTCTCATTCACACTGATTAGCAATCTTTTATACACACACACACAAACACACACTTCTCACAGTGTCTTTTATACACACAAACTCCCTTAGCTTTTGTTGTGTTATGTAGATAGGGGTCGTGTCTATGCTCCAATAGGCTGAGTGACTGTGATGTCACTCATCCAATCAGAACACAGCAGAGGATTCTGAGGCCTTTCGGTTGGAGCAGAAATCTCGTCCTCGGTATTAATGATCAGCGCAGGCTTGCCGCTCCACCCTCTGGCAGTCTGTGGGGGTGCTGAGTACATGGTATTGGCCCTGCCCTCTAGGAAAAAAGGGGTTGGGCCTTCCGGCAGTGATTTTCCCAGCATATAATGGTTCTGGATCAAGACTAAACTTCCAACAGATCCAGATTCCTCTTTGAGGAACATAATAAGAAATGTAGAGATGTTCAAATCCATCAGGTGGTAAAGAATATGGTTTTAAAAGAATGAATACAAGCGGAAAAGCATCAACCTAACTTAAGCAGGTTGGATTGTATGTACCGGTTGGATGAGGAGGAGGCTCAGAAGTGCAGTGTAGCACCTAAAGTAGATGCTTTAGTGGCAAATTTGTCATAACTATTGATTATGGGGGTTATCTTACAGACCCAATGAATAGGAAGATGGAGAGATGTTTTAAGAAGTTGCATATTTCTTCTGGAGCTGCTCTAAAGTCTGGGGTGTCTTGGTCCTTAGTGGTGAAAGCACTTAAGATTTTGGGGTGAGACACTATATACAGATGTCCAAGGAAATTCTAGTAGACAACATATGTTGAAAAGCATAGATATAAAACGTCTATGTGATGCAAAGACAAAGGCCTCAACAGCGTTGGCAAGGAGAACCCTTGTAGCATCCAGTTATACAGATAAAGTGATCCCTTTTATTCTTGAGCACTTCTATAAAATTATTCTAATTCATTATTGAAACCTCACTATCACACACACACAAATTAGGAGACCAGAGTGGAATCCAAGAGAGATCTGCATTGTTATACACTATTTCCTCCCCCTCTCCAACATATCCCTGAGATCAGTATGAGCCTGAGCAGCACTTACTGGGGCTTCACATTTCTGACAAGTAAAGTGTGGAACCTTTAATTTTGATATCAAGAATGTTATGTGAAAAGCTACAAAATATGAATACACATATAAGGCTTCATGTATCGTTGGATTGGGAATTTATGCCAAAAATGTAGGTGTAAATGGAGTCTGAGAAAAACATGTAAGTTCTGTAGTAGGCAGTGTCTTCATAGTACACTTGTATTGGCAAAATCAGAGTGTGGGATTATTCCGGCTTATAAATATGAATGCAATGCAAGTTATTGATCATTTTCATTGTGGCTCTTGTCAGAGTGATTTGATCGGCGTGCAATCAGGGGGAGGGGTTATGATGAATGCCTGCAAGAGATTAGAATATGCCAGCCTTCAACATTGGATCTAGGTGAGGAAATAATAAATGTTTTAATAATTTTTTCAAAGGTGACACTTGTAGTACTTTAAGCACCAGCATGCCCATATACTGTTATGTAGCCAGGGCATATTAGGACAACTACTTCACCATGTGAAAAATGCTTGTATATCAATTTTGTCACTCTTCATCACCACCCACGGCACCAGTGGTGTGAGAACAGCCCTAGTGCAGTGTTTTCCCAAACCCAGTCCCCCGGACCCCTAACGGTGCCGGCTTTTCAGATCACAAGTGAAATAATTAGTACCACCTGTGGATCTTTCCATATGTGTCAGTCAGTAATGTGCTCCAGCAAGGAGATATGGATAACCTGCACTGTTAGGGGTCCTGAGGACTGGGTTTGGGAAAACACTGGCTTAGCGCCTTCAGCAATGGGCTGGAATTTCCCGATATGGGAGGGGGGCTCTTTATTTATGCGGGACCACCCCTGGGGTATTCAACAGCGGATTTTCCTGATTTAGTGCCAGCAGCCCTGGTTGGCCTAGCCTACTACTGATTTCAGCATTTTAAGGAGGACCCCACAAGTTTTGTCGATACCAGCTTAGCATGGCAGTGCTAGAGCTGGTTTCACCTTTTTTCTCTTTATATATTTGGTTTTTTTGCTGGCAGGATCTGTGCTGATGATCATCAAAGAACATATTTTCGAGAAAGGGGGAAGCAGTTGCAACAGATACGCTCCTCCTACAGTTACATAGTGGTACACCCACTTACTGTGATCGGGCTACGTAGCCAGGGCCGGATTAAGGGAATGGAGGCCCCTGGGCTAAGGGGGCCTCCATTCCCCCGTGAGGGCCCCCCCCAGTGATCCGAGCCACCCCCCACCCGGTGATCCAAGCCACCCCCCTCCCCCCCGGCACATACCTCCTTCCCCGGCGCGCTGTACACTCTTTACTGAGGAGATCTCGTGAGAGTGAGACTCACGAGATCTCCTCAGTAAGGAGACTACAGCGCGCTGAGGAAGTACTGCAGTGAAAGTGCTCAGCAGCACTGATCGGGCTGGGGGCGCCCCCGACCGATCAATACTGCTGCTGAGCACTTTCAAGGGCCCCCTGGATGCCATAGGCCCCTGGGCTATAGCCCAGTTAGCCCTATGGTTAATCCGGCCCTGTACGTAGCCCACGCTTTCCCTCCCCCATCTCCCTGCAAACAGCCTTAGACATACGCAGTTTTGCTGTGCATGCACACCTTCGAGTTGGACTTATTTCCAAGTGTACAAAAGGACTAGAGTGAGGTCAAGGCTGTAATTGGGCAACACGGTGGCTAAGTGGTCAGCACTTCTGCCTTACAGCACTGGGGTCATGAGTTCAATTCCCGACCATGGCCTTATCTGTGTGGAGTTTGTATGTTTTCCCCGTGTTTGCGTGGCTTTCCTCCGGGTGCTGCGGTTTCCTCCCCTACTCCAAAAACATACTGGTAGGTTAATTGGCTGCTAACAAATTGACCCTAGTCTGTCTGTCCCTGTCTATGTGTGTGTTAGGGAATTTAGACTGTAAGCTCCAATGGGGCAGGGACTGATGTGAGTGAGTTCTCTGTGCAGCGCTGCGGAATTAGTGGCGCTATATAAATAAATGGTAATAATAATAATCCTGTACAATAAACATAAATACAAAAATGAATAATACCTATCGTGGTTATGTTCTCCATGTACTTTGATAATTGTCATCACGTGATTGCCCTTGTTCTTTACGAATGTATTTCTGCCCTTGTATTCAATAAAAAGATATTGTATAAAAAAAAAAAAACATAAATACAAATTACATATTTCTACCAACCAAATGTTGCAATATTTTATAATGAACGTTAATAACCTGGCAAACAATGTATTAGAGCAAGTGTTTCATTTTAAAAACTATTTTTAGAGCAGTTAAAAAAATCTGAGGGCAAATCTTTATCACTGATGTTGTATCACAATGAAATAAGAGGAGACGGGGGAGGTGGGCGAACATGTAACACCAATACATTTCTTTATTTTTCTGTATTAGAAAGACAGTCACAATCCAAACAGTTACTAAGTCTCGAAGAAATCAATCTACTTAAACAGTTCTCTTCCCTAATATTTTCATATTTCCTCTGGGGAAAATGTATATACAAATCTGACTTTATAATATTAATTTATTAGTAATAAAGATATAAAATTGATAGTTTACTACACTACCAGTTATGGACGAGTGTCTCCAGTAACAGAATCCATTCTTCTTTCGTTTTCTATACAATACTGACAATTGTTCTGGGAGATCACCCTCTCTGAGCATATTTAGAATAAAAAATAATAAAACAATAGCAATAAGGTTAATACACTGGTAAAGGAAACTATTGATATATACACAGATAACGAACCATTATCTCATACTGATTAAACAAAAGCTAGTAAAAATGTCAATAAAAACATACATTTCTTTAAAAGAGCTTCAGATAATTAAAAAGTCACAGCATAATTCCTACAGACGTCTATCAGATAATACTAAATAACAAAAAGTTTTCACGCTCATGAGATCATAGAACAGGATTATCAGAGGATAAGTAGAATCATTGTCTCCAATACCAGCTGCTACTGAATTTCCTCATTCATAGTGGTCAAACCCAAATTCACCATGCAGCGTTAGTGGACGGATGCTCTTTTGCAACATACGGAGAAAGGTGAAGGGTCCGAATGACATTGTATTATACCAAACTGTTTCCTGGCAATCCCAAACATTTCTAGACATGCCTCGGTTTGTATTATAAATGTCGAAAACTGTGCACATCTCATGACACGGGAGCGTGCATTCAGCCATGTCAGATACATTTTTGGGGTCTATCTGTTATAGACCACAATCCTTGCGCTTGTACTTTTGCAAGTTGTTTAACAAAGTTGTTGTTATGGTCCTTCTATCGTTGCAGCTTTCCTTACACTGCCACCGAGCCTAGATCTCCAGGTGCAGGCTGGGTGGTTTAGCCACTGTGTAAGGTGAAATTCAGTGAAGACATTGTTGCTGATAATACTTATTCCATAATGAGCCGGTACTATTATTTAATTACCTGGTATTATTCTGATCACATCGCTAGTCATTGTTCTACTGGGAACATTGGAAGTTTGAAGTGTTTAATAGACATTACAGGTTTATAACAAGATTGGCAGCCATCGGGTTCATGTGTCCCATGATTCCCTAACACAATTATATTTATCCAATAAATTAAATAAATGTTCTTAACATTCTCAATCAAGTTCAAAGAGAAGCTGAGATAGGTTCTTACTACCATAAAGGTAACGAGACATACAGCTGTGGAAAAGAGATGAGGAATCCATTTAGTAGTAACACTTGTTACCAGGAAAACCCACCCTGAGAACATATAAATCCACTGGTGGTAACTAAGACACACAGTCCCGCAGAGCATATAAGTATACACAAATGCAACTATTTATTGGCCCAGATCCACTCACTAAACCGGAAAGACCCCCGGCCCCCTTAAATGAGCACTCTCCAGCCTTTGAACCTCATTTAAACATTTCACCCTGTAAAACCAAAAGGAGGATTTTTATACTTACGATAAATCCATTTCTCCTATTGCACCTGGGGGAGACTGCTACCAGGGGCTTCTATGAAGGGACTCAGGAAATGGCACTTAAATAATTCATTAATTGTATTGCAACTGTTGACAGAACTCCTCCCCTCTGTAACCACTGTAGCTCCTCAGTGTAATTAAAAATCACCAAGGAAAGGGACAGTAAAAAACATACAACCAGCACACAGCAGAAGAGCAGAAATGCATTGTCCCTCAGTTGGAATCAGAGAAACTGGTTTATTGTAAGTGAAAAAAATCATCTTTTCTCTTTCATCCAATCTGGGGGACACTGATAACATGGGGACATTCTAAACTTATAAAGTTTATAATTCTTTCTTTTAATAAATCAATGAAGCGCTCTGAAATTAAATAAGTTGATGATAATATGAAAAAAACGTACTGAGATTATATAATTTATTAGTGTATTAGAGTTCATGAAAAGTTAACAAGTACAATTATTATGAAAAATAAGGTTTTTGTTTTTTTAATGAATAAAATTTTTATTGGTTTTTAAAGGTTTTCAAAAGTGGTACAGAAGAAAAAAAGGGGGGAAAGGATACATAAAGGGGGTGGAACACAAACACAATGCACTTGAAAACATACAGAATCAAAATCAAATGTATCTGACTATTCGTTGTATACATTAGGCTTGACATACTTTACACACCAACACACAAAAGATCATTCACCAGCGTCATTAGAGGGCGAGGGTAGAGAACGTGATGGATTTCCCTCCCCATCTGTCACATAATTGTGGCAGGCTCTCCACTTAATCAGCGGAGACGATGTTGACGTGGAATATGGGACACCCAGGGTTTCCATTTCGAAATTGAAATTGATTTTGGAGATCACCTTGGCCAGGGTAGGGGGAAGAGGCTGTTTCCAAGCCTGAGCTATAGCTGCTTTGGTTGCTATCAATATCTGGCCTGTCACGAATCTATCCCAACTGGGAAGAGTAGGGGGATAGTATTGCAATAAGGCTAACTCTGGTGTGGGGAGGACCGAGTGACAAAGGAGCTTATCAATTGAAAGGCTTTATTCCATATAGGCCTTACTACAGGGCATGACCAAAATATATGGAAAATATCACCACGCTCAGAACAATTACGCCAACATAGTGGAGATATGGAAGGCCAGATTTTATGAAGTTTGTCTGGGGTAACATACATTCTATTCAATAATTTTACCAGCATCTCAGTATGGTTAAGGCACTTGGACATTTTAAAGGAGTTGCCGAAAATATGTTCCCAGTCTTCTTCTGACAAATCTAACTGAAGGTCTGATTCCCATTGGATCTGAGGTTTATACTTAGGAGCGATATCAAGACCCAATAAGGTTTTATACCAGAGGGTAATACTGGCTCTACTACTACCTTTAGTTAATGGGGAGTAATACCTGGCTAAGGGAGGGCCTATTGCCGGAATACTCAACGGTAGGGAAGTTAATAGATGCCTGATTTGGAGGTATTTGTAAAAGTCGCCTTTGGGCAACAAATATAGGGCACTGAGGTGTGAGTAGGAGAAGAGCCCACCCGAGTCCAGCAATTGTCCTAGAGTCTGAATACCCCTACCAATCCAACCAGAAAGATTCAAGTCTGGTATTTGTTTGGCTATCACCCGTAGAGACACACCCGTCGTAGGACGTAGTAGCCCCTCGGTACTCCGGCATAACCGATCCCACACAGTCAAGGGATCTCTGATAAGGGCCGGCAAGGTCTCCACAGGAGGTCTCCACTGAACAGGTATTCATAAAAGATCCGTCAAGGGGAATTCTGGAGTACACGCTAACTCCAGATCTACCCAAGGTTTCACTCCCCTTGGGAGATACCAGTCTCGAACCTGGGACAAAATACAAGCCTCATGATATTTTGTCAGATGAGGGAGCGCCAGTCCCCCTTGTCGCTTCCCTCTAGTCATATGCTGCATATCAATATGGGGGGGTCTGGACTTCCAGATATATGTTCTCAACAGGGAGGTCAACTTGGCTAGCAACCTCGGAGGACGACAAAATGGGAGCATGCGAAATAGGTACATTAATTTAGCATAATTTTAAACGCTGAGATCCTGCCTAACCAACAGACCTCGAAGCACATCCATGAGCCTATAAGCTTCAATAGTTGTTGATGTAATATAGAGAAATTATGTTCTATAATTAAATCTAAGTGAGGGGTTATTTGAATCCCAAGATAAGTAAGTCCAGTAGTTTTCCAGGAGTAACTACATTTATCTTTTAAAGCCTGTAATATGTCTACCGGGACATTTATAGGGGGAACTTCTGTCTTTGAAGTATTCAATTTATAAAGGGAGGCTTTCCCAAACTGTAACAGCAGGTCCTGGATCGCTGGCAGCGAGGTCTCCGGGTTAGTCACAAATAGGAGCACGTCGTCAGCAAATAGGCACACTTTATGGGATGTCCCTTTCACCTCTAAACCTGAGCATCCGTGCCGCCAACGGTTCTATGGCCATCAGATATATTATGGGGGACATGGGGCAGCCCTGTCGAGTCCCGTTAGTAATTGAAAAATTTAGAGAAAGGAATCCATCACTATACACTCGCGCTGAAGGGTTCGAATATAAGGATAATATGGCCTTTAACATATTGGCGGCAAACCCGAAGGTGTGAAGGACCTGAGTCATATAAGACCAGTGTAACCTATCGAATGCCTTTTCAGCTTCCAGGGATAGCAGTAACATGCTATCATTATTCTTATGGCATTGTTCTATTAAATGAAGTATACGTCTCGAATTATCAGGGCCCTGTCTACCTGTCACGAAGTCCACCTGATCTGGGTGGATCAATTTCTAGATGATAGGCGCAAGTCTGTTAGCAATCAGTTTTGCGAATATTTTAACATCAGAATTTAAAAGGTCTATGGGACGATAGTTCTTGCAATCAGTAGCGTCTTTTCCAGGTTTGGGGATAACTACTATATGGGATTCTAACATCTCAGATGGGAAGGAACCAGAGTGAATCCCGGCCTCATATAATTGGAGAAGGATAGGTGACAGTACATCTTGGAATGTGGAGAAGAATGAGTTGCTGTATCCGTCAGGGCCAGGTGCCTTATTCTTAGGGAGTTGTTTAATGACCCTATCTATCTCATCTAAGGACCAAGGGTCATTTAGTTCTTCCCTGAGGGGGGTATAGTTGGCAGGGGGAGATCCCTCAAAAAGTTGGCAATATCATGTTGTCGGCTGATGGGTAGAGGTGTCGGTACGTAAATTATATAAGTCTGTATAGAAAGCTGCAAAAGAGTCTGCAATAGCTTTAGGGTTAGTAATCTTAGTACCCGAAAAATAAGGTTTTTATTCGTTGTTTTATAATATATGTATATGGATTTAAATGAACAAAACGGATCAAAATCCAGAGTAACACAGATGATAGTAATCCACATAATTAGTCAGGTCTCACACTATCTGTTTATGCCTCTGAAAGAACCGTATTCTTATGACAATTCATGTGTTAAACAGAAAAGTTTACATTCTGGTGAAAGGATTCATCGGCTCTCTACAACAATACCGGTCATAAGTGGACACAAAATTCTGTGATTTGAAAAAGGTACCAATGTTGCAGCCTGTCAGCGGTGATACAAATGCCTGCAGCTGAAACATACATGCTAACAACAGTGCGTTGGAAAGGTCATAGGTCTGCTACACTATGTGGTAATTGCCGGCAAAGACTGTTTTTCTGGCCCATCTACCGCTCTAGAGGACAGCCCCCTGGACCTCCAGAGGCTAGACTCAACAGCTTTACCGTTAAAGCCAGCAGAGGAAAGTGCTGGAGCCGAAAGGGACCCTGGAGCAGAAAGTCTTTGCGAGGAGGCAGACAACACCCTGGACCCACCACCATGCACAAATGTCTGTTCACCAGGCCTGAAAGGGCCAATCTCATCACTGGATATTAATCATGAGCAGTACCCTCCCCAAAACAATTTAGGATTATACTATAGAATAACCCTCCAAATAGTGAAGGTCAGTATTATGACAATAATCTATGTGCAGAAGAAAAATGACACAGTGGCGTAGTGGTTAGCACGTCTGCCTCACAGCGCTGAGGTCATGAGTTCAATTCCCGACCATGGCCTTATCTGTGTGGAGTTTGTATGTTCTCCCTGTGTTTGCGTGGGTTTCCTCCGGGTGCTCCGGTTTCCTCCCACACTCCAAAAACATACTAGTAGGTTAATTGGCTGCAATAAAAAAAAAAAAAAAAATTGACCCTAGTTTCTCCCTCTCTGTCTGTCTGTCTGTCTGTGTGTGTGAGTGTGTGTCTATAGTAGGGAATTTAGACTGTAAGCTCCATTGGGGCAGGGACTGATATGAATGAGTTCTCTGTACAGCGCTGCGGAATTAGTGGCGCTATATAAATAAATGATGATGATGATGATGATGATAGATGAAATGAAATGTCCCCTCCCAGGAGTGCTCTATCCACCTTCTATAGTCACTCCAGATGACACCAGGGGAGATACTAACTAAGGGGGGGCCTTAATGTGTAGTAGTATGCTCTTCCCCCATTTTCACTGTAACAGCTGCTAAGACAGTACCCTCTGGCTTTCCAAGGCCATTTCCGCAGGCTCCTATGTATAAGCCAGCAAACAGCCACATACTTCTATCAACTCTGACATCAGTGCACTAAGAAAACCATATCCAGCACAAATGAATCCTGTATAGATAAAACAAAAGGTTAAAACAAATAATAGAATAGAAGGGCTGCAGAGTCACTAGAAAGTCCAACTCCGTTAGCACTTAAAAAAACATTTGAGCTACAGGGGTCGCAGAGAGGAGCGGTTCTGTCAACAATTATATTACAATTAATTAACTATTTAAGTGGTAACTCCTGAGTCCCCTCATAGAACCCCATTGTAGCAGTGTCCCCAAGATTGGATGAAAGAGAAATCTTGTTTTTACAAGCGGACACAATACAAGGTGCATGAGTTCACCTGGAAAGACTGCAAGGACTGCCCAAGATCCACTTAGGTCCCCCCTAAGGAGTAAAATGTTACATGCATGCAGATAAATCCTGACCTACAAAGTCAGGCACATACGTGTATAAATGGCTTAGAGGGAAGAATAAATAGCCATATGACATCATATAATTGCATTTGCACTGTGGGTCAACATTTTGGTAGCTTCGTAAATGATCCTCAGTGAGACAGTAACAGAACTAATTATATGAACCAATTTACACTTTAATCAGATAGTATGACCTAACAGAATAAAAGAACCTACAATAAGTTCAACACATGAGCGACCAGTTACAGTTTTATGCGGTCGGAAAACCTTACATTTATTTGGATGGTAACTATTACATACTTATTAACATACTTTGTGATCACTATAACTCTGTGATTTAATGATACCTTTGAGCATACACTTTGTACATATAGTAATGACTATTTTATCATATAAATTAATAAAATCAACAGCTTTAAAAATATTTAGAGTATTGCTGTAATCCTGTTTCAGGCCTATAATCTCACGTAAATTGCTTTTCTCTTCTGTGTATTTTCTGATGTTTAAAAAGGCATGGTCTTTGTGTAAAGCTTTTGCCACATTCAGGACAAGAAAATGGCTTCACACCTGTATGAATTCTTCGATGTTCAACAAGAGCAGATTTAACTGTAAAACATTTCCCACACTCAGAACACGGAAATGGTTTTTCGCCTGTGTGAATTCTCTGATGTGTAAGAAGATTTGATTTCTCTGTAAAACCTTTCCCACATTCAGAACATTGAAATGGTTTCTCACCTGTGTGAATTCTCTGATGTCTAACAAGATTTATGTTATTTGGAAAGCATTTCCCACACTCAGAACACGGAAATAGCTTCTCACCTGTGTGAGTTCTCTGATGTGTAACAAGCCCTGATTTATTTGTAAAACATTTCCCACACTCAGAACATAGAAATGGCTTTTCACCTGTATGGATTCTCTGATGAACTACAAGATTCCAATTATATGTAAAACCTTTCCCACACTCAGAACATGAAAATGGTTTCTTACCTGTGTGAGTTCTCTGATGTCTCATAAAGACTGAGTATTGTAAAAAACATTTACCACACTCATAGCAGGTAAATATTTTATCAACTATATGAGCTGAATAATATGTAGCAAAATCTGAGTTATCAGGAGAAGATTCCTTGTGATTAGAGTGACCAGATGATATATCTGCACTCTTGTGTACTTGATGTATATTTAGGGACACGGAATTTTGTCCTGGAGAATCTTGTATGATGTTATCATCTTCCATTCCAAAAGCTGTAGATAATATGTCATGTCCCTTCAAGGTATTCCTGCTTCTGCCTCCATCTGCTGGGAATAAAATGGATAGAAATAGACATCTTGTTTTTACATTAAGTAACAGATTATAATGCCCCACAATTTTCATATTATCATTGAGTTTAAGATGTTCACTTGTATAATTTAAATTTGCAAACCATGAACACTTTATTATAAAGAAACAAATAGTAAATGCCTTTTGTTGAATATTGGCAAAAAACACAACACAACACAACCAACATAGTTCCAGCCACAGTGATAAGACCATTGCACAGTGTCGTGAAAATAGAGAACTTACAGTTATTTATAAGGGTTAACCCATAACATAATTGTGGGGAATAAGGGATAAATCATAAATGCAGTGTAAATATATTACACCAAATGAATCCATTGATAAATTCAGCTACTAAAGTATAAAATGTGAAGACAAAGTCTGTTGTATGCGTATTTGCACATTTCAGTGTGAGAAGATAGGAGTGTGACCTTTGGCAGCTTCAAACAACTCTTGCTGTGAGATATATCCTGACACAAGTTAGTTTTCTGACTCCTGGATAGACTTTGTGGAGCCGGTCACAGCTGGACATCCTTGCAGCCCAAGGCAGCATGTTGAAGGCCTATACAGGTATATAGAAATATGAGCTTCCAAGGAAAATGTCTTCATAGTTCATATTTTGGGAAATCCTGGTGCCACTCCATACTGAGGTGCAGAAATCACACCAGGGTTGTGAATGACAGGTATAGGTGGTATCCGGGAACAGCTAAAACCACATATCCTTGGAAAAGGTGTGTCACATTGTCAAAATTTCCATCATGTTTGGTATCAAAAGATGGACAAAGTCCTAATGGATTTATTAATAATAAAATTGAGTAAAAAGTGTCACCGTCCAAAACCCACTGGGGGTAGAAAGAAGTGTGGAAGTGTCTTTAAAAGTCTGAGACCAGGTACAGCAAATTGTCAGACTTTTTGGGAAATCAATTTACATTGATAAGCTGTCCATCTTCCAAGCCAATTTCCCTTGGCCAGAAAAGGCAATTCACCCAAGTGCCACTCTGAATGTAACCCCTATTATTTTAAACTGTTTTGCTTGTTATGGCAATCTATTAATCGCTTATTCATTATTTTATATCTGTATGCCCTGTACTTTTGTATATTAAATCTATAAATTTAATATGTTGCGTCCTTGATACTCTAACGAATCCATTTGCCTGTTAAGAAGAATATAGCTCGGCCAAGTTAACCCTCTGAATGACAGTATGTGATTTGTTGATACATTTGATTAATAAGCTGTGTGTGCTTGCATTTACATTTGTGTAACAGTCTGGAGGTGTGAAGAGTTAACCCTTTGCTTGCTGGTGTGGGTCTTGCTAGTCTGTGGATAGCTAGAAGCCTTGTGTGCCAGTGTGGGACAGTATATTGGGGTCCTATTGCGTGTATTCAATAGGTGGTGGCAAACCTGAAGTGTCTGGGGGTGTGAGAGTGCTGTTTGGGGTCGATTCAGTAGGTATATTACCTGTGTGATAGGTAAAGAGACACTGCGGGCTGGAATCCTGTGACCACAAAGTCACGGCAGCTGGGATCGTGTTCGTGACACACAGCCACAATGGACATCTCCACCCAAAATGCAGACTTTGGTAAGTAACATTTGCCAAGTATACACATTGCCCAGCCAGCATCATAGTATATGAAGCCTCATTTGTCAGTGACATTGTTCAGCCACAATGCCCATCCAGACACCATCCTAAAACACAAACACTGGAGTCTTGTAAGAAAGAGTAGATGTGGGCTAAACTATCAGCAAGTCCTGGTAATGGGTGTACACTACTTGAAATATTCAAGGTAGAAAACAAACAAACAAACTATGGTTAAAGACAAGTAAAGGAGCTTCAATGTAGAAAAGCACAGAGATGGGATGGAAGCTGCAGGGTAGGGCATAGAGGGATTGCAAAGAGGGAACAGCTTACAGAGTTCAACTGTCATTGCTTTTGCCATCTCTGTTTAACTGCTGGAGAACACTTCTTTACCCCAGGCAGGGAGCATCAAAGGAGCCACAACCACCTCCACAACATGGATCAATTGTTCCTCCCACTCTCACAATATCTACCATAGAAATCCATATTCACTCACATCATTCCACCATGCACCTAATGCATTTACCTCCTTTCTCATGTTTCTAATCCCTCCAACCATATCCACATATCTCCACTAACCTCCCTCTCTTTTCCATGTGCACTTTGAAATGCAAGTTCTGTTTGCAGCAAACTCTCAGATATCAATTCATTTTCATTTTCCTCAACCTCTTTGTCCTTCAAAGGCACCTGGCTTACATCCTCTGGCACTACATCTCCTGCAGCTCTCTCCTATGGGGGACTTTATCTCAGCCTCCCAGACCCAAAAACAAACAAGGTGATGCAGTAGGTATCCTACTTTCTCCATAATGTACCGTCTGAGTCATACCACCATAACACTCCCTATCCTTCTCTTCTTCCACACTATCTGTCTAATCTCTCTTCTCCACCTTCATGTTGGCCTTACTGACCCCCCAGGTCCAGTTTCCTAATTCCTTTACAACTTTGCCGCCTGGCTCACTTATTTCCTATCCTTTGACCTACTCTCATACTAGACAATTTGAACATTCCGATTGACAACTGTAAAGTACCTGCTGCCACTAAATTTCTTTCACTTTCTTCCTTTGATTTGTCCAGTGGACTTTATATCCACCCACTGAAATAAACAATCCCTTGACCTTGTCTACCCAATCTCTAGTTTCTGTAACTTGGCCTTCCAACACTCCATCAGCAGCGTACTTATGTGAAAGTACTGAAGGGTTAATATTCAGGATAGGTTTTTGAATCTGCTTATCTGCTGCTTTGTACTGCTGTGTGTATACAGTGTGCTATCTTTGGTTGATCGCACACTTTATTGCAATAAATAACCAAGGCTTCATCGATATCTGGACCTTCAATTTCTTTATCACTTCACTTCAGCTTCTCCTGACCTCACGTTCCCCCACTTGCACCACACGCACACAGAAACTTCCTCCACTATAAATTCAACCATCTTACAGCACTGTCAATCAAACAAACTTCAAAACTCTAATATCCACACAATCTTCTTACCACTGAAGCTCCTTTGCCACCTTCAACTCATTTCTCTGACCACCTACACCTTCCCCCCTTCATCTCTCAAAGCTTTTACCAACTACTTCATACGCAAAATCAAAACCATTTGACGAGATATTTCCTCATGCCACACCCCACCCACATTTTCTACACTCCCCAATTCACCCTCAGTTCATTCTATCCTTCTCTCCAGTAACAGAGGATGAAGCCTGTTCACCCATCATCAAGCCCTACACCCTGCACGCTAGACCCTATTTCCTGTTAGGACTCTCTCCTTATTTTGAATCAGGCCTGCAGTGCCTCTGTGCTACCATAGGTGCTGCTGTTATACTCAGACATTTCCTCCTCACCTGCAGGACTTAATCTCTCTCCCCTGTTTATTCACCTTTGTCTGGCCTTTATTATACTGTCTGTTCCAGCAAAATGTGTCAGTGCTAGTCTCTCTCTGAAACTCCTGTGATCTGGTCCTGATTGTCCCCTGGTATCTGACTCCTGTTTTCTTCCATTGTTTTTCACCTTTTCTTCCGACCCAGACCTTGGCATCATTTTACTATGCTCCTGTCTACTCCCTGGTATTCTTATGGATCACTTCAACTCCTGACTCTGACTTGCCTGACCTTCCTCCTGTCTGGTTTTTCTGGTTATCCTGTAGCTGCAGCTATCCTGTTGTGCCTGGTAATCCAAAAGACTGTTCTCAGCACTCTGCTTTTGCTTTTGTCACTGTACACATCTTCTCTTGGTGAACTAATTCACTCATTTGGCCTCCAATACCACCTCCATGCTTATCACACCCAAATCTGACTCTCCTCCCTGACCTCTCCTCTATGATCTCTCATAACTAGCGAATTATCTCTTATTTCCACATGGATGTCCCAATGCTCCCTAAAGCTCAACATATCTAAAACAGAATTTATCATCTTCCCTCCTCCCAGAGTCACAACCTCCCCACAAATCTCCCTCAAGTCTCTATCCCAGTCCTGTCACCTCCACACCTAAAAACATTGCCATAGTACACCCTTTACCCGAGAAGCAACCAAAACTCTTTTCCATTCTCTCATCTCCCACCTTGACTGCAACTACCTTCTTATCTGGCATTCCCCTGACCTATCAATCCCTGTTTCAATCCAAATACAAGCCCTGGCAAAACTGATTTTCCTCTAACACCACTCCACAACTGCCATACATCTCTGAATTCCGTACACTGACTCCCCATGTCCTTCAGTATTCAAATCAAATTACTCTCCATTACATACAAAGCGCTCAACAAAACCATTCCTTCATACATTCAAATACTCTCCCACTTGTCCTTTTAGATTTACATGTGCCTTGAATCCTCTCTATCCTGTCGACAATGGTACCCACTTATAGAATTCCCTACCATGCTCGAAGAGACTCTCACTCAGCTTTCAAATCTTTCAACACTCCCTGAAATCCCATCTCTTTATTAAAGCTCTCCCTAATCCCACTTATACTGCCCACACAAATGCACCCTCACAACTGTCCAAACCTTTACTCAGAGCCACACTCGCTCCTCTTTTCTCAGCTGTGTCTTCTTACTAGATTTTAAGCAATGTCATGAGAAGGGCCATTTCCTACCATTGCTTAGATGTCTGAATGTATATTGAGAATAGAGTGTGGAGAGGAGACACAATGAAATTATGTGAGCAGAGCAGTCTAATAAGGGTTGATGGTCCCTGTCTCCTCAAATGGGCAGATAATGCATTGTTATCATTATTATTAGTAACAACAAAAAATGTATTATTAATAATAATAATAATAATAATACATTTTATTGAAAAGGCTCCACAAGGAGTCTACAGAGCCGTAGAGAGTATACAGTAAAATACTTGACAAAACAAGAAAGACAACAAAAATGTACTACAACAATATAGGTAGTGCACTACAATATAGGCTGACCAACACTCCAGCAAGCAATGTTATAACCAACACTGAGGAGCTAGGTGGGGGGAAAACCTCTCCCTAAAACATGAGTTATGGGGAGAGGGGGAAATAAAAATATGTAAAACAGCAGAAACTGAATCTGTATCCAGCAAAGTGAGCGCAGCAAATGAGAAGAGTCCCTGATTGAGGAGGAGGAAGGGCACTGGTATGCTGGTGGTAACGGGAAAAGAGGAAAGAGGACACAAAAGAAGAGGCCCTGACCGTGAGAGCTTACAATCTAAAGATTGTATGATTTTTCCTACTTAGTTTGCACTGACAGAGGAGGGTGTAAAATAAGAGATTGTTGTAGTGACTGAACAAGGACAATGTGTAACACTCTTCTGTAATAAATGTTTATTACTCACCAGTACTGATATCTGTAGAGATTTCCTCCTCCTTACACTGCTGATCACCCCTCACATACATCTCTTCTTCTCCATCTGTATCTTCTATCTTAATATCAATCAGATCTTCACCCTAAACAATAAAATAACACTTTAATTATTTCTGAATTCATTAATTGAAATTAAAGAGGAGTATATCAGTGTATAAGACCCACACAGTTTCTCTACGAAACCTGACTTACTTCTTCTGATACTGCCTCACCCGCCGCTCTCTCCTATGGGGGCCTCTCCTTCACCTACTCCACCAGACCAGATGAGCCTCCAGAAGGTGGAGTGGGCCTCCTCCTATCCCCTAGCTGCACTTTTCGGGTCACTCCCTGTGACAAAACGAGTGTGTGATGGGCTAATCATTCTGTTTCTCACATAATGTGGATTATAGTACTTTTTATAGCCTTTGCTTTTGTTCCCCAGCTCATCAGACTATAACTGCATTGTCCAATTACATGTGGTTAAGGGGACATTGTAGTTCAATGTAAATATGTATATTGTGTATTATATATTGATGACTTGCAGTAATGTTATTCATTGTCCTAAAACTGAAGCCAGGAGGGTTATGGGTAAAGATCAGGTGGTGTCCACAATACAGTTGATAGGGCTGGAGCTGCAGTCATTCTCCTCCTCCTTCCTCTACAGGAAGCATGGAACAGCTGGGGACCCTGTGACATCACAAAGTAGTGTAAGGGGTTAATTTTAGGAGGGGCTCACTTCTACCTTATCCTTGGAAGTAGGGGAAGCCAATTAGCATAAATTGTTCTCCTTAGGACTAGTCCAGACGTTCTGTCTGCATCCCAGCAGGGGGCATCTGTGAAAGGACAGCTCATCTTCACTGCCCTGTCCAAATCCACTAGTCCTGCACTGACCAATGGTTAAGAAGAATAGACCCAGGGGTTTGCCCAGGGAGGGGAAAGACTGTGGAAATTAGACCTGAGATATAAGGAACGACTCCAGGGGGGAAGGGTGTTCATTCTGGGATTTCATTCATGAAGGTGCAAGATCGAGTTTTGAGTTGTCGTTCTCTAACTAGTCTATATATGCAGCTGAGAGAGATCCATGGGTTGTGAAGTCTGGACAGCCAGGTGACTATATCTCCTTAAGCTATTGGGGTAAGGGACAGATAATGTGGTAAACCTGCCTGGCATTTATTTACGGTGTGTACATACTATTCTAGTGTTGCTTGTATGACAATAAATATACTGTTGTATTTTTATAACTGCATTTTGCCTGAGTGACCATGCGAATCCTAGAAGGTACTGGGTAGACTTCCCTGGCATAGAAAGGCACCCGTGGGTGGGCAGCCAGCGTGAAGTGGGTAGCATTGGGCCAGCTTAACCCGGTATCTTCACATTTTTGGTGGCAAGCAGTGGGGTCACTCAGTCCCAGGTCCTCTCTGGGTAGAGCTGCAGGGGAACTGTATCGTGATACATTCCAGGGCTCTGCAAAGCAGTTAGCACTAAAACCAGTTACCACATTATCCTGAACTTACTCCTAAAGGCTTTAGGGTAGAAAGTGTCACGAAAAGCATTGTGGGCTTTAGGCGAGGGAAGATGCCGTCTAAGTGCCGATTTGATAAGGGGAGGCGCACCCCGCCAGAGGAGAGCGGAAGATGGAACCGTGTCTCAAAGAGGGGAAATGCTGTCCCCTTAAGAAGGCCTGCAGGAGAGACTTCTGGGGTGTGTGTGATTTTTGCTTTGAGAAGCTACTGGCGTTTAAGTTTCGACTGCTGCCCGTGTGCTGAGGATTTTACCTGGGAGTATTGTAGCTATTGGATTACAAGCTTTTCCTGGACTTGCAGAGTTGTTTGCTCTACCTGGCTTATTCTATCAATCACGGACATCATCCTTCCCCTATAACTTGAACTGGTAAAAAAAAACTATTTTTGTTATAAACAATTTGGGGTTATTGAGCACTGGGGTGTTACTGGGTGATGGTTGAAGTTTGGTGAACACTGGGTGTTGTTTAAATTATTGTTTGATATATATAAGCTATTGTTTGCAGTTACCTGTAATAAATATCCACACCTTTTCTTTGCCTGTGTGATCCTGAACCTCTTGATACCAGGGCTTTCTTCTGGGTTCCTACCCTAATATCCTGGTATCATCACACTCCCACTTTACCTTCCCTCTCCTTCTCCTCCTTTGAAGTACACTCCATCCGTCTCTTCTCCCCCATCAACCTCCGTGTCTCCGTCATCTATCGTCCCCCTGGCCCCACCTCCCTTTTCCTTGACAACTTCGCTGCTTGGCTCCCCCATTACCTTTCCTCTGACCTTCCCTCCACCATATACTTGGCGACTTCAACATCCCTATTGACAACTGCTCTGACTCCGCCACCATCAAACTTCTCGCTCTTTCTTCCTCCCTTGGCATCACTCAGTGGACCTCTTCCCCCACTCACTGTCTTGTTTACTCCCTCAACCTTGTCTTCTCTCATCTCTGCGATCTCTGTGACTTCTCCAACTCTCCCTTCCCACTCTCTGACCACCATCTCCTCTCCTTCACTCTGTCCTCCTCCCCTGCTCCCACCTCGCCTAAAGCCACCCTCACTAGGCACAACCTTGATGCTTCTGACCCTACCTCTTTCTTATCCTCTCTTGAAAATCTCCTACTATCATCTCTTCCCTCCCTGGCCTGCCCTGACCAGGCGTCCTCTCTCTACAACCACTCCCTCACTACTGCCCTGGACGCTGTCGCCCCGGGCCTCTTCTATCCGCCGCCGCCTTATTCCCCAAACCTTGCACTCCAAACTCACCCGCTTCCTCCAAAGGTGCTCTCATACAGCTGAATGCCTCTGGAGGAAATCTCATTCCCTGGCTGACTTCCTTCACTTTAAATTTATCCTCTCCTCTTTCTGCTCTGCCCTGTCCCTCGCTAAACAATCCTTATTTAAGTCCCTCCTCCCCCCCCCTATCCCGCCTTCCCTCTCTGCTTCTGACTTTGCCACCTTTTTCTCTTCCAAAATTGAGGCCATCAGACTGAACATCTCCTCCTCCCATCCCTCTGCCGCCACACTCATCGCTTCACCTCCCTCCATCAACCAACTCTGGTGCTCCTTCTGCCCTACATCAGGTGAAGAAGTTCACTCCCTTATTCTTGGGTGTCACTCTCGACTCCTCTCTCTCTTTGCCCCCCACATTCAAACGCTCGCCCAAGCCTGTCGCTTCCAGCTACGCAACATCGCATGCATCTGTCCCTTCCTCTCTCAGGATGCCACCAAAACTATCATTCACGCACTTGTCATCTCCCGCCTCAATTATTGCAACCTCCTTCATACTGGCCTTCCCCACGACCATCTCGCCCCCCTCCGCTCTATACTCAATGTGGCTGCAAGACTCATCTTCCTTTCACGCCGCTCCTCCTCTGCCTCCCCTCTCTGCCTTGCCTTACACTGGCTCTCCTTCCCCTACAGAATCCTTTTCAAACTCCTTACCACCACTTACAAGGCTCTCTCCCAGTCCACTGCCCCTTATATCACTAACCTGCTCTCCATTCACACTCCTGCCCACTCCCTGCACTGGGCCAATGACCGCCGCCTCTCCTCCACTGTGATAACCTCTTCCCACTCCAGAATCAAAGACTTCTCCCATACGGCCTCTCTTCAGTGGAACGACCTCCCTCGCTCCATCCATCTCTCTCCTAATCTGTGCTCCTTCAAACGGGCACTTAATATTCACCTGTTCCTTAAAGTCTACCAACCATCCACTTAACCCCTTCATCTCCTCAGCTCGTTCTCCCCTCTCTCCTGCCGGCCCCCCTTTTCTCTCCCCTATGCTTCAACTGGCTCCCCTTTTTCCTGTTTGTTCACCCTCCCTTAGGATGTAAGCTCGCATGAGCAGGGCCCACTTCCCTCTTGTCTCCACACCTGTTCTTCTGCTCCGTCTTTACTGCATTAGCCTGCCTGGAGTTTCTGAAGTATTGGTATTTTTTGTTGATTGTTCTGTACTGTTTCACCCTGTATAGTCTACTGTTTGTACTGTGTACGGCGCAGCGGAAATCTTGTGGCGCCTAACAAATAAACGATAATAATAATACAGATCATATAGTAAAAAGTAGCTTGGTTGTTTGGAGAAATCCTAAATTCAATCTACCTGATACTCCTGTGGGATACTGTGATTTACCTCTGCGCAATCTTGAGAATAAAGAGGACGGGGACATCTCTCTGGGGTGTTTCTGCTACTGGATCCATCTGTAGGAGACACACAGTGAGTGAATGCATTTAGAGTCAGGTGTACATTAGCTTAAGCTCTAACTCACACTTTCTCTCATGCTCACAAGTATAACGCATTGAAAATTTGTGAAAAATGTTGGTAAACGACAAACAAATACTGAAGAGTGCCTACAATCTCTATTCAGCTGCTGGACCACACTGAGCTCAAATATCACTGTACTGGACCACTTGTCTAAAGTGCACAGGCTGCAAACTCAACTACCCCAGCCCTGAGGGTGCAAGTAGCCTCCACCTTTTTCATTGCCTTGCACAACTTGGATCAATTTCTTCCCAGTCCCTCAAAACCACATTCATCCACATCTCTCGCATCACTCCACTATGCACTTATTCAATTTACCGTCTCCTCTCCTTCTCCTACTCTTCTCTCAAGTATCCTATTTCTTCCCCCTCCATTACTATTTCCCCTTCACTACTTCCCTTGTTTCTAGTCTATGCCCATAACTCCTCTGACACTACATCCCCTGCAACCTCTCTACTACGGGGGACTCTGAAATAGATAAGGTGGGACTGTAGGCATCCTACCTTCTAAATCATACCCCCAAACACGCCCTTCTCCATATCTTCCTGTGAGGTCAACACTATCTGTCTATTCTCTCTCCAACCTCATGTTGTTGTCATTTATTGCCCTCAGGGGCAGCTTCCCAATTCCTTCACAACTCTGCTGCCTGGCTCACTCATTTCCTATATGTTGACCTACCTACTCTCATAACAGACTAATTCAACTTTTCCACCGACAACCCCACTCTCTCTTCTGCGTCTTTCACTTACTCTCTCCTTTGTTCTCCACCAGTGGACTTATTAATGTTAAAATTTATTATTATGGTGCCAGCATCCTCCCAGGGATTTCATCTCCACCCACTGTGATGGACCTTGTCTGCTCAATCTCTAATTTCTGCATCTTTTTTCGTCCCGCTCTGCAAACAGGTGGCATGAGTCATTAAAGAGCGCAAAGCATGAAAAAGGAGTAAATTTGCACTGTGGCAAAATCATTGGAGGGGGAGTAGATTTAAAGTGTTGGGACAGATTTATGTTTGGGGTAGGGTATGTCCTAGATCGACTTTAAATTTCATTGTAAATATAAAAGTATTTGTGTGCTACATGAAAGAGCAGCCAGTATTTTCCTTATGTGCAAAATAATAAACAGATTTGCACCCTTTGCATTGTAACATGGTTTGTCCAGGAGCAAACTTACTCTTTTCTTTTGCTCACCTTAATGACTCAGGCCCAGGATCTTCAGCCTCACCTTCATCATGCCCCCCCCCCCCACCTAAATATCCTCTATCCTTCCCGCTCTGCGAATACAACGTTCAGCAGCACGGTGGCTATGTGGTTAACACTTCTGCCTCACAGCACTGGGGTCATAAGTTCAATTCCCGACCATGGCCTTATCTGTGAGGAGTTTGTATGTTCTCCCCGTGTTTGCGTGGGTTTCCTCTGCGTGCTCCAGTTTCCACCCACACTACAAAAACATACTTGTATGTTAATTGGCTGCTAACAAAATTGACCCTAGTCTGTCAGTCTGTAGGGAATTTAGACTGTAAGCTCTCATGGGGCAGGGAGTGGTGTAAATTAGTTCTCTGTACAGCGCTGGGGAATCAGTGGCGCTATATATATAAATGATGATGATGAACTTCATCATGCTGTCCCCACCTAAATATCCTTTACCCTTCCCTCTCATTTTCACTAATACTACTCCTCTCTCCTATAACTACCCTTTCCTGACCTGCTAATAAAGACCCTTTGTACAACAAAATTCTCACTTTAGCCCTAAGCAATAGAGCTTCAGCCACCATATACATATCTCTCACAATGCAAACTGTAACCCACCAGACAGACTCGCTAACTGCAGAAGTGCTCCCGATCACAATTCAACAACATATTTCCTTGAGCAGAGTGTAGAATAAGAGATTGATGTTGATTGAAAAAAAAGATTATGTCACACAATACTGCAATAAGTTTTTATTACTCACGTGAGCAGATATCAGTTAGTATTTCCTCCTCCTTACACTGCTGATCACCCCTCACATACGTCTCTTCTATCTTAATATCAGCCAAGTCTTCACCCTAAACAACCCACAAAATTTTAATAATGGCGCATTTCTTCAACGGAGATAAAACAGAAGAAAATCAGTGTATAAGACCTTGACAACTCTACAGATCATACAGTGAGTAGTCACTTTGGTATTAAATGTTTGGTAAGTGTGGCTAGATGCGATGGCTCGAGTACCTTCCCACTGTGTCCCAGCTCTAGCAGCTGGGACTTCATGTCCGGTCCTTTTTGCCCCGGTCGTTGCCAGGGTAACTGGGATACCTGTCATGGTTCCACCCCGGCTGGTGACATGATTGCAGTCGCCTATGCTGGCGTGGGAGTGTGCACTTTTTCACCACTTCTGATTGGCTCTCATGAGTTTAAAAGGCAAGGAGTGCTAAGCCTCCCTGCCAGTTATAGCATCCATGCCCTGCAATTGCTGAACCTGCTCCTTGTTCTGAGAACCAGTCTGACTAACTGTTTTGACCTTTTGGCTTGTTACCTGGACCTTGTTTGTTTGACGATTGCCCCTGACCCCATGGCATGTAATTCTGGACTACCCTCGTCTGCTGCCAGCCCAGAACTTTTGCCTTGATCCTGTACCTCTCCTTACTTGCTTCTGACCCTCGACCTCTGGCTTTGCCCTTGTTATTCTGAGCTTAGAGTTGCCTCTCTCAGCCTCCTATCTCTGCGATACCAGTTCTGGTTATAAGCTTTAACAACTCTGTATTTAAGTCCTGGAGGCATCAAAATACCTGTGTTTCTAAAGGAAAGGCGGATGCTGTAGGTGAAGAGCTCTTTTGCCTCTTCTAAAAGCTTATGAAGTTTACTAGGAAGCCGTAACAGTGAGATACTAAATTCCATCTACCTGATACTCATGTGGGATACTGTGACTTTTCTCTGTACAATTCTGTCTGGAACCTCTCTCTGGGGTACTTCTGTTGCTGGACCCATCTGTAGGAGACACACAATGACTGAATACATAGTAATTTGTGATTGTCAGATGAAGTACATCTAGGTTGGCTTGCTCCCTTCTTTATAATAGAATAAACTTTCATCTTACCCAGTGATATGAGGAGTGGGGGATTCTCTATCATCTTGTCCATGTACAGACCCTTGTGTCCTTCTAAATACTCCACCCCCTGCATGGAGAAATAGACAGTGACATCCTGACACCTTATAGGAACCTGACACACACAATGATACAGTCATCACCCAGACACATCCCCTGGTGTTACTGTATAATGTCCCATTCCCAGCAGTCACCTCTCCAGTCAGCAGCTGAATGATCTTGTTGGTCAGTTCCAGGATCTTCTGGTCATTGTCTCTGTCATGTATCAGTGAGTGAGGTGGAGGCAACGTGATGGAGCTCTGGGTCCTGCTCAATCCTCCTGACACACAGGGACGGCCTCTGGGTGTCTCATGATCACCAGATGTCTTCTTCGCTATTGTATAATCCTGTGTATTGAGAGAGATATCAATTAAAAAGGGACAAATCCACCCTTTTGAATACAGTCTATTTTACAGATATAGCCCATATCCTATATGTAACTGTTTCATATATACAGAAAGGTGGAGTATATAGCACATATCTCTCTAGCAGCTATCGCTATCTTCACCGAGTCCTCCATATATGGCGGCCCTCACAAATGAATCACCTTCTGTAGTAGGTGTAGTGCAACCAGCAGCATGATGTGGATGTACGGTTTGGATGAACAGACCATTTAGATAACCCGGCTCACAGAAGATAGCAGGTGAGCGAAGACATTGCATATGGGAATCGGTCACAGGTAGGTAAAGAAACACAGAATAAGCTAGATGACAACGATTATAATATAATTGTTTCTATAGGATCTCACGGAAGTTAAAGGCCACAAATAATGTTTCCGAGTACATTGAATTGCACACTCCTGATATAGAAAGTGGTTGAGTAATGTGTCCTTGTATTTCTCCAAGGTCACCTCTCCCTCAGGTTCATGTTTTATTATTAGAGATAAGAGTGATGTCACTGTAACATTCCCAGAATCCCTCACCTCTCCAGTTATCAGATAGATGATCTCCAGGGTGAGATTTAATATCCTCTCACTCCTGTTCTTCTCCATTTTCAAAGACTCTCTGACTCCTCAGAGATCAATCGCCTAGAAGTACATATAATAATAATAATAAACATCATCAGATATGAAATACAGATTGACCATAAAGTCCATCTCCCTTCCATAAGCCCTACAGGCCTGGTCAGTGCTTCTCTGAAGACTCTCTGATCCAGCTTCATAAGACTCATCAGAGACCTTCACACAATGCTGTGTTGCTTAAGGTTACACCAACTGTCCTCTTCTGTCCTGGAGACTTGTCCTCCAGACAACCATTTAGTTCATTGTGCTCTATTTCAAATCTATCACAAATGTCTGAATTGGGGATTTATATGATATTTTAGGGAATATTCTATGTATTATCAGCGTATAGAAACATTGCTGAAAGTAGTCTGGTCACAATTCATAGAGAAAAAAATGGAATTATTTGCAAACTGACATAGAGAAAGGCTCAGTCAAGCAGTTCTATGTCTCCACAGCATATAAGGAGCCCACACACCATGGGGAAAGAGTGCCCTACAAATTTGTCTTTCCGGTAACACCCCCCTTTAATAGATATCCTCCATATCCATAGGTGGGAATGTCTGACCTAGATGTCCACAGCATATCACACTTGCAGCAGGGTTGTTATCAAAGCAATGATCATCATACAGTGGTAAGCATTGTTAATTACTTTGTTGTCGGTCCCTCCCTCAGTTCCTCACGTGTAACACACTGCAGCAATCTCTGTGTCAGATCTTCAAACCATAAACAGTCTGTGCTAGAACATGACATTACTCACAATATATCACTGTACAGACCCCTCTCCTCTATATTATAATAATCCCCCATATCAGTGTGTGCTGGGAGTTATTACTCCCCATATATCACTGTACAGTCCCCTCTCCTCTATATAATAATAATAATCCCCCATATCAGTGTGTGCTGGGAGTTATTACTCCCCATATATCACTGTACAGCTCCCTCTCCTCTATATAATAATAATAATAATCCCCCATATCAGTGTGTGCTGGGAGTTATTACTCCCCATATATCACTGTACAGTCCCCTGTATATAATAATAATATCCCCCCATATTAGTGTGTGCTGGGAGTTATTACTCCCCATATATCACTGTACAGTCCCCTGTATATAATAATAATATCCCCCCATATTAGTGTGTGCTGGGAGTTATTACTCTCCATATATCACTGTACAGTCCCCCTCTCCTCTATATAATAATATTAATCCCCATATCAGTGTGTGCTGGGAGTTATTACTCCCCATATATCACTGTACAGACCCCTCTCCTCTATATAATAATAATCCCCCATTATACAACCCCCTCTCCTCTATATATTAATAATAATCCCCCATATCAGTGTGTGCTGGGAGTTACTACTCCCATATATCACTGTACAGACCTCTCTCCACTATATAATAATAATAATCCCCATAACAGTGTGTGCTGGGAGTTATTACTCCCCATATATCACTGTACAGACCCCTCTCCTCTATATAATAACAATCCCCCATTATACAACCCCCTCTACTCTATATAATAATAATAATAATAATAATAATAATCCCCCATATCAGTGTGTGCTGGGAGTTATTACTCCCCATATATCACTGTACAGACCCCTCTCCTCTATATAATAATAATCCCCCATTATACAACCCCCTCTCCTCTATATATTAATAATAATCCCCCATATCAGTGTGTGCTGGGAGTTACTACTCCCATATATCACTGTACAGACCTCTCTCCACTATATAATAATAATAATCCCCATAACAGTGTGTGCTGGGAGTTATTACTCCCCATATATCACTGTACAGACCCCTCTCCTCTATATAATAATAATAATCCCCCATATCAGTGTGTGCTGGGAGTTATTACTCCCCATATATTACTGTACACTACCCTGTATATAATTATAATAATCCCCCATATCAGTGTGTGCTGGGAGTTATTACTCCCATATATCACTGTACAGTCCCCTCTCTTCTATATAATAATAATAATAATAATAATAATAATCCCCCATATCAGTGTGTGCTGGGAGTTATTACTCCCCATATAACACTGTACAGTCCCCTGTATATAATAATAATAATAATAATCACCCATATCAGTGTGTGCTGGGAGTTATTACTCCTATATATTACTGTACAGTCCCCTCTCCTCTATATAATAATAATAATAATAATAATAATCCCCCATATCAGTGTGTGCTGGGAGTTATTACTCCCCAAATATCACTGTACAGTCCCCTCTCCTCTATATAATCATAATAATCCCTCATATCAGTGTGTGCTGGGAGTTATTACTCCCCATATATCACTGTACAGACCCCTCTCCTCTATATAATAATAATAATAATCCCCCATATCAGTGTGTGCTGGGAGTCATTACTCCTATATATTACTGTACAGTCCCCTCTCCTCTATATAATAATAATAATAATAATAATAATAATCCCCCATATCAGTGTGTGCTGGGAGTTATTACTCCCATATATCACTGTACAGTCCCCTCTCCTCTATATAATAATAATAATCCCCCATATCAGTGTGTGCTGGGAGTTACTACTCCCATACATCACTGTACAGACCCCTCTCCTCTATATAATAATAATAATCCCCCATATCAGTGCGTGCTGGGAGTTATTACTCCCCATATATCACTGTACACTACCCTGTATATAATTATAATAATCCCCCATATCAGTGTGTGCTGGGAGTTATTACTCCCATATATCACTGTACAGTCCCCTCTCTTCTATATAATAATAATAATAATCCCCCATATCAGTGTGTGCTGGGAGTTATTACTCCCCATATAACACTGTACAGTCCCCTGTATATAATAATAATAATAATCACCCATATCAGTGTGTGCTGGGAGTTATTACTCCTATATATTACTGTACAGTCCCCTCTCCTCTATATAATAATAATAATAATAATAATAATAATAATAATAATCCCCCATATCAGTGTGTGATGGGAGTTATTACTCCCCATATATCACTGTACAGTCCCCTCTCCTCTATATAATCATAATAATCCCCCATATCAGTGTGTGCTGGGAGTTATTACTCCCCATATATTACTGTACAGTCCCCTCTCCTCTATATAATAATAATAATCCCTCATATCAGTGTGTGCTGGGAGTTATTACTCCCCATATATCACTGTACAGACCCCTCTCCTCTATAAAATAATAATAATCCCCATATCAGTGTGTGCTGGAAGTTATTACTCCCCATATATCACTGTACAAACCCCTCTCCTCTATATAATAATAATAATCCCCATATTAGTGTGTGCTGGGAGTTATTACTCCCATATATCACTGTACAGTCCCCTCTCCTCTATATAATAATAATAATAATAATAATCCCCATATCAGTGTGTGCTGGGAGTTATTACTCCCATATATCACTGTACAGCCCCCTCTCTTCTATATAATAATAATAATCCCCATATCAGTGTGTGCTGGGAGTTATTACTCCCCATATATCACTGTACAGTCCCCTGTATATAATAATATTAATAATAATAATAATAATAATCCCCCCATATCAGTGTGTGCTGGCAGTTATTACTCTACATATATCACTGTACAGCCCACTCTCCTCTATATAATAATAATAATCCCCATATCAGTGTGTGCTGGGAGTTATTACTCCCATATATCACTGTACAGTCCCCTCCCCTCTATATAATAATAATAATCCCCCATATCAGTGTGTGCTGGGAGTTATTACTCCCATATATCACTGTACAGTCCCCTCTCCTCTATATAATAATAATAATCCCCCGTATCAGTGTGTGCTGGGAGTTATTACTCCCATATATCACTGTACAGTCCCCTCTCCTCTATATAATAATAATAATCCCCCGTATCAGTGTGTGCTGGGAGTTATTACTCCCCATATATCACTGTACAGTCCCCTCCCATCTATATAATAATAATAATCCCCCCTATCAGTGTGTGCTGGGAGTTATTACTCCCATATATCACTGTACAGTCCCCTCTCTTCTATATAATAATAATAATAATAATAATCCCCCATATCAGTGTGTGCTGGGAGTTATTACTCCCCATATATCACTGTACAGTCCCCTCTCCTCTATATAATCATAATAATCCCTCATATCAGTGTGTGCTGGGAGTTATTACTCCCCATATATCACTGTACAGACCCCTCTCCTCTATATAATAATAATAATAATCCCCCATATCAGTGTGTGCTGGGAGTCATTACTCCTATATATTACTGTACAGTCCCCTCTCCTCTATATAATAATAATAATAATCCCCCATATCAGTGTGTGCTGGGAGTTATTACTCCCCATATATTACTGTACAGTCCCCTCTCCTCTATATAATAATAATAATCCCTCATATCAGTGTGTGCTGGGAGTTATTACTCCCCATATATCACTGTACAGACCCCTCTCCTCTATAAAATAATAGTAATCCCCATATCAGTGTGTGCTGGAAGTTATTACTCCCCATATATCACTGTACAGACCCCTCTCCTCTATATAATAATAATAATCCCCATATCAGTGTGTGCTGGGAGTTATTACTCCCATATATAACTGTACAGTCCCCTCCCCTCTATATAATAATAATAATCCCCATATCAGTGTGTGCTGAGAGTTATTACTCCCATATATCACTGTACAGTCCCCTCTCCTCTATATAATAATAATAATAATAATAATCCCCATATCAGTGTGTGCTGGGAGTTATTACTCCCATATATCACTGTACAGCCCCCTCTCTTCTATATAATAATAATAATCCCCATATCAGTGTGTGCTGGGAGTTATTACTCCCCATATATCACTGTACAGTCCCCTGTATATAATAATATTAATAATAATAATAATAATAATAATCCCCCCATATCAGTGTGTGCTGGCAGTTATTACTCTACATATATCACTGTACAGCCCACTCTCCTCTATATAATAATAATAATCCCCATATCAGTGTGTGCTGGGAGTTATTACTCCCATATATCACTGTACAGTCCCCTCCCCTCTATATAATAATAATAATCCCCCATATCAGTGTGTGCTGGAAGTTATTACTCCCATATATCACTGTACAGTCCCCTCCCATCTATATAATAATAATAATCCCCCATATCAGTGTGTGCTGGGAGTTATTACTCCCATATATCACTGTACAGTCCCCTCTCCTCTATATAATAATAATAATCCCCCGTATCAGTGTGTGCTGGGAGTTATTACTCCCCATATATCACTGTACAGACCCCTCTCCTCTATATAATAATAATAATAATAATAATAATCCCCATATCAGTGTGTGCTGG